>NC_057712.1:69446200-69475457 GCF_004010195.1 Chiloscyllium plagiosum
GGGGAACCTTGTTGAATGCCTTACTGAAGTCCATATAGATCACATCTACTGCTCTGCCCTCATCAATCTTCTTTGTTACTTCTTCAAAAAACTCAATCAAGTTTGTGAGACATGA
This sequence comes from Chiloscyllium plagiosum, assembly GCF_004010195.1. NCBI lineage: Eukaryota > Metazoa > Chordata > Chondrichthyes > Orectolobiformes > Hemiscylliidae > Chiloscyllium > Chiloscyllium plagiosum. The sequence goes on from NC_057712.1 coordinate 69,446,316, forward strand.
TTTCCCACGCACAAAGCCATGTTGATTATCCCTAATCAGTCCTTGCCTTTCCAAATGCATGTACATCCTGTCCCTCAGGATTCCCTCCAACAACTTGCCCACCACCGAGGTCAGGCTCACTGGTCTATAGTTCCCTGGCTTGTCTTTACTGCCCTTCTTAAACAATGGCACCACGTTTGCCAACCTCCAGTCTTCCGGCACCTCACCTGTGACTATCGATGATACAAATGTCTCAGCAAATCATAATAGATTAATATGTAAGTTTCATAATTTTCACTATTTTCACACAAATCTATGCTCAGACAAATATAAACCAACAAAGCTCTTCATAACTATTTTTGGGAGATGTTTGCCATTTTCTGTTCAACCTTTTTAACTGAAGTGGAAGGATTTTTTCTGAACAAATCAAGACATGACTAAAAATTATTTATTTATAACAGTCACTAACATGACTAAATAAATTGAAAACCTCATTCCGAACAAAAATTTTGTTCATCACATTTCAGGCATGATATTTTCAGTGTCATGTTACATATATACAGATTCATTTTTGCAAATTAGTTGAAATTATAAAGGTAACAGGGCAAAAAGTGGAATTGGTTGTGTCATCTGCATAACTGAGCCAATATTTTCCTGTCAAGGTGAAAGGTGGAATGAACAGGTCAGAGAACCCTAGGTGTGAAGGGATGTATAGGATTGGATAGGGTGAAAAAAGAAGTTTATGGCAGACACTGAGAGCTTAAAACAGCAGATGTCTTAGAGGAGTATAGGACATTCAGGGAGTTACTTTAAAGAAATCAGGAGAATGAAGAAGGGACTTGATAAAATACTGATGGGTAACATTAAGGAAAATCCAAAGGCATTTTATAAGTTTGTTAGGGGAAAGAATGACTAGAGTAAGAATACAGCTCATTAGGACCAAAGTGGCAATGTGTGTGTGGACCCAGGAGATATAGTTAAGTTTTTAAATGAGTATTTCACAAAAGAGAAGGACAATGCTGGTATAGAAATCAGAGGTGAATTGCAATATACTTGAATAATTTAGCATTGAAAGGGAAGAGGTATTAATGGTTTTATGAGGCTTGAAAGTGGATAAATCCTTAGGACATGACTAAATGTATCCCAGGCTGCTGTAAGAGGGAAGGGAGGAAATCTCAAGGGGTTTGACAGTAATGTTTACATCCAATTTTACTACAGGTGTTGTGGCAAAGGAGTGGAGGATCGCTAATGTGGTTTCATTATTACCACCATCCTTCTTTAATAAACTAGCAAATCAAAGGTCAATGAATTTAACATCAGTAGTAGAGGAAATTTAGAAACAAAGAAACTAGGAGCAGGAGTAGGCAAATTTGACCCTTTGAGCCTGCTCTGCCACTCAACATTCAACTATTGGAAAAACTCGGAGTGACAGAATTAATCTCCACTTGGGAAGGCAGGGATTAATCGAGGATAGCCAGCATGGTTTTCTCAGGGGAAGAGCATGTCGAACCAATTTGATTGAATTTTGAGGAGATATCTAGGTGTGTAGATGAAGATATTGCAGTTGATGTAGTCTTCACTGACTTTGGTAAGGTTTTTAATATGATCTCACATGGAGACTGGTTAAGAAGCAAACAGCTAGTGGGATCCAGAGCAATTTGGATCCAAAATTGACTTTGTGGCAGGGAGCAGAGGGTAATGGTTAAGGAGTGTTTTTGTGACTGCAAGCCGAGGTACAGTGGTGTAACACAGGGTTTGTTGCAGGATTCCTTGCTGTTTGTTGTGTACATTTATGGTCTGGACATGAATGTGGGAGGTATGATCAGTTAATTCACAGGTGTTATGAAAATTGCTGGTGTGATAAATAGTGTGAGGAAAGCCTTAGACTACAGGTCAGTATAGTTAGACTGGTCAGATGGCCGAACAGTGGCAAATGGAAGATAACCCTGAGAAGTGTGAAATTATGCATTTTGCCAGGGCCAACAAGGTGAGGAGGTACAATCATAGAGTCATACAGTAAGGAAACAGACCCTTTGGTCAATGCCAATTATAATCCTAAACTAAACTAGTCCCAACTATCTGCTTGTAAGGTCCTCGGAGGTACATTGGATGAGAGGGACTTTGATGCGCTTGTCCACAAGGCCATAAGACATAGTGGCAGAAGTAGGCCGGTCAGCCCTTTGAGTCTGCTTCACCATTCAATGAGATCATGGCTGATGTGATAATTCTCAACTCCACTTTCCTGCATTTTCTCCATAACCAATGATACCCTTACTGATTAAAAATCTGTCTAATGTAACTTTTAATATAATTAATAACCTAGCCCTCTGCAGTAAAAAAAATCCACAGATTCACTACCTTGTCCTGATGCCATCAGGACAAGTGAATAAACTAGTTGAGAAGGCATATGGGATACTTACTTTTATTAGCCAAGTCAATGAATACAAGTGCAAGGAGATTATGATTCAGCAATAACCTGCTCAGTGACGCCTAGTTTGGGTTCCACCAGGGCCATTTAGCTCCTGACCTCTTTACAGCCTTGGACCAAACATGTCCAAAAGAGCTGAATTCCAGAGGTGAGATGAGAGTGACAGCCCTTGAGATCAAGGTTGCATTCACCCGCGTTTAGCATCATGGAACTGTAACTAAACTGGGATCAATAGGTATTGAGGGAAATCTCTCCCGTGATTAGAGACCTGTCACATAGGAAGATGGTCATGGTTGTTGGAGGTCAGTCATTTCAGCTCCAGGAAATCTCTAGAGTTCCTCAAGGTAGTGTCCGTGGCCCAACCATCTTCAGCTGCTTCATCAATGATCTTCCCTCCATCATAAGGTCCAAAGTTGGGATGTTCGCCAATGTTTCCATAGTATTCAGCACCATTCACAATACCTCAGTCACTAAAGCAGTCCATGTCAAAATGCAACAAGATCCAGACTTTGGCTGACAAATGGCAAGTAACATTCCTGCCACACAAATGCCAGGCTATGGCCATCACCAATAAGAGACAAACTAATCACCACCCCTTGACATTCAATGGTGTTACTATCAACATCCTGGAAGTTATCATTGATCAGAAACTCAACTGGACACACCACCTAAATGCAATGGTTTCAAGAGCAGGTCAGTGGCAGGGAATACTGTGGTGAGTAACTCACCTCCTGACTTCCGAAAGTCTGTCCACCATCTCCAAGGCACAAGTCAGGTGCGTGATGGAATACTCCCCACTTGCCAGGATGAGTACAGCCTGAACAATACTCAAGAATCCTGACACCAATTAGGACAAAGCAGCTACTTGATTGGCACCACATCCACAAGCATACACCTCTTCTACCACCGATGCTCAGTACCAGCAGTATACACTATGTACAAGATGCACTGGAGAAATTCACCAAAGATCCTCAGACAGCACCTTCCAAACCTACAACTACCTCCATTTCGAAGGACAAGGGCAGCAGATGCATGGGAACACCCACTACCTTCAAGTTCCCCTCCAAGCCACTCACTATCCTAACTTGGAAATAGATCAACGTCCCTTCACTGCTTCTGGGTCAAAGTCCTGGAATCGCCTCCATAATAGCTTTGCGGGTCAACCCATAGCAGGTCAACTGCAGTGATTCAAGAAGGCAGCTTGCTACCACCTTCACAAGAGCAACTAGGGATGGGCAATAACTGCCGGCTTGCCAGTGATGCCCACATCCCACAAAATAAATGAAAAAAAAGATGCAGCTATACCCATTGTTAGTTCAGCCACAGCTGGGATACTGTGTGCAGTTATAGTTGCCACATTATAGGAAGAATATGGTTGCACTGGAGAGGATGCAGAGGAAATTTACCAGGATGATGCCTGGGCTGGAGTAATTCAGTTATGAAGAGAGATGAGATAGGCTGGAGTTGGTTTCCTTAGTAAAGAGAAGACTGAGGAGAACATGATTGAGGTGTACAATGTTATGAGGCCTGATGAAGGGCTTTTGCCCAAAACTTCAATTCTCCTGTTCCTCAGATGCTGGCTGACCCGCTGTGCTTTTCCAGCTCTCTAATGTTATGAGGGTTACAGGTAAGGTAGATAGGAAGAAACATGGTAGAGGGGTCAATAACTGGGAGCACAGTTTTAAGGCAAGGAGCAGGAGGTTAAAAAAAAATCTAGAGAGTAGTGGGTACCTAGAATATTGTAGAGGCAAGAATCCTCAAGACAATTGAGAAACATTTAGGAAAACATTTGAAACATCAGAATGCAAGGCCATGGTCCAAAAGCTGGAAATTGAGATTAGAATGGATAGATACTGCAGACACGATTTTATTTTCTCTGTGCTGTAAAAACTGTATGACTCTCTAAGACTGTTACGATAAGCAGCATTTGTGTTGGTATTTTGTAGCAACAGCCTGATTAACTTTTCATGTTGTTCAAACTTCTGAGGTAATCAAGGTAATCAAAGACAGACTGGGTAGCTTTTAGGACCAAAGTGATGGCCTCTGTCCATTCATGTGATATATAGTGAGAAATGATCTGATTGGGGTAGCCATTATTCTGCAGGATGGCTTTGATGCGTCCTATTTCACTATTAGATTTGCATGGTGAACAAGTAACTTTGGTCCTATTTATAAAGTTGATGATAAGACCAAACTTACAGCGCACTGAATGGAAATGCGTATAAAGTCCAACAAAGGTAGATTTACAGTAGCCACCAGCAGGAAAATCCTTGGTCCATTTCTCAACTAAGATATCAAGGAAAGGGAACTAATTAGATTCCTCCCTGAATGGTGAGTTTGAGTGCCTGTTAAGACATAACGAAATTCTTGCAAGCAGTTGAGGATTCAAATTTCGTTAAAAATCACACATCAGGTTATAGTCCAACAGGTTTATTTGGAATTACAAGCTTTCGGAGCACTGCTCCTTCATCAGGTAGCTAGTGCTACCTGATTCAAACACAGCATTTACTGATAAGAAATACGTAATAGGTAGGAGATTAGGCATCATTCCATTCTCAATAACTTACAAAGTTGCCTGCAAGAGCTGCGCCCAGTGAAGATCCCACAGATAATATAATCTATTTGGGCATACAGTGTGTGAATTACTGAGTTCAGAGGTTTAGTGAATATGATTACACAATGACAGCATTTCTTAATCATCATTGTATTATGCTGAATTGGTACATTGGTGAATTGGCAAGAAATTGCATGCCAAAAATTTCAAAAACAACCAATCGGGAGTGGACCACGACAATCGAACAGGCCATCACCATAAGACAGAATAGAACCACATACAGAAAGAGAACAGTACTGCAAAACATAATGACGAAGCTAACCAACAGCAGAGAAGACAAAATGTCAGAAACCTGTGAAAGAAATGTCTCCAGCAGACAGCTTACAGACACAGAAAAGCCATACGAGCCAAGGGACTCAACTACAACCATAGGGACACAGAAACAGCTGCACTACAATGTACGCTCAGAACTAACAGACTAACCAAAAGAGACACAGTAAATAGTCTGACATACATTGTACCCCTTCTAACAAAGAAAAGACAAATGAACAACCTCAACATCAAAGAGAGAGAAGCCCTAAGAATAGTAAAAAATAACAAGAACATAACCATGGTACCAGTGGACAAGGGCAAAATGACGGTATCATGAACAAGACTGAACATATTAAGAAAGCAGAGAAACTACTTGCAGATATTGACACCTTCCTCTAAAGGGAGTGTGACCCCACACCACAGCTAACCAATAGAATAAACAACACACTACGGAACCTTCAAAAAAATGGACCAGTAACCAGAACTGACCTACAAAGGATGAAATCAGAAAGCAATAACACCCCAAGATGTTTCGGATTACTCAAATACACAAACCAGATATACCACTTAGACCCATTGTGCCACTTCGGGAACACCATCGCATAAACTGGTAAAAGAACTCCAACAAAATCTCAATTAAAAATCTCACAATACCAAGTTATAGTCCAACAGGTTTATTTGGAAGCACTAGCTTTCGGAGTACTGCTCCTTCATCAGGTGGTTCTCAACTGAGTACACCCCTGTCCAACACCAGCACCTCCAAAAATAACAAAAACTAAAACATCTTGTTAGTGAATCCAAACATTCCATGCAATTAACACAAGATATCAAGAACATAAACATTGCCAAGGACGAAGCAATGGTCTCATTTGATTGTAACAGCACTGTTCACTTCAATTGACAAAACCCTAGCCAGAGAGACAATAGCTAACCTCCTGGACAAGCAGAACAGACAACAACAACAACACGGTGGGAAACCTATCAACAAGGATTGCATTCTCATTACTGGACCTGTGCTGGATGACACATTTCACATTCAACAACCAAATATACAAACAGATCAATGGAACACCTAAGGGCTCATCCATCTCTGGGCTCATAGCAGAAGCAGTGATGCAAAGATTGGAACAAACAGCCCTCCAACAAATCCAACCCAAACTCCGGATCAGATACATAGATGACACTTTTGTTATCATTAAGAGAACAGAAATTGAGAACACAACGGATTATCAACACCATACTCACAGGGATCAGATTTACAAGAGAGGAGGAAACTAACAATCAACTCCCATTTCTGGATGTGATAGTACAAAGAACACAGAATGGTGAATGCACCACAAAGTGTACAGGAAAGTCACACACAGCGACCAGGTCCTGAATTACAACAGCAACCACCCAAAGACACACAAGAGAAGCTGCATTAGGATCTTGTTCAAAAAGGCTACAACACACTGCAGCATTCCTGGCCTATGAAGGGAAGAAGAACACCTCTACAGAGTCTTCACCAAGAACAGATATCTCCGTACCTTCATCTGCAGATGGGTAACAGACAAACAAGGCGACAAGGACATGCCACAACCTAACCCACTAGCCACACTACCTTATATAAAAATCATCTCGGAACTGACAGTTAGACTTCTCCGACCACTGCGATTCATGACAGCCCATAAACTGACAGCCACGCTCAGCCAACAACTCACCAGGACAAAAGACCCTACACCCATCATGTGCAAGACTATCGTAATTTACAGGATTCCATTCAAGAAGCATGGTACTCATCCATGGACTCCATCAACATTGACCTAGACCCAATATGCTGGCCACTACAATGAACAACCAGAACTGGCAACCGCAAGCAGAAGAAACGGAACCAAATAAATTCCAGAAGCTACAGTACAGCAGCACTTCACAGGAGGCTCCGATGCACCGAAGGTGTCACCTAGACAGGGGACAAAACGTCTACAAATCAACTTCCCCACCTCGGTGAACATACCCACAACCACCACAACTGGCACCCGAGCTACAAATCTTCACACGAACCTTGAGAATGAAAGGATTTCTCACTGAAATATACAAAACTCTGACAGACTGAATTTTTGGATGATATTTTCCTTGGCCAAGAAGTCCAGACAAATTGGTTATGATTTCAGGACATGCAGTTGGCCATTTTGGACTAAGAAATTTTTTGACTCAGAGGATGGTGAATCTGTGGAATTCCTTATCACAAAAGGCCTTGGAGGCAAAGTCACTGAAATAAATTTAACAGAAAAATAGATACATTTCTAGAAGCTAAAGGTATGGGGACAGCTCGGTAACATGGCGTTGAGATAGAGGATAGGCCATCATAAGTCTGAATGGCAGTGCCTCCTGATGGGCTTACTGATCCCACTTTTAATACCTGGTGCCTACCCATGTACTCTCCCACTCTTTTCGTTGCTGGTGACTGTCTCCAGGCCCACCACTCCTACTCATTTAGGTGCTGCTGTCTGGGGGTCTTTCTCTCTCCCTTTTGTTTGAAAATTGTAAATAATGCACATGAAATTTCCTTACTTATTTCCTTTAGTACACTTTGATGGAAACCAACAGATCCTTGAGAGTTTTCATCATTTATTCCATTGTTATATCGATCATTATTTTTTAAAAAAATACTTATACTAAATCCAATAACTTCTCTCTTTACAATAGGCTGTCTTGCAGGTTATTTGGTCTCTTCCTGTAACATCAAAAATGTATTAAAAGTAATCATTTAATAGGTCTGCCTTTTTTTTGTCCATTACAGTCTCACATCCATCTGTCTTTAATGGGCTCATACCATCATTATTACTCTTTTGTATGTTTATAAAAGCTTTTGATATTGACTTGCACATTCCTGCAATCTTTTTTTCCCATATTCTCTTTTGCACCTTAAGATTTCTTTTGAATCCCTCTGTTATTTTCTATGGCTTTCTCAGAGTGTTCAATATTTGCTTTTTCTTGCATTTGTGTCGGCATTTTCTTTTGACTAGATACTATCAACATACAGTTTGTATACAACCAAAGAATCAAATCATAGTGAGTAAGGAAATGAATAAGAATATAAAACATGAAAAATAATTAATGAATTTAACAACTCAAAAACCCACAATATTGCATTTGTTCCATTCCTTCTATTGCACCCTCATTTAGAATTCATTTGAGAACTAATTCGAAAAATTAAAAATTTCAATATTTTCAATTTCTCTGTAAATTTGAGTAGTGAATTATAGTAACATGAATTGAGTGGCCAAGGACATTTTGAGGTAACTAGCTTGTAATCAGAACATGATCATTTTTCTTGCCATATGTTGCTTTGCATAATTGGCTAGACAAATTCTACTATTACCAGATATTTGAGAACAGAAGCACATAAATATGCCAAGTGAATTTTGATACAGAAAATTAATTAAATACATTTTGAAAAAGACAACAAATTACCACAGTCATTTTGAAACTTGCTTGATTGACTGGAATGATTATTCAGTTGAAATAACAACTAATAGGTAATACTGGTATGGGTTTTGCATGATGAATTTTGCTGTCACTCTCAATTAGGCAAGTTAAGATGAAATGATACCAAAACAACTGAAACTGAAAGTACATGGTCAATTTGTATTTGTCATTTGTCCAGGTTGCAATGAGAAAATTAAACATTTTATATTATTCTGCGGAAAGAAAATGCACAACAAAAAAACAATAACCCTGTTAAGATACATTTATTTGCATTTGATATTGGCCAAGAAAGATGCAAAAATTCATTAAATTTGTTTAATCTAAAAGAAAATAAAGTGCATTTGTAGGCAATTTAAAACTATATATGAATCCTAATGAATCAGATGGTTGAAAATGGCAACTTTAATCAGTTGCTTGTCTCAGAATGGAAAGATTGCAGGGTTCAGTTCCAACACTACACCTGATATCTACACCATAGAGAAGTAGCAAATTAATGCTCTATTACCAAAGGTGACATTTTTCAAATGAGAATAACACTTTATCAACAAAATGTGCTCCCTCAGCTAACAGCGAAAACAAATCAAATTCTTATTGCATTTTGCGGGACACAGTTACATCTAGAACAGATTTTGAGCAGCTTTTTCTGTGCCTGTTCATGACCCATTATATTGTGCAAAGACTACTTTTTTTTTGGACTGTGGATTTAAAATGTGAAAGGATACTGTTTTAAGTCCAGGAACTTTGGAAGAAGATGGTTGCAGCTTTTTGAAAAAAAAAGTTACCAAATGTGTGTTGTATCCACAAGATGGATTTATTCAAGTAGTGGGGAGGATGTGTTAGATAGCTCAGCACATGAGTGTGTTCAGAGCATCTTTGCTCAGTGCCAGTCTTTTGATTGGTTTTTCAACCAAGACCAGTTCTGTGTGTGTTCAGGAGTACTCAGCATAGTATCAGCTTTTTGATTGGTTCCTGAGTGTATGGCTGCAGCTTTGCATTTGGACAATACAACAGAAACATTCTGCCTTGTAAAAGAGAAAACATCTCTCTTGATTCCTGTGGAGTGGAGAAGTAAACAAAAAACCCAAACAGTTGGCTACTGTCTCTCTCTATCTTTGAAAAGTCCCCTCCTGAAAGAAAAAAAGGCTAAAAACCTTCAGAGACAGTGAAAGGCCAAAGGTTGAATTGATGAATGAAAGATTGACAATCAGTGTGATCATAACCTTGTGTTCTCCTCAAAGTGACAAAAGAAGCTGGAAGGGAATTGAAGAAAACTATCTCATTTTCGCCTGTAATCTGGACCTGGCGCAAAAACTGTATTTCATTGACTATTTATGTTCCCTTCCACCCACAATATTTGTGCCTGATCTTGTCATTGAGCCACGTACAGCACGAAAACAGACCATTCGGTCCAACTCGTCCATGCCGATCAGATATCCTAAACTAATCAAGTGCCATTTGCCAGCACCTGGCCCATATCCCTCCAAACCCTTCCTATTCATACACCCATCCAGATGTCTTTTAAATGTTGTAATTGTACCAGTCTCCACCACTTCCTCTGACAGCTCATTTCATACATGCACCATCCTCTGTGTGAAAAAGTTGCCTGTTTAGGTCTCTTTTATATCTTTCCCCTCTCACCCTAAACCTATGCCCTCTAGTTCTGGACTCCTCCACCCAAGGGAAAATACCTTGTCTGTTTATCCTATTCATGCCTCTCATCATTTTATAAACATCTATCAAGTCACCCCTCTGCCTCCAACGCTCCAGGGAAGACAGCCACAGCATATTTAGTCTCTCCCTAAAGCTCAAATCCTCCAATCCTGGCAGCATCCTTGTAAATCTTTTCTGAACCTTTCAAGTTTCACAACATTCTTCCGATAGGAAGGAGACCAGAATTGCAAGCAATATTCCAAGAGTGGCCTAACCAATGTCCTGCACAGCTGAAACATGACTTCTTAATGCTTATACTCAATGCTCTGACCAATAAGGAGAAGCATGCCAAATGCCGCCTTCACTATCCTATCTACCTGTGTCTCTACTTTCAAGGAACAATGAACTTGCACCCAAGGTCTCTTCGTTTAGCAACACTCCTAAGGATCTTACCATTAAGTTTGTGAGTCCTGCTAAGGTTTGCTTTTCCAAAATGCAGCAATCACATTTATCTAAATTAAACTCCATCTGCCACTCCTCAGCACATTGGCCTATTTGATCAAGATCCTGTTGTAATCTGAGGTAACCTTCTTCACTGTTCACTACACCTCCAATTTACTACCTATACCTCTTAAGTTCACATCCAAATCATTTATGTAAATGATGAAAAGTAGTGGACCCAGCACCGATCCCTGTGGCACATCACTGGTCACAAGCCTCCAGTCTGAAAAGCAACCTTCCCCCAACACTCCCTGACTTCTACCTTTGAGCCAGTTCTGTATCCAAATAACTAGTTTTCCCTGTATTCCATGAGATCTAACATTGCTAACTAGCTTCCCATGAGGAACCTTGTCAAATGCCTTACTAAAGTCCATATAGATCACGTCTACCGCTCTGCCCGCATCATTCCTCTTTGTTACTTCTTCAAAAATCTCTTGCTTTGTCTCTGTGTGTCTATTGGAATTTATTTGAAAGGAATAGAATTTAAGTTATGGGGAGTTATAAGCTAGTTATTCGTATTTCTTTCCTGCTATTGATTTATAAACAATATGTTTGCAATAAATAGCTGTTTTTTCTTAAGTACAGAAATCTGATGACTGTTTTATTTTAAACTCAATTTGACAGTCAGGTAATTTGGAGTCTTTAGATAATTTGATTATTATCTTCACATTTTTGACAATTCTGAGAATAGTGGGACTGCATTTCCAGTACCCCAGTGAGTCCTGGTAACTATCTGGGTGCAGTCAGAGATGCCACCTTAATTTCCTCTTTCCACAGATGATTTAATCATCCAGGAATTCAGTAATTAAAAGTATATCATCCAAAGAAACACTAATTTCTAGTTAATTACCTGCATAATTGGATTTGTTTTGCTCTTCCTCTCTAATGTAGCTCTTGATGACAAGAAGTGCTTTAAATCTACATGTGAAGGTATTTCAATGATTGAAAAGATTTAACTCTGAATAGCAGTCTACATTAGGAATTGGATTCCACAAGTAGTGATAGCTTTGGCAATTGATAATCAACTTATCTAAGTGAATGACATATCCAAGTTATAGGAGATTCTCTATCTGCAAACCAAAATGATTCACTATGAGGGTCATATCAGAAAACACAGGTTATACTTTACAAACACCATTCTCCCCCATAATATCGAAATTATTTGTGTCATCAAATCAGAATTAAATGGCTTTAATTATTTTTCTGACAACTTCCTTAAAAAAAAATCAGTGTCTCAATGTCGGGGAAAGGCTTCCCAATTTTCTCTAAGCTTCAAATGGTGTTTTCAAAATTTTATTATTGAGTGGCTAACTTATTTCTATGCATTTACATTTCATTAAAACCTGTGTCTATATCACTTCCAATTCTCCTCTCCTTGCCCAAGAATCTATACATTGCAAATTTCTGAGGGGTAAGTCTGAGCAGGTGCCTCCTGGCTGCAGTACAGCGATTGTTTGTTTGGCCATCATCTGACTACATCTTCATCACAATGTCCCTGCATTCTCCATGGTCGTCATCCTCCTCGACCTTTTCTGTAAGTAAGTTGGCAGTGGCAAACTTCTAGACTTGCCACATCATTATGCCGGTTATTGGACCAAATCTCACACCACTTTGATCATTCAACAATTTACTTCAGAACTAAAGAATATCTATGAATTGCATGCTTCTTCCAGGTTTTCTGGTTTGCAGGGTTGCAGCTCATCGTGTATGTCTATACAGTATGCAACGAGGACTCTTAGCTTAATTTCTTAGCACTCACTGACTCTACACTTACTTAGATGTTTTCAGTCTCTCTGGTTCTCATACCTATTAATGTACAGGCTATTCAATACTCAGTTAAAACTGCCTTTTTCTGCAGAAGGAGAGAGAGCATGGTGTCACTCTGGAGTTAGGGTTAGAAATGACCAGCCAAGGGAGTGACCTTTCTACAAGTCAACATCACATCTGCAGTATATAACAGCAGCTTCATTGGCAAATACGTTGTACATGCTTCAACAATGGTCATGTATGAAAGTCAAGGAGTTAAAATCATTAGTGAGGGCAAAGGGGACCACAGTCAGTCAGGGGTAGCATCACAGTTTGTCAATGGGCTCATCTAATTACAGTTTAGGAATTTGGGCTATGGTCTTTCTGGGAGATGTGGGGAGGGTGGCAGATTTAGCCTTGGAAAAAGTGGACAACCAAAATTTGAGATTGGGCTTCATTACATTGGGTTACTGAGAGAATGCTTACAGTAGAAAGTGGCACTTCTGATAGAAGGGTGGAACCTCATAGACCATAGGATGGCACAGGGAGCTCTGGAAGTATGGCAGTAGTGGGGATAGGAATATTTAAAGTTGATTATCACTGTGGTAATGAGAATGTAGGGCCCTCAAAGGCATGGCAATTTGCAAAGGCATGTCATCTGAAGATAAAGTGGGGTCATTAATAGTTATATAAAGGGGCTGTACAGAGACAAGGAGAGATTGAAAGGTCATGGGGTGACAAGAATAGTAACATCAAAGGTAACATGCATAATGGGGGGATTTATCTTGCTTATTGACAAGGTCTACAACTTACTTACTAGAAGTTGGAATTTTGGTATCTCAGATCAAAACTGAACTGCACAAGATTGCTGATTCCGAATGTAAAGCGGCTGAGTTAGTTCATGTTTCTTTCTTGGGGGCAGGTGGAGAAAATAATTCAGAATTTAAATCCTGCTAGAGGAAGTTGTATTAATCAAATGGGAATTATAGGATATCATTTTTGGTTCCAATAGAATTTGTGAAGTGGTAATTTCACTGGACTAGTAATGCAGAGCTCCAGGCTAATAGTTCTTAGAAGGTGGGTTTGCACGCCAACATGAAATGTAGGATGGTATGGTGACACAGTGGTTAGGGACCTCATAGTGCCTAGGACCTGGATTTGATTCCAACCTTGGAAGACCGTTCTTGTGGAGTTTGCACATTTTCCCTGTGAGTGTATGGATGTCTGCTGGGTGTTCTGGTTTCCTCTCACAGTCCAAAGATGGATAGGTATGCTGGATTGGCCAATCTATATAGCCTGTGGTGTCCAAGAATGTGCAGGCTAGGTGGGTTAGCCATGGTTAAGTGCAGGGTTATGGGGATAGGATGGTTCTGGGTGGGATGCTCTTTGGAGGGTCAGTGCAGACACAAAGGGCTGAATGGCCTTTTCTTCACCGTAGAGATTCTATGACATGGCAAAATTTGAATTACTTGAATGACAATATTGGAAAAAAGCTTTACAATTGTCTATTAAATGAGGTCTGCTGAGGGGAACCGCTGTCTTTACCAAATAAGGACAAAATATTCAGGATTTGTGACTGCACAGATAATTCCAATTAAGGCATATACTTGACTCAGAGACATTGTACAAAGCAGCCAGGAAACACCTCAGTTTTTCAGCAGAACTCTGGAGAATAACATTGCAACAGATACCCCACATTAGAAGACATGGCGAAGAATCATAGAATAAATCATAGAATCCCTACAGTATGGAAGCAAGCCATTTCCCCCACTGAGTTCACAGTGACCCGCCAAAGACCCACCCAAACCCGTCCCATCCCTGTAACCTTGATTTTACCCTTGACTAATCCATCTAGCCTACACACTTCTGGCCACTACAGGCAATTTAGCTTGGCCTATCTACCTAAACTGCACATCTTTGACTGTAGGAGGAAACCTGAGCACCCAGAGGAAACTCACACAAAAACGGGGAGTATGTAGTAACTCCACACTTACAGTTGCCCCAGGGTGGATTCAAACCCAACTCCTTGGCGTTGTGGCAGCAATGCTAACTGCTGAGCCACGCGCTGCCCAGATATCAAGGTAATGTTCGGGATTAGTTACAGAGCTCTCGTTAGTGAAATACAGTGATTGAGATACCTCTAATAGTTAAAAACTCCAAGTGTCTCTATTGTATCTTTGTTTGTGTATGTACTGTTGTTTTACAGAAGTGGGTAACAAGGAGCTAACCTAATCATGACCATTGCTTTAACAACCCATCTGGTTCACTAATGATCTTTAGGGAAGGAAATCAGTCACCTGTATCTGATTCGCAGAGGTTGAGTAATATCACCCATCTGTCCTCAATTTGCTCTTCAACAGTAGGTCAAACATTGTCCAAAAAGACTCATGAAAATTTGTAAAGCAACTATTACATTTTGTGCACTAATGACTTCCTTGATCGGTCAGTTAATAAAATGTAATCAGACCAATGCACTCACAAGCAGTACTTGTGCATTTCATATCAAAAGAACATTCCAAAGTTAGGTCTATCAAGTAACATGTTACAGCCACCACATTCAAGCACTGAACATTAAGTATGCAATGACTCTGATGTGCTTTTTCATTGGGTGAGGGGTTGCGATATCATGTTTGCTTACTGGAAAATCACTATTCACTCAATGTAGCATGAAAACATGTATATTTGGACATGGTTATATATCTAAAATCTTCTTAGGGAGGTATCACCTTGGAAAGGTTTTTGCTACACTGTGCAGCATAACATAAGCCTTCATTGTGATGGATGTGAGGACTCAAGAGTTCCTTCAATAAAACTGTATTATCTTTCTGTGCTTCCTCATAGATTATCTGCTCGAACATCTGACACAGACAACACCATGGCTGAAGCCCTTGTGACCTTACTTCAAATGTGCAGAAGGAAACAGCAATCACAATGTCATCAGAAACTCCAGCTACAAGCAGCAGCTGCCGCACAGCCTCCACAGGTAGAAACAGACATGAAGATCCAACAAGGAAGTGGTAAACAATGATGCAATCCTACATCTACTGGTATCTGATTTCTGCAGTTTATTTTATACACCTCTCAGAAACACAATGCAGGTACAGATTAAGGACCAATTCATCCATATACATAAAAATGAAAAGTAAAGGGCGGAAGCTTACTACATTTTGGCACTTGGATAAGATACAAGTGGTACTAGAAATCAATTTAAGCAAGGAATAGCACAAACACTCTGCAAAGCATTGTGGCATTTTAATGAAAAAAATGCTTTGGCAGGCAAGATATTAATTCTGTTCATATCATTATTCTGCTTCACCAAAAGTACATTGTAATTGTCTCATGGATTTGTTCTTCCATGTACACTGCTGGAGCTTCATCATGAGTTGCTTCCTTTAGCAGTTTTTGTCAGTGGTGGTTGGCTGTTGCCTTCTATTCCCGATGACAAAATGGACAAAGAGATCCCAAGCATACCACAGCCAAAATGGGAATTTTAAATTCCACTGTTCATTATTCCGAACCATACACAGGCCATTGAACCCACTGAGCTAACTAGCACTTTGATGGATGAAGGGTAATTATTAATATTGTGCAAATCAACACAATCAATATCACAACATAAGAATGTTGTTACCCGTTATTTTTAGATCTTATATAAGATTCATTTGTGAAATGAGCCTGTGTTTTGAATGCTTATGATCACCAATTCATAAGGCAAGTGAAGTAAATAAGACAGCCTAATTATATTTTAAATCTACTTCCCTTAACATTGAACCAGTTCCTCCACACCTAACTTAGATTTTTTATGTGTAATGAACAAATGGAGTTTGGGTCTTCTTGATAATGTCAACATTTATTGGCAATTCCTAATTGCCCTTGAAAATATGGTGGCAATCCCTTTCCTTGTATGTACAGCCTAGGGTGTAGGTATGTGTACAATGTTTTAGGGAGGGGTTTACAGAATTTTGACTCAGCAACAATTAAGAAATGGCAATACCTTTTTTAAAGTCAGGGCAATGTGAGATTTGAAGGATACTTACAAGTGAAAGTGTACACGCCTATTGCCATTGTTACCTAATATGGTTTGAAGCAGGTTAGGAAAATGCAGGTGAAGGAACCTTGGTGACTTATTGCTGTGCATCTGGAGTTGATACATACATGGTATGCCAGTGATGTAGAAACTGAATGTTTAAGATGTTGGTTGGGGTGCCAACCTAAAATGCCCTGGATGTGTTGAGTTTTTTCATGAAGATCTACTTCCCCAGGCAAGTGGAGCATATTATATCATATACATGACTTGTATCTTGTAAATAGCGGACACGCTGCGAGGAGTCAGGAGATGACTTACTCACTGTGAAATAACTAGCACCAGACCTACAGTCCCTCTCATTTTTTCTGCTGCTGTACAGGTCTCAGAGATCTGTGCATGATTTCTGGAACCAGGAGTCAATGTGGCTACATGTCAATTAACATGCTTGGACCTTCTAAGTGCAAGTACAGTATTGCTATGGCCAATCCAGTTGATCTCTTGGTCAGTGATGATTCTGAGAATGTTGCTTAAACTGCACATATGGCACAAAAACAGGCCATTCGGCCCAATCAGTCAAAGCAAACTTTTATATACACTCAACCCTCCTACCATTCTCCACCATAGAAATATAGAAACAGGAGTAAACCATTAAGTATGTCGAGGCTGCTCCGCCATTTGATCTTGGTTATTTGTCCAATTTTATCTTGCCTTTTATTCACCCTATCCTCATAGGGTGGTATTCATAAATCTATCAATTCCTACTTTATACAAAGTCAAGGATTGAGCTTCCACAGACCTCTATGGTACAGAATTTCAAATGTTCACAATTGTAGGAACAAAATTATCCATGTATTGGCACCCCCCTTAATTTCAGACTGTCCTCCCTGTTCTCGGCTCCCTAACCAGGCAAAACATTTTACATTCATCCATAATGTCCAATTTCTAGGTGTTCTTGTAAATTTTAATGAGATCACTTCTCATTCTTTGAAACTCGAGAGAATAAAGGCTCAGTTTGCCTAATCTCTCTTCATAGGAGAGTTCTGATATTACAAATGTCTGGTGAACCTTTGTTGCACTATCTCTATGGAATCAGTATCTTCATTGAGAGAAGTAGACCAAATTACTCTAGACCATTGCAATCCTATGTTCTCCTCTCACTCATCTGTTTGTTTAGCTCCCTTTAAAATGAACTTATTCATGTTAACCAACTTTTGTAGTATTAATTTCCATATTCTCACTATTCTTTGGGTAAATGAGTATTTCTCTTATGAATTCTATATTGAAGTTCTTCATGACTACGTTATATTGAAGTCTAGTCACGCCCTTCATCACAAATGGAAATATTCTCATATCATTTACACTGTTTCATCATGTTAAAGACCTTAATGGTTATCGTTCATTTCCTCAGGATGGTAGGGTTGGAGTTTCAGTAATATTAATTCCATTGACTGTTAAGAATAGGTAGTTTGATTCTATTCTGTTGGAAATGGACATTGACTGCCATTTGTGTGGCCTGATTGTCACTTATCTAACCAACACTGAACATTATCTAGTTTTCTGAATGAGGCCATGGACTGTTATCTTCTCTGAACACTATATAATTGTCAATAAATATTTTGACTTCTGATTTTAAGACAAAGTGAAGGCTACCCATGAATCTACTAATGATTAGGTATGGCTCACTGCCCTGAGGAATTCCAATTGTGATTTTGAAGTTGAAGCAATTGGCTTCTTTTGTGCTGGTTATGACTCCAGCCTCTGGAGAAATTTCTCTAATTCCCATGGACTATTATTTTACTGGGGGGGTTCTCAATTCAACCTAAAGAGAAATTATGTTTAAATCTAATGTTCACCTTTTTTCTGGAATTCATCTCCTTTGATTGAGTTTGGACCAAAGTAGGAGTGATGTCTTGAGCTGAGTGATCCTGGCTTTTTGTGGACAGGACAAAACAATCAATTTTCTACTTGATTGGGAAAATGTCAGCATTATAGCAAAACTGGAATAATAGGATGAGGGGTTTGGCTAGTTCTGATCCATGAATCATCATAATTACAGGTAGCATGTTGTTAGGGTCTGTAGTCTTTTCACTAAACAATGAACTCCGTCATTTCTTGAAGTGGAATGAATTAAATTAGCTGAAGACTGGCATCTGTAATGTAGGAAACCTCAGTAGGAGGCCAAAGTCAATCTTGAGTGATTATTAACATTTAGGGAATGGGGATATTTGTAAAGCTTAATCATCCTGGTAGTTGTTTTAATTATGTATCACCATTCTCAATTGAATGTGGCAGGACCACAGAGCTCTGATCTACCTGTTGGTATGGGATTGGCTCACTTTGTCTATAGCAAGGAGTAGAAAGAAAGAAAAAACTTTCTTTGACCACCAGCCATCCCAAAGTATTTTATAACCATTGTTTAAGTTGGAAGTGTAATCGTTTTTGTAATCTAAGAAATTCTACAGCCAATCTGCACACCATGAAGCCATACCAGCAGCAAGTCCATAAAGATGAGATAATTTGTTGTCATGATTTTGATTGAGGAATAAAATCAATCTGTGCCAGGACACTGGAATAACTCCCCCTCTCTGCTTTAAAATAGTACCATGAGATCCTTTACATCCAAGCAAGTCTGGGAGTTGAGTTTATTTTCAACATGTGCAATGATTAACAAGCAAGGTATTAATATAGAATGTGAGTCTTTGCCTGTAGTTGTATCTTTGATTTGAAGTGAGTTTTGCCATATGGTTCAGGTCAAAAGGAGGTCATGGGTTCATTGTTTAATCACTGTTTTCATAACCCCAGCCTAAAATAAACTGTAAAATCACTTTGAAATGAAAGAACCTTTTAGGTCAGCCGCACAGTTTATGTCCTAGATTAGTTTAGCTTTGTAACTTAGAGAACTTGTCATTTGCTTTTACGCAAACTTTGGAAGCAAGCTGTAATGTAGTACAATGATAAGGTTTAATTCTTACTAATGCAACTCTATTTCTATGGCAAAAATAGGAAGTAGCTTTTTAGGAGAAAGTGAGGTCTGCAGATGCTGGAGATCAAAGTTGAAACTTTATTGCTGGAACAGCACAGCAGGTCAGGCAGCATCCAGGGAACAGGAGATTCAACGTTTCGGGCACAGGCCCTTCTTCAGGAATGAGTAGCTTTTTAGTTAACTTGATTCAGGTTCCACGGACAAGGTGATGTCATGTTATGATATGATTAAATAAATGGTTCTTCTAACTAAGGTGCATGTTAGGCTGTGGAACACTCCAGAACATTTGGATATATAATTTGGTGTAAAAAGACAATCATAACTAATGGTGCTTCATTATTTTAGTTTACCAAGTTTACAGCACTCCACCAACAGGGGAAAGTTGTAGTGAAAAGGAAGTTCTTACAAATAACTTACATCTAAGAGAAACTAGTCAGGATCTAACAGAAGTGATAGCTATTAGATGACCATCATCTTTAATTTTTTAAAAAATATTTGCTAATCAACCTGTTCAGAGATATTATTACACACCTTTAGGGCAGGTGGTACTTAAACCAGTTCTCATAGTCCAGAAGTAGGGAGACTGCCACTGTACCATAAGAACCCAGACTTAAAGGTTCTAAAAGCACTGATTTTGCCCTTCACTTACATGTGTGTTCCTCTTGCATGCCCCTAATTTAACAACTGTTGGGACAACACAAAGTTGACCATCACCTTCAAGAAACCAATTAGAAATTGGTCACGTGCCACCTAGCTAATTCAAGACTGATCATGTGCTGTTCATGTATTAGCAAACCAAACACAGCTCAGGTGTTATCAATCATGCAAAGGAAAGTGGCTAGCAAGAGTTAAAAAGCATCGTCTCAGTATTTGGTACACATAAAGGACAGGGCACCTGTCAGTTAGAAGTCACAAACTGGTTATCGAGGGTAACCAATTTATCCTCTGCTTAATGAGGTTTTTTTTGGTAATTATTATATTACAGTTAACATTTCAAGTACAATGATGTTTCTTTGAAACTGATGGAGAAGTGGGTTAGGTTGTCACAGAAGAAATGATCCTTGCAAAGTGCTGAGCATGGAAAGAAGGGAAAATCTGTTTAGTGGTAGAATACTTCCAAAAGTGGGTTTATCTGTTTGACATTACAATATATCCTTTCCAGAGAAATGTTAAAAATCACACAACTCCAGTTATAGTCCAACAGGTCTATTTGGAAGCACTAGCTTTTGGAGCACTGCTCCTTAATCAGATGGTTGTGTATCTTCAAAACCGAGAAATGATGTAGTTTTCCAGGCCATAGATGGGCACTATCCTGAAAAGACATGCACAGATTTGAAAGAAGATTGTACACTCACTAGTGAGATAAGACTTACCAACCAGTACATGTGTTTGGCAAGCAGTTTGAATTTGCATACAATTAAATTCTGTCTACCAACACGATTCAAAGTAACTGTTTGACCATGTTAAGCCCAAAAAAAAGCTTTGATACTCATTTGTTACACTTCAATTTTATGCAGACCACAATGGAATGCACTTTGAAGAAGCACGGTACTTGACAACCTTGCTGAATTTTCTTCTTCCAAAGACCTCACACTTTGAATCTTTGTATGATAAACCATCGTTTGCTGACACTCAAGCTGACTATGTTTGTCATTGTTCAGGTACTGCTTCAACTTATATCATTTCAAGGCTACATTTTTGCTGGTAATACAAAATGACATCCAAGAGATCATTTTCAGTTATTGTGTTGCTAGCTGGGAGCCACGCTATTGAAAACTGGCATATTGGAAATCTAGAAACATGTGGTGCACAATTTTCTAATCATTACTGTAAATGTTTGGGAAATTGTGCAAAGCAGATTCCCAGATTTCTGATGCGCAATGTTGAGATGAAATGTTTGAATAGGGACTGAAAGATCAATTCAAAAATCACAGTGCTAACTTGGAGAAAAGTTCATCTCATGAAGATGGGATGGCAAAGTTACAATTCCTCTGTTATGCCTAATTGGTCTGGTAAGTTCAATTGATCAACATTGTTTAAAGGAAGGTCTATGCAGCACACTCTGTATACCAGCTTATCTTTCTTTATCCATTTCTATGCAATTCACAATCAGCCTTCTGTCTCTTGAGAGCAAGAAACATTTGTATGAGAAAATTTACTGCAATAGAATGTACAGCGCCAGAGACCCGGGTTCAATTCCCGCCTCAGGCGACTGACTGTGTGGAGTTTGCACGTTCTCCCCGTGTCTGCGTGGGTTTCCTCCGGGTGCTCCGGTTTCCTCCCACAGTCCAAAGATGTGCAGGTCAGGTGAATTGGCCATGCTAAATTGCCCGTAGTGTTAGGCAAGGGGTAAATGTAGGGGTATGGGTGGGTTGCGCTTCGGCGGGTCGGTGTGGACTTGTTGGGCCGAAGGGACTGTTTCCACACTGTAAGTAATCTAATCTAATCTAATAAAAAATATAAAAATGTAAAAGCATGCAATAATGAGAGTAACAATCCTGAGTCAACAAAGCTTTAAGTAAGGCAAAGTTAATGGTCTGATATCACCATTTTTGGTACCTTAAGGCCTTAAAAGAAAACTTACTAGGTAAATTCACTTGAGAAAATCGCAAGTCTACTGCATACAATAACCACTTGAGTGTTTAATGAATCTCTTTCACCTGTCAGTGGGAACTTCCAAAAAATGTATTGTGGTTGACCTACTCTTACTTGAAGAATAAAATGGGATCTTCAAGATCTAATTAAACAGGTATAATTGGATTCACTTTGCAGGTCTCATCTTAAGAAACAGAACATTCAACAATTCTGTGCCCTGGCAGTACCACATTGAAGTATAAGCTAGGATAGGGTTGTTTGAACTAAAACAGAAATTGGTGGAAAAGATTAGCAGGTATGGCAGATTCTGTGGAGCACAATCAGTGTTAACATTTCAGATCCAGTAACTCTTCCTCAGAACTGATGATAGTGAGGAAAATGTTAATCTTTATGCAGAAGGTAAGGTGGGGAAGGGGGTAAGGAGTAAATGATAGATGGAGATAGAACACAAAGAGAGAGGGACAGACAGTTGGACAGACAAAGGGGTGGACAATTGTCCTGCTAGGAGGATGAATAGCTATTAACAGAGACTGTTAGTGGCTTACAATGGGTTATGTGCAATAGCAGGCTATGTGATAACAAGGCCTGGAGTGTGGGGGTTGGATTCTCGAGTAGTTGGTAATCAAACTGACATACACAGGTACGAGGCTTGGTCTCACTAACTTCCGATCTTCATGAAACTGGCAGATCTCTGATGGAAACCCAGAAATTCAACAATGAAAGAAGAGCTTCTATCACAGAAGTGCTTATAAAATGGAGAAATGATGCATGCCAGAACCAATGCAACAAAACTCTGGAGAAGAAATAGGAAACTGACAATGTGATGGTGCAAGTGTATCATTTTTGCAAAAAAGGGAGAAAATAAGAACTGGAACAAAAAGATTACAACAATCAATTTGTAGTCACAGGGAATTCTCAATAAAGAGGTGAAACAATTATCTTTCTTACCTGTATGATGCTAAATATACGAATTGAAATAATGCAGGAACAGGAAACTTAAAATAGATCAGTTATTTAGTTTGGGAAAATTTTGAAAATGATGATTTGGGAAACCACAATAAGAGGCCAATGAAAGCAAAGCAAATTTAACAATAAACCTACAGCAAATATTTTCTCAATAAGTTTATGTAAAGTTTGTTGCAAGAAAACAGGTGATAAAGAAGCAAACCCACAATGGACCTTTAGCATGCAACCATTACTTTAAGAGTTTCATTTCTTTCCTAAAATGATGACAAAAAATTAACAAGTTAAGCATTTCCAAAGTCTGTAAATCTATCACAAAGGGATCATCAAACTACAGAACTAAATAATAGTCCTGAATAGTCTTTCTTGAACTTGAACTTCTATTTGAGGCAGGAAGGTTGATATTCTACACTGATCAGGTTTTGCTGTAGTGGCACAGTCTTTTTTGAGGATACATTTCACCTGTCTGTATTACCATGACTAGTTTATCTTCCAGCTCCTAACAAGTTACTTTTGCATGCTCTGTCTTATGCAACAAAAACTGTAATTGTGGTATCCTTACATCATTTTTATTCTCAATACTATCATTTTTATTGACTGGAACTGTTTCTGCCTTCTCGCTAGAATCAGAATATTTTTCTATTCCTGCAGTTTCCCTGTGAGTTTACAAATGGAGATCTATTGCCTCTACCTGTCTCCGTGATATATCATTCCTACCATTTCCCTTATTTTATAAATCTTGTGGTCTTCCAAGTGTAACCTAATGGCTATTAGAATGCTGTTTTGAATCTTCCATTATTATTATCTTCATATTTTCCAAAGTTTATTCCTACTTCAGTGATTGAAATAACCTGTCAATAAATTCCTTCTCCCTCACAAATTGTACAAATTATTTCATTCAGATTTTTTCTTTAAATTTTGAAATTTAAATATATTGCAGGGACAACTTCATCACATTAAATAATAAAACTTTTATAATTTGAAGAAGTTCTTCTGGGAGACTTGAATAAACATTCATTGCTTCCCCAACTAAACACTTTGTGAATAAGTGTTTTGGCCACTCTTGCTGTGTAGCCACTACTTTTTTCGCAAATGAAGTAACTATGTCTTTACTCCATGAATCCTCAGTAATTTAGGCACTAGGCACTAGATTCTTTGTTAAATCAAAATTCCAAGTGGAATCAACACACCATCTGAATTATTAGCTTCTCTTTCAATTCATAAACTTACGTTTTTTTTAGGGGCAAAGTGCCTCTTTTCCCTTTCTCTTTGAAACACTCTGTCTTTTACCTGGTCCCTTGTTTTTCTTTCTGTCTTCTCTCTCTGAAGTTCAAATTCCATCTTTTCGATTTACAGTTCTTTCCCTTTTTCAAGTTCAAGCTTTTTAGTTTTTCTTGCCAATTTCAATTTACTTCACCTGTAACTAAATTCTAGTTGAATCAAGCTGCAAGGTACCTGTGTGAAGCTTTTCTCTAAATGCTGTGATATAACTTTAATTATTTCTGTTTTTATTTCCCTATTTTTAACCCTAAATTCATTTTTTTCTGGGAATGCTATTAATATGACATTGTATGAGCTAACAGAGCAAAATCATTATTATCAATTTTATACTCAAATCACCTGAAGTAACAAAAGATAAATATGAACTAAGAGGAAAACTTTAAATTAACACATCACAAATATCTTCTTGAATCAAGAAATCAAGATAGATTTTCTAAATTCTCTCAGCAACACATCCAAACATCAGTAGTTGCTGTCATTCACAAAAAGTTTCATTTACCTTATCAGGGATTCCAACTCCTCTCTTTCATGATATATACTCTGATATTCTTTTAATAGTTGCTCTAACTCTGACTACTCAAATTGCTGCTCAACTGTCTGCTGCTCAACTGTCAACTGCTCAATCTCTTCTCCTGCAGGATTTACAAAGCCTCACACCAACATCTAAGCACCAATATGATCCAAATCCTCTGGGGGACAAATGCTGTTAATGAGCCTTTCTTTGACTCAACTGCCAGATTCATAGAGAATACAGTCACTTTGGATTCACAGACCTGCCAACTTCTCAAGTGTTTTTTTCTGAGCCCCTGGTCGTTCAGGAGCTTGAAGTCAATGACAGCACTTCAGCTGTATACAGCCAACCCTTTTCTTTGTCTGCTCCCTACTTACTTTCACCTGGGCTCCCTTTCTAGGTGCTGTGGACAGGTTCTTGTACAGCATACCCAGTCATGTGATATTTTTGCACCAAAACATTGGCCCCTAGTCATATTTTCCATACAATTAAGATGCAAGAAACTATCTTTTTTGTTTATATGATCTCATCCCCATGGTATACCCTTGTGCTTGCGCTAGAGGCCTGGGCAGTCTTTGCCATATTCCTCAGTCACTATACTGGCCCTATCTCAGCTGTGCATTGTGACTACTTCCTTTGCTGCCCTGCAGATTCTGTAACATTATGACTCAACGCGGCAGGTAATAATTTTACATTCCCACATAATATGGATCTTCTGTCTGCTTTCTCAAGCACTTCCTGTTAGTATATATCTTTCATCTTCTTTCTTGAGTGCTGCTGTGAGAAGCTTTTGAATGGTTTCCATACAGAATACGAATTGTGGAAGAACTCATGCACATGAGCTCAGGCTCTTCTGGTTTTGAAGTGATTAGATGGCTTGTAGGTTGGTTAGTGTACAGGTACTCCCAAGTTGACTTTCACTAATTTAGATACACAAATAATTTCTTCTGTGATTACCTCTCTGGTTTCAATCTGTCTCCAGCTTGGTTAGGATTGATGTTATTTTTCACCATGTGTAATGATCAGCAAGTGAGGTAATATTCTGTTCGATTATGATCAATATAAGACATTTGAGTCACAGCATGCGAGCCTCTGTGATTGTATTTTTGCTGTTAAATTTCTTTAGCCATGTCGTTCAGGTGAAAAGAAATGTCATGGGTTTATGGCTTTTTTTTTTACTACTTTCATGGCTCCAGGTTAACAAGCTGTAAAATCACTGAAATGAAACAGCTTTCATTCAAGACACACAGTTCTATGCCGGTTTAACTTTGTAACTTAAAGTATTTTGAGGAGAAATTGTAATATTATTTCAAATTATGTAACAGTCCTCTGGAATTACGCTGTCTTTTGCTACATATAATAAAGTTGGATTTGTGGTAATCTGACCCCTTTTTCTCCGAAGAAAAAAAAGATGGCATTTTCCTTTCAAAGTTACTTTTTCGTTAACTTCATGCATGCATGAGCAGTTAAATGAAGTCACACATTGATAAAAATGATATTAATTAAGTTTAATAATAGACTCTTCAACTCACCAGAACTTTTAGATGTATCAATTAGACACTTAGGATTATATTAATCAATCAGATGTTACACTACTTATTCTCATGGCAGATAAAAATTATTTTGTGATACCTCATTATCTTAATGGAGTGCCATGGAATTAATAAACTAACAGGCAAAAGCTGCCATGAAAAGGATGTTCCCACAGTGACTGATAGTTTGGGAATCAGTCAGGAGGGAATGACAAATGACATCAGTAAGATATCCATTATATTTCAGAAACCAATTATAAATTGGAAACATATCCCCTCTCCAATTTGATAATGTGTTATTCACACATTGGAAGCTAATCAGAGCCCAAGAATGCCATTGACCATGGACAAGGCATAACAGGTAGCAAGGGTGACTTAGTATCTACTTTTAACTGCATAATGTGCAACAAGAAGAAAACACAGGAGAATTTATCTGTCAGCCAGAAGTTACAAGTTGGTGTTCCAATATTGACCAATTCAGTGCCTTCATTCGGTATTACACTTTTGTACTTATTGTGATAACAATAACAAATCCTGTGAAACATATGAAATGATAACCATATCCTGAAAGGTCTTGTAGTTATTCAGGATAGAAATATCTTTAGTTTGGATCTCTCTTTTCAGCCCATAAATGTAAGACTTGAGTCAGTTATAAATTTAGTTAAACTAAACACTCCAGTTCTTACCCTTGTTGTTATTAATTGTTCAATTGAGTTAAAATCATTCTATTCTATTCAATTCATAGTCTCACCAAAATTACCTAGCATTGACATAATTAACAAGCATTAAAGCCATCTGGTTTTCACATAACAAACACTGAACTCAAAGTCAGCATGAATTTACAAAGGGGAAGTCATGCTTGACAAATCTGCTTGAATCTTTTGAGGATGTAACCACTAAAGTGGATAAGGGGAAGCCATTTGATGTGGTTTACTTGGATTCGAATGAACTGGGTCTTTTCTAAATGGTAGGCAGTGGCTATTAGGATACCACAGGGATCAGTATTTGGACTCCAGCTGTTCATAATACATATTAATGGTTTAGGTCAGGAAACTGTGTCATCTCTCAAAGTCTGAAGATGACACAAAGCTGGGTCATCTATGAGGAAGATGTAGAGAACCTTCAGTGTAATTTAGACAAGTTAATGCATATGCATATTAGATAAAGAAAGATGTGAGGGTATCCATTTTGGTAACAGAAAAACAGGCAGGCAGATTATTATCTGAATGGGAATAGATTGGGTAAAGAAGAGCTTCAATAACTTTGGTATTCTTGCACACTAGTTACCGAAACGAAGCTTGCAGGTGCAGCAGGTGGTGAGGAAGGCAAATGCTATGTTGGACTTAGATTGTTTTTAGAATATGGAGTGGAATTCTGGTCACCCTTCTTTGGAATTATGTTGTTAAACTTGAGAGGGTACAGAAATGATTTGCAAGGATGTTGCCAGAATTGGATGATTTTAGATATAAGGACGCGTTTAATAGGTAGGGGCTTAGAGTCATAGAGACATACAGCATGGAAACAGACCCTTTGATCCAACCTGTCCACGCCAACCAGATATCCCAACCCAATCTAGACCCACCTGCCAGCACCCAGCCCATATCCGTCCAAACCCTTCCTATTCATATACCCATCCAAATGCCTCTTAAATGTTGCAATTGTACCAGCCTCCGCCACATCGCCTGGCAGCTCATTCCATACATGTACCACCCTCTGCGTGAAAAAGTTGCCCCTTAGGTCTCTTTTATATCTTTCCCCTCTCACCCTAAACCTATGCCCTCTAGTTCTGGACTCCCCAATCCGACTTTGTCTATTTATTCTATCCAAGCCCCTCATAATTTTGTAAACCTCTAAAAGGACACGCCTCAGCCTCCAATGCTCCAGGGAAAACAGCCCCAACCTATTCAGCAAGTCCCTATAGCTCAAATCTTCCAACCCGAGCAACATCCTTGTCAATCTTTTCTGAACCCTTTCAAGTTTCACAACATCTTTCCGATAGGAAGGAGACCAGAATTGCACGCAATATTCCAACAGTGGCTGAACCAATGTCCTGTACAGACGCAACATGACCTCCCAACTCCTGTACTCAATACTCTGACCAATAAAGGAAAGCATACCAAATGCCTTCTTCACTCTCCTATCTACCTACAACTCCACTTTCAAAGAGCTATGAACCTACACTCCAAGGTCTTTTTGTTCAGCAACACTCCCTAGGACCTTACCATCAAGTGTATAAGTCCTGGTAAGATTTGCTTTCCCAAAATGCAGCATCTCGCATTTATCTGAAATAAACTCCATCTGCCACTTCTCAGCCCATTAGCCCATCTGGCCCAGATCCTGTTGTAATCTGAGGTAACCCTCTTCACTGTCCACTACACCTCCAATTTTGGTGTCATCTGCAAACTAACTAACTGTACCTTTTATGCTCGCATTCAAATCATTTATGTAAATGACACCGATCCTTGTGGCACTCCACTGGTCACAGGCCTCCAGTCTGAAAAACAACCCTCCACCACCACCCTCTGTCTTCTACCTTTGAGCCAGTTCTGTACCCAAATGGCTAGTTCTCCCTTTATTCCATGAGATCTAACCTTGCTAATCAGTCTCCCATG
>NC_057712.1:69476633-69513660 GCF_004010195.1 Chiloscyllium plagiosum
CAAAGTGCTCCCCCACTGACACCTCAGTCACCTGCCCTGCCTTATTTCCCAAGAGTAGGTCAGGTTTTGCACCTTCTCTAGTAGGTACATCCACATACTGATTCAGAAAATTGTCTTGTACGCACTTAAGAAATTCCTCTCCATCTAAACCTTTAACACTATGGCAGTCCCAGTCGATGTTTGGAATGTTAAAATCCCCTATCTTAACTACCCTATTATTCTTTCGGATAGCTGAGATCTCCTCACAAGTTTGTTTCCCAATTTCCCTCTGACTATTAGGGGGTTTATAATACAATCCCAATAAGGAGATCATCCCTTACTTATTTCTTAGCTCCACCCAAATAACTTCCCTGGATGTATGTCCGGGAATATCCTCCCGCAGCACAGCTGTAATGCTATCCCTTATCAAAAAATGCCACTTCCCCTCCTCTCTTGCCCCCCTTTCTGTCCTTCCTGTCGCATTTGTATCCTGGAACATTAAGCTGCCAGTCGTGCCCTTCCCTGAGCCATGTTTCTGTAATTGCAATGATATCCCAGTCCCATGTTCCTAACCATGCCCTGAGTTCATCTGCCTTCCCTGTTAGGCCCCTTGCATTGAAATAAATGCAGTTTAATTTATTAGTCCTATCTTGTCCCTGCCTGCCCTAACTGTTTGATTCACTTCTGTTCTCAACTGTACCAGTCTCAGATTGATCTCTTTCCTCACTATCTCCCTGGGTCCCACCCCCCCACCTTACAGTTTAAATCCTCCTGAGCAGTTCTAGCAAATTTCCCTGCCAGCATATTAGTCCCCTTCCAATTTCGGTGCAATCCGTCCTTCTTGTACAGGTCATTTCTACCCCAAAAGAGATTCCAATTATCCAAAAATGTGAATCCTTCTCCCATACACCAGCTCCTCAGCTATGCATTCATCTGCTCTATCCTCCTATTCCTGCCCTCACTAGCTCGTAGCAATGGGAGTAATCCAGATATTACTACCCTTGAGGACCTCCTTCTTAAATTTCTGCCTAACACTCTAATCTCCCTTCAGAATCTCAACCTTTTCCCTTCCTATGTCATTGGTTCCAACGTGGACAATGACCTCTTGCTGGCATCTCTCCCCGTGAGAACATTCTGTACCCTCTCTGAGACATCCTTGATCCTGGCACCAGGGAAACAACACACCATTCTGCTTTTTCTCTGCTGGCCACAGAAACGTCTGTCAGTACCTCTGACTACAGAATCCCCTAACACAATTGATCTCTTGGAAGACGACGTACCCCTTGTTGCATTAGAGCCAGTCTCAATACGAGAAACTTGGCTGTTCGTGCTACATTCCTCTGAGAATCCATCACCCCCTACATTTTCCAAAACAGCATACCTGTTTGAAATGGGTACATCCACAAGAGACTCCTGCTCTCGGTGCCTACCTCTCTTACCCTTCCTGGAGTATTCCTCTACAAAACACTGCACCAGGTTAAATTAATAGCTATGGCTTATATTTTAAGTTTAATCAAGAGACTTATCTCCAAAAACATATAATCAAGAAAGAACGCACTGTACTGACTAATACAGCCTTTCTCTTGGACAGACTTAAAACAACAATTAACTTTTCTGATTCTGTGTTGTGAACTTCGCTCAAACCGGTTCCTCCAAGATTAGTTGTGAAATTCACTGTTTGTTAATTTTCCCAGACGCACTCCGATGTCCAGCGACACATGAATTCAAAAACAGCAAAGGCAGTAACTGTGCAGGTTCTCTCTCTCTCTCTCTCTCTCCTGCACTGTTGTTTCCTGAAACATCAGAAGCTAAGGGGTGACCTTATAAAGGTTTATAAAATCATGAGGGGCATGGATAAGATGAATAGCCAAAGTCTTTTTGCTAAGGTGGAGAAGTCCAAAACTAGAGAGCATAGGTTTAACGTGAGAGGGGAAAGATTTGAAAAGGACCTGAGGGGTAACATTTTCATGCAGAGGGTGGCATTTGTATGGAATGAGATTCCAGAGGAAGTGGTGGAGGTGGTTGCAATTGCAACATTTAAAAGGCTGTGAAAATGAATAGGAAGGATTTAGAGGGATATTGGCCAAATTCTGGCAAATGAGACTAGGTCAGTTTGGGATGTATGATCAGCACCAATGAGTTGGGCTGAAGGGTGTGTTTCCATGTTGTATGACCCTATGACTCTTTAAGTACAGGAGCAAGGATGCATTGTAAACGGCACTGGAAAGACCACAACTGGAATACTGTGTGCAGTTTTGGCCTCCTTATCTGAGGAAGGATAGTCTGGCTATTGCAGGGCTAAAGATGGTTTAGCAGACTGATTCCTTGGTTGGAGGATGTGATGTACAGGGTGAGACTGGATTAGTTAGAACTATGTTCACTGGAATTCAGAAACATGAGCAGGGAGTCTCATTGAAACCAATAAAATTCTAACTTAATTAAACAGGGTAGATGCAGGAAGGATGTTCACAATGACCAAGGAGTCCAGAACAAGGATTACAGTCTTAGGATAAGGGATAGAACTTCTAGGGCAGAGATTAGGGTAATTTTCTTCCCCCAAAGAATGCCAAGCCTGTGAAAATTTCTCCCATAACAAACTTTTCAGGCCAAAAATCGAAGACTTTAAAGAAAATGCAGCTATAATTCTTTGGTCTAAAGGGATCAAAGAATATGTGGAGAATGTGGGAAAAGGGTACTGACTTGGATAATCAGCCATTATCATATTAAATGGTGGACCAGACTTGAAGGGCTGAATAACCTTCTCGTGCTCCTGTATTCTTTGTTTTCATCCATTAAATCTTTTCATTTTACAAACTTTAATTATTCATTTAATAAAATATTAGTTTCAGGGTTCCTTCTTTTAAATACTCATTGCCTAAGATATAAAGAAACTACTACAACTGTACAAGGTAAAAGGGAGAACTTTTCTCCCCTATCCCTGGACTTCACATTGTGATGTGTGTTCTTGTATAGATAAACAGTAGTACTCCCAAATTAACAAGATTTAACAATTAGAATTGTTTCAAAGATTTGCAAATTTAATATTTCTTGGAGGACTCAGGTTTTGAGGCATTGGGGAAACACTGATTTATTTTAAGTTTTGTGAAAATATCTGGAGTGATTTGTTTAAAAGAAGTTGTGGCAGATCTCTCTGGATACTGGAGATTTTTATACAAGCTTTCTAAAAATCATCTGATTAGTGATAACTGTTTGCTTTGCTGTAGACCCCTGCTAGATCTGTTTGATCAGTGATTGGATGTATGGTACTTGGAATCTGCAATGAAAAGCATGTGAGGAAGGATTGCCCAGGCAATTGCTCCTATTTACTGAAAAGAGGTATCTTGCTGAGTTCAGAATGACATCTAATTGTTATTCTGAAAAAAAATTTCTCAATACTGTATTTCTTCAGCAAGCTGTGTCTGCCAAGGCTCCAATGTGTTATTACTGATCTGATCATATATCCTAAACGTTAGAACAATAGAATTAGGAACTTCCTGTGCTTCTTTCTTTTTGCCTTGAATAACTGTTAGCCAGGCTGCAGAGAGACAAGGGTACCAGTTAGTGACATACTGCTGAAAATGAAATGTTAGCCAGGAGGTTGCAGAGAGACAGATGTACCGGCTCGGTCTTGGAATGCTCAAGTGTAAAACTGCAGACAGCCAGGGAAAAACAGCTTGTGAACTGAGAATGATT
Organism: Chiloscyllium plagiosum; assembly: GCF_004010195.1. Taxonomy (NCBI): domain Eukaryota; kingdom Metazoa; phylum Chordata; class Chondrichthyes; order Orectolobiformes; family Hemiscylliidae; genus Chiloscyllium; species Chiloscyllium plagiosum. The sequence goes on from NC_057712.1 coordinate 69,480,306, forward strand.
TGAGGCCAGATACTGGCCGGAACCAACCAGAACCAGTTTGTGCCAACTAAACTCTGCAAAAAAAAAAGAAAGAAAGATGATGTAATGCAGAAGCCTTATTGGGATGAGGAGCAAGGTGGTAATGCTACCTAAGTCTCTGGTCCTGAGCCAATAAGGTAAAGACATGTGGGCAGTGGATGACACTGAGCCAACAGGAAGAAGACACCACAACTCGAAAGATAAAAGGATAAAAAGAAGACCCTTGAGACATGCAGCCAGTGAAAACTCCAGAGACCAACCATTGCAGAAACAGAGCCTTTGTATACAGCATGGTAATGACATTCAGAGACAGAGAGAGAGAGGCAATGCAATGCCTGGCCAGCGTGAGTCCTTGTCAGCAGCAGCAAAACAGTTATCCAGGTTGGGTAACTTTCATATTCTGTGACTCTCGGAGAGTGTCAGAGGACTTAATAGGTGTACAAATCAGCTCTAGTTTAGTTTGTAGGAAAGCATATAAGCTTTATTTTGCAATAGAATGTATAAGCTACATTGTATTGTTTAATACATTAATAAAGTGACTTGTGAAATTACAAGAATTGACTCTTCTCTCTACATGCCAGCAGCCGCAGCTGGCGGTTGTCGGGCACCAACAATAACCAATTGGACAAAGTGTTTTATTCAGAATGCTAATCTCTGCAGTGAAATGTGTGTTTTTTGTTTCTTTCCTGGTGTGTGCACTCTGCAATCATTCAGAGGGATAAAAATGTATACTTCTTTTGACCAAATGTGTATATTAGTCACATATTCCATCTTCATTGAACACATTTTGGTTTGATAATAAATCAATAACCATGTTTATTAAGAAACCTGATTGAGAGATCTTTTTACTTAAAATCGAATATCGATAAGGTATTCAGTTAGCCATCTGGGTAATTGGGAAATCTACTTTCATTTTATGCTGTGACCCACGGATTCTGGCTGTGCATTCCTACAGCCTTGGTGGTAACACATTCACAAGAACATGAGGCAAAGGAAAAATTGAATTAAAACACAGTTATGGAAGAAATTTGGGATGAAAGTTTTGTTTCAACATTCCCAATAGACTCTTTAAGCACATATCAATGAACTGCTCACAAACCAGCAGATGTTGGAGAATTTAATTTCACTCTTCTGGATGGGAAATAATAATATTGTTATCCATCTTTCCTACTTTTACAAGATAAACTTCTTGGGTTCTTGTTTAAGACACTAATAAACAGAGTAATCAATGGAAAATAAGATGACATTCATCTTTAGCCTATTTAGGGTCTCGGTGGTAACCTTTATTTCTGAATGGACAACATTGGCACAGTTGTTACTACTCACTCAGAAATGGTTAATCTTGCTATATCCATCTCAATGTTTTGACTACTTATTTCAGGATTTTGAGATTGCAAGAAATAAGTATTATAAATCTCATGCTGATATCACAACCTCAGTGTAAATGTTTATTGTAAGGTGTATGCTATCAATTTAAAATGATGGTCTGTAGCTACAGAAAATATTACAGTAACCAATCAATGAAAGTAACTGATCCTTTACATCAATATATCAAATTAAAATGGTGGAAAATTATACTATTATTTAATATGATTCAAATGATTAACCTGAGGACTAAATAAGACAAAGTGATTTGCGATCTTCTCTGTTTAATTTTCCAGTTCAATTACTTCTTTAAGTAGCATGAAAAATGAACATCCTCTTTTTGACAGATTCACTGCCCTCTATATCTCTTGCCTTAGGCAATAACACAGTTTTTAGGACTTCAAATATTCTACTCACCCTGATTACATATCGTTGTCTGAACTGGATGGTCCCAAAAAGGCCAAAAATGACTGTGACAATGTGTAAAAAATTGGCCAGGATTGGTGCCCATTGGTAGCCAAGGAAATCAAAGATCTGTCTCTCCAACACACATATCTGTTTCAAAGAAAAATTAAAAAGAATCATGAACATGATAACACTGCAGACGAATTTCAATTACAGATTCCATGCTTTTTAGAAGCTGCAGGATATATATTTGTTTTAATCACTCATTTTTAATAGATGTCTCAAATGTAAACTACATTATTTAGAGTTTTAACAGTTGTAACAAAAACAAATATTTTGCTCACAAGTCTGTCAATCCTTTTTTAAAAAGATTATAATTAGCTAATAGATAATGCTTTTCAAAGTTAAATTTTATTAAAAGGTTCATACATGTAATAGTCAACTCAAATCAGTAATATTAATAACCTGGACAAAGAGATTGTATTGTAGCTGAATTTGCTGATGTTACAGAGATAGGTGGACAAGCAAGTTATGAGGACAACACAAAGAAACTGCAAAAAGATAGGTTAAGTAAATCCACTTTGAAAGAAAAATTGGGAAGTAAAATATTAAATAAATGGAGAGAGATCAGAGAAAACTGGAGTACAAAGGGATCTTGGTGTCCCCAAATCGCAAAAGGTTAGGATGTAGTCACTTCAAAACAAAATGAATTACCTTGTATTGCATGAGAGGTGGACTATAAAAGTAAGGAAGTATTGCTATAACTGTGCAGTACATTGGTGAGTACAGACCAGGAGTGCTGAATACAATTTTGGACTCATTAACAAGGGGTGATACTTTCAAAAAATGTATTGTTTCATTTGATATGGTGATGAGGCTTGCATCCCTAAGTGCCCTTGAACTCTATGACTCACTAGTCCAGTTCACAGGTCAGTTAAGAGTCAATCCCATTTCTTTGGATCTGAAGTCATATCGATGCTAGACCAGATAAGGATTGCAGGTTTCCTTCCAAAAGGATACTCATGAAACATATGGGTTTTGATGGTAGCTTTATGATGACTCTTACAGACAGTAGCGCTTCAATTCAATACTTAGTGAACTATATTTAAATTCCACCATGGTAGAATGCTGCTCCCAGAACTTATGCTCCCAGAACATTAGCCAAGGTCTTGGGGTTACAGAAATGACATTATCAAAATGCCACCATCTCCCCCTGGATTACACTGGAGGTATTTCAGAGAGCTTCACCGGGTTGATTGCTGGATGTCTTATGAAGAAAGGTTAAGCAGTTTGGGGCTGCTCACTTTGGACCAGAAAAATGAGAGATCATTTTTTTGAAACAAAGAACATTCTGAGCAGATTTACTAGGGTAGATGCTAAGAAGTTGCCTCCCCTCATGGGGATAGTCAAGTATTAAGGGCATTTATCTTTATAATTCTCTACCCAAAACTGCAATGAAGGCTGAATCATTGAATATTGAAACATTGAAAATTGACCAAGACAGGTATCTGATATATAAGGGTGTCAAAGGTGATGGGATCTACACAGCAAAATGGAGTTGAGACCACAATCGGATCAGCTATAATCTTATTCATTGATGAAGCAATGTCAAGGGGTTTAATAGTTTAGTCATACTCCTTTTTTTATGCTCTTATGTCAGAAATTTGTTATGATTCTTTATTTTCTCATGTACAATTTAAAGAAATTAAGCATAATTAAGGTAACCAAAGAATCACTAACTAAAATTTAAATGGGAACATGATCTTTGAAGTACAAACGAAGGAAATAATTAGGTGCAATTGCACCAATGAAGATAACAATTGTCAGTTTTGAAGCAGTCATTTTTTTTTAAACAGGGAAGGCATTAAGCCTTAACATGGCAGCTGCAACCTGGAATAAAATGCATTTCATATGCTACACATTTTTATCATTACTGGATCTGGCAATTCTGGACAGAGCACCATCCCTACAAGGGTGAAAGTGCATCAAACAGAAAGCCCAGTATTTTGTCAGTGCAGTTGGGTAAGAACAAAAATGCAGCTTTACAATTGGCATCGCTATTGTATGAGAGTTTATGTTCCATAATGCTTATGAGAGACCATTAGGTTGGGAGAATACGTTTAATTTTATTGATTATCTCAGAAGAAAAGCAATTGAGTAGTGACCAATTTTATAACACATCTAAAGTCAACACTTCTGTGCTTCAGAGAAAACCAATTAAGAAAATATCCAATGTGTTCTACATCTAAATTGTAATCATTCAAAAAAAAGGAACAGCATGAGGTAGACTTCACATTATGATTACATTAGTTCAGGGCTTGACTGACCTTAACAGTTCAGATGCTAGACAAAAAACAAGAATTAGCATTCAGTTTCAGAAAGAATATGTACCAAGGACACAAAAGAATAACAAAACCCTTTTGAAGCAGTACATTAAGTTAGTAACTATAGCTAGTTTTTCATTTTATATTGAACTACAGGGAAAAACAATTAAATTCTTTTAGAAACATGTAAACAACACCATGCTATTGTGCCATTAATTGTTACGTACATATTTCTCTACAGTTTTGCCTGTCATGACAGTTAGAGAGCTGAATTTTACTAGAAATCAGTTAAATACCAATTTTGGTGAGTTTCATAAAGTGTTTCTTTCCATGAGCCCAAGTGAGTTTTCTCACATTACTTTCTGAAACTTGCAATTAGCTAAGCATCACACTGCTACACCACCCTTTTCATTCTATCTTCCTTCTCATTACAATCAGGACCTTCCAGGATTACTCATGCCTGCGATGTATCAAAGTGCAGTTATGCCCCAGGTCTGAAGTTGCCTTGCAAATTTCTTTCATCTCATGAATTATCCTAATTGTGGGAAACAGAAGAAAACTGGCATCTCACTTTGTCGACAGGGACCTAGAGGTCCTCATGGACAGGGTGGTACAGAGAAGGTCCATCCACTTTCCTCAGGACCAGTAGGGGAGACAAAGGCACCAGACCCTGCTAGTCCAGTCCAAGGTTGCTACCAGGGTAAGTGCAGTACTGACAGTCCAGAAAAATATGCAGTAATGCAAGAAGATCAATGACCTTCTTTGCTTTGCAGGCACATGTGCCTGCCATTTCTCTGTGCTACCTCACACTTACTCTAATTCTGTTACTGCATTATCCTCCCACCAAGGCTCATGGTCCATCACTCTCACTATTGCATGTAACATCTTCCCTCCCTCACTCACTCTCACCAGCCCCCTAACATTAAGCCTGCAAGGCTTATGTACCTCCTACTCACTTCAGAATCCCTCAACACCTTTCCCCAACCTGCATTCACATCTATGCCAGCCATGTTTGTTTCAGTCAATCCCTCTCTTTCTTTCATTCCAGGAGAGAACAGCCCACATTAGAGCAAAAACAGCCAAGATAGATGGGAGGGTACCTGACTCATTCACCCGTTCACTACCTACAAGGATCCTTGCCCCAGCTGGTGAAAACCATGACTATTCATGTGGTGATAAGAAAACCTCCATGTCCCGATTACGAAGAAATCAATCATTGGCCGTTGTTTTGTTGCTCTCCCATTCTCTGCACTGTGAATGTACTCTTCACATGTCCAAACATCCACAATTTTGGGACTCAGTCTCTCTTTTATCCTCTGCAGGCATCAGTGGAATCTGCACAGTCTCCAACATCAAGGGTGTATCTTTCCCGCATACCTCTGAGGAAGAATTCATGGATCTCTCAGAGGATGCACCAGCCACTTTGCCGCCACTAGCTATGATACTGACACATTGTGCGATACACAGGAACCTCAATTATCCAACATTCGATTATCTGAATGTCAGATTATCTAGCAAGATCGCAAGGTCCTAACTCTCAGCTAAACTATGTTATCCGGCATTTGTTTATCTGGAATTCAATTAACCAAACAAAATACTGCCTGCTCATGTCTTTTGGATAATCGAGGTTCCTCTGTATTAGCTAGATTTGATTCAGGAGAAAATGCTCATGAACACACAACTGTCATACCTCTGCAGCTGGGAGAAAGTGAGGACTGCAGATGCTGGAGATCAGTCAAAAAGTGAGGTGCTGAAAAAGCACAGCCAGTCAGGCAGCATCCGAGCAGCAGGACAGCCGAAGTTTCGGGCATAAACTCTTCGTCAGGAAGATCGGTGGGAAGGGAGATGGACAGGTGGGACAGTTTAAGAGGGTGATGCTAAGTTAGAGGGTTGGACCTGGGATAAGGTGTGAGGAGGGGAGATGAGGAAATTAGTGAAATTGACATTGATTTCGTGTATTTGGAGGGTCAAGATATGTTCCATGTTGCTGGCACTCTGCGGACTGCTGGAGACCACATGAGTGCTTAGTTCCAGTCAGCGAAAATGTCAGTAATCAGCAACTTTGAAGAATCACAGATAGATAGAGAGGCACTGGGTAAGTTTGTCAGAGGCAACAGGCAAATTGACTCCAAGTTCAGAGGACTCAATGAGTGTTCTTGTACCATGCCCTCTCCGACATGCAAGTGAAGGGTTGCCTCCATGGACAGGTTGGCTTCCCCCCATTAGCGGCTGGGGCACACGTTAATCAAGATGCATGCCCTGAGATATTGGTGATGCTGTCCAAGATGAAGGGCTAGAGCAGCAGGCAACAAACTGGAGTCATCAGTTAATCACTCGGAAGTTCATTTGAAGAACATTTGCTGTCTAGTTTCTATTCAGGGTGGGAGAATGGGAACTGCATGTAAATGAGGTGAGATTATGAAATAAAGGCATGCCAATGCATGTAAATTCGTGCAAATAGGTCTCTTGCTGTTTACTAGTGAGATTTTTGTTTCACTGTTAAACATTTTGTTGGAGAATCAGGTATTTTGCTCATTACTGACGTCAATAAGCTCAGTACCGATGATCTCACTCGGTTTTCCCAATTTTCTCACCAACATCCATTATCACTTAGGGGCTGATTTTTTTTGTCCAGGAAATCCAACCTTTGCATTAGCTGTCAACTGGGTTATTGGAGCTAAAAAAAGAAATGACAGCAGTGTTGACTTGAACAAGACTCATTTGAAGTGGATCCTGTTTGTCGTATAAAAATATAAAGGGTATGAAAAGGTATGACCTTCAAGTCTTTCCATAAACATTTATCTTTCCATATCTTCTCTTTAAAACTCTCCTTAAAACTCACCTAATGGATTCAAGCTTTTAATCAGGCCATCTGATATTTCTTATTTTAATACCCTTCTTAAAACTCAGCTATTGGACTCAAGCTCTTATCACTCCATCTTATATCTCCGACTTTGGAAAGGTGTAGATTTTTATCAGAATGTTTTTTCAAAGAAACAGAACTTTTGTTTACATTGCTATGTAAATGCAAGTTGCTTCATAATTAGAATCTGATTGAAATGTATTTAGCTGAAAGCATTGTGAATATCTGAATAATTATGAGCTGTGGGAAAACATCAATCTATTATTAGGAACATACTAATAGGCTACTTAAAAAGACTATGACTATGATTGAGCAGAGTCACCACAGGTTTACAAAAGCAATACAATGTTTAATAGATCTATTAGGGCATTTTGGGGTTGCACAAACAGGGTAGGTAGGGAGGAGCCAACCAATGTGGTATATTTGAACCTTCAAGAAGCATTCACTAACGTGATATACAAGAGGTTATTACACAACATTCTGGCTCATGGAATTCAGGATAATGGACATCAAATGAAGTAGGGAATAAATGGGTCATTTTTGTGTTGGTCGGTTATAACTATGGGCTACCACAATGATTACAGCCTTGGCTCCAGCTATTAACAATCTACATCAATATTTTAGATTAGGCAACCAAAGTCATTGTATCCACGTTTGCTGATGATACAAAATTAGAAGCAAAAGTAAGCTGTTAGTAACACACAAAGAAACTGCAAAGAAGTTTCGACAAATGATTAGGCACGAAGATGGCGAGTGCAATCTCATAAGGAAGAGTGTAAAGTTATCCACTTTGGGAGGAAAATTCAAAAGCAGATTGTTTTTAACAATTAAAGAAAATCAAATAAATGTTGGCATTCTGAAAACTGGTGTCCATGCACACACTGTGCAAAAGGTTCAGATACATACACAGCAAACAACGAAAAAAGGAAACAGCATGTTGTATTCAAATTCCTTTTGGGATAAAAGGTAAAGAGTAACACGGTCTTACTACAATTATATAGATCCTTTGTCAGTCTAGAGTATGCTGTACAGTTTTGTTCTCCTTACACAAGTAAGAATATATTTGCCATACAGAGAGATTTCACAAGACTGATTACTGGGAGAAGTGCTTTGTACTATAAAATACATTGAATAGATTAGACTTTTATTTCCTCGAATTTAAATGAATGAGGAGTGGTCTCATTGAAACATATAATTCAAGAGATTTAAAATGATAGAGCATGGGAGAATGTTGCCCCTATCTGAAAACTCTAGAATTACAAAGGACAGTCTCAGAATAAAAGATCAATAATTTAGAATTGAAACATGGAGATTCTTTTTCACTAAAGAGGTTGGAGATATTTGGAATCTTCAACTGCAAGAGCTTCAATGCTCAATAATTGAATATATTCATTCAGGGATTCATAGATTTTGGAACTATTGGGTTCATGGAATATCAGGCATGATGCAAGTTGGTGGAGTTGGAGGTAGAAGTAAAGACATAATTTATTGAAAAGCACTCTAAGCTTTAAATGGTTTAACATTTAACTCAATCTCCTGTTTCTTCTGGTCTTACGTTGTGCTTGTGTCTCGGCAGGAAACTGGGCATAAAAACAAAAGGGTGAGAATTTTCAGCACTTTGTCACTAACATGCAAGAAAGTAAATAGGGCTTGAACACCTAAGTGTACAATGTTTTTCAATGATAAGTCTTATTTATCAAACAAATTTCCTGCAAAGAAAATTTATTGAGTTTTTACCGCTTAGTTTTATTTTAAGTTACAGTCATATAAAAAGATAATTGAAGAAGAATCAAGACAAATTATACAAGTTATTTTCATTTTGTATTGTTGTTTCATGTTTTGTATTTAGTTTAAGGGAAGTGTTAACTTCAGAATTTTTAAACTTGAGTTGTCTCAAAAGAATAAACTAAATTGGAATTTGTAACTGAAATATAAACTAGCACCATTCAATTGCAGCTGACCACATAATTCATGCCATATGAGTAGCTTTTAAAATTATACCAGCTAATAGCTGCTAATTTTTCTTATAAGCAGCAACGTGTACATTCATCTCAGCCACAGAATATCATAGCAAGAGCTCTCCAGGTTAGTGTTCTGTAAGACCATAACATTTAGGAGCAGAACTAGGCTATTCAGCCTATCCAGTCTATTCCAACATTCAATGATATCATGGTTGATCTGATAATTCTCAACTCCACGTTTCTGGCTTTTTGTCATATCTCTCCTTTGCCTTACTTACTAAAAATCTGTATAGCCCAGGCTTGTGTATACTTAATGACCCCGCTCCTGCAGCCCTCTGCAGTAAAGAATTTCAAAGATGTAATATCCTCCAACAGAAGGAATTCCTCCTCACCTGAAATGTAAAGTTATGCCCTCTAATCCTAGACTCACCCACAAGGGGAAACAAATTTTCTGCATCTACCCTGGCCAATTCCCTTAAGAACCTCATAAGGGTGCCTCTCAATCTGCAAAAGTCCAGTGAGTACAAGTCCACCTGACTCAATCTCTTCTCATAAGACAGTCCCCCCCATTCTAGGGTCCTTACAAGGTCAAAGCTAGTCAAGTAACTTTGTTCCAAGGATTATCCAGTTTTTGGCACTTAATTTGATGGTTCCTTATTAAGAAGAAGGCTGCTCCATTAGAGTACATCCACCACTGTGAACAATAAATTAAAGAAACGTTCCTTTATTATGTAGTTCTAATCTTGAATAAGACATAATGAACAAAAGTTACATTCTACATAAGAATAATATCAAATGCTACATAATGCCAGTCTTAGTTTTACAAGCTGCTCAGGAAACGGCTAATCTCGAGAGTAGCTGCTTTGTCTGCCCATCAATTTGTAATCTAAGCAAGAATTTTTATGATTTGTTCAATGAAAGCCTTAATAATTTATAAGTGAAAGTGATTGCTATACATTTTGCACCTAAAGTTAATAACACGATAAATCCTCAACAAAATTAAATTACAACAGAAAATATAATGTAGTTAATTTCCAAAGGATTAGAAAATAAACGTTGTTCTCACTAAGTACCTGCCTAATGTTACACCTTCTATAATTAATGGTTGCATCTCCTATGTCTTAATCTACTTATACCAAACAGAAGGCAAAATTAACTGATGGTTCCCAATCTGTTTCCTAAATAAATGCTGTCTACTAAAGAGGGAAGGTTCCTGGCACACCTATCAACACAATTCACCCATGTACGTTATGGACCCATATGTATTCTAATAAGGATATTGTGAATAACATAACGAAGCCTGTATTATGAAGATTTTTTTATTGTTGTCTGTCACCTGTACACATTAATGACCATGGAGGTTAACTTGGAATAGAAACCTTTCTTGACATTTCACAACACTTTAATATTATGTGCATATTGGGTAAATCATCACCTTTGCCACAAAAGCAGCAAATCTTAATCAAGAGGGAATTTCTTTCATCTGCTGTGCTCTTGCTGATTTCACAGAATCATGTTCTTAACATTTAGGCAGTCACTTGAGCAGTTTATGCTGTCTTGCAATGCTTATCTCAAGCATAGTTAAGGAGTTGTAATTTGTCAGAGTGGTGCTCTTGATGCTGTCAGTTGAACATCTATAATGATTTTTCCTGCCTCTTTAATTTGTATTTTTGAACATGAAAAATAAATTCTGTAATTTTAACATGTCATGGCGCTGTCATAGGCACACTGAACTGAAGCAATGCGCTAGCATTTCTTGTGCAGTGTTACTAATATACAAATGGCAGGCAATATGCTGCTTGCATCTCAGCTACCTGGGAAAGAGTTAAAATCACACAACACCAGGTTATAACAGGTTTATTTGACAACCACCTGATGAAGTAGCAGTGCTCCAAAACCTAGTGCTTCCAAACAAATCTGTTGGACTATAGCCTGGTGTTTTTTAACTTTTATGATTTTTGACTTGTACTTTTAACCCAGTCCAACACCGGTATCTCCAAATCATGACTATCTTGGAAAGAAATAGTGACAAGTTAAGTTGTTGAGGATCGGGCTATGTGCGATGCTATATTATACTGATTTCCTCACAACTTGACAGAGTTAGAACAGCAACTTTATGGACTTGAACAATTCAGACAATGATCTAACCGAGGTTTGACATAACTTCACTACAAACTCTTCAGTGTTGATGCAGGACAAGGGCAACAGACACATGAGAACACCATCATTGCAAGCTTCTCATCATATCACACAACACCTTGAGTTGGAACAATGCTGCTTTTTCTTCACTGTTGCTGGGTCATAATCCTAAAACTTCTTTCCATGGCTTGCTGCTGAAACTCCATTATAGTTTCCAACTCCCATTTATGCAAATTCTGAATGTTGAATATTGGCATAATCCAATTTGGACTTTTCTTTCGATAGCTTTTAAAATAGCTCCTTACTGCTGTTGTTGATTTTCCACTTCCCCAAGAACATTGTCTCTTTGTCCTCCAAACTATCACCTTGGACAGCTGCGGATTGAAATGGCATGTTTTCAAACTTCCTTGTTGCAGATTGAAATCTGCTGTTTCTGCTTCAGCAAACCACCTGAATATGGCCTATCTTACAGCATACATGGCATTTGGCATTTCTAACTGGAGCTTTCCTGCACAACGCTGTCATGGAGCAATGGCAGGATCAGTACCCTTTTCTTCCAGTGCTTGAATAATTAGATTTACTTAATTGGTACAACAGTCAGATACAATTATTATAGACCCACCAGCCAGAAAAGGGATGAGTGATTGCTTCCTCTCTTCTTCATTCTCTGCTGCTGGCTTGATGGCAACATCCTAATCACAGAATCATATTGGTCTACAACACAGAAAAAGGGTCTTTGGCCCATCGCATCTACACTGTTCCAACTAATTATTCAAATCCCATTTTCCAGCACTTGGCTTCTAGCCTTGTATGCCTTGGCATTGCAAGTGCACATCTAAATTCTTCTTAAATGTTATGAGAGTTTCTGCCTCTAGCACCCTTACAGGCAGTGAGTTCCAGATTCATACCACCCTCTGGTCGATGAAGGTTTTCCTCATAACTCGTCTAAACCATCTGCCCCTTATCTTAAATTTGTGGCCCCTTGTCAATGTTTCCTAATCTTAATCCTATCGCAAGCCATCACCTCCCCTCTAATAGGTCCAGAAGGAGGCCCATTTCTGAAGAAGTGTCATCTTGGACTTGAAACATTAACTGATTTTCTCTGCACAATTTTGTCAACATTCTCTGTGTTGGTTTCAGATTTTCAGCAGCTACAGTGTTTTGCTTTCATAAAAACTGAGAGTATTCACTTAGAATTGTGAAAAGGGCATGCAGGAGATAAATTGCAATGATTCATTTATTGCAATACAGGATGACTGGAGATTTTATACAAGTGATGGCCGATGGAATAAAAGGTGCTGATAACTAGAGTGTGATCATCAGCAAAATAATAATGGGACCTGGATAACAAGTGGAAGAAGTAATTCATATAACAAAGGAAGACAATACAAAATCCAACCTTGCTCATCTTCTGAGATTGTGGGGAAAAAAAGTCAAAGGGTAAGCTATCAAATTGCTATCAGCACTCTAGTTTAAGAAGATAGATTTGTTTTTCTTCATTCCCCTTTATAAGTAAAGTGCACAATACCACGAACAACAAAATGCAAATAAGGTATAATGTTGATTTATGAGAAATAACTTCTGGGACTTTTAAGTTCGAATTTTCAATTGTCAAGTTCACGACAATGCCAGGTGTAACAAATGGCCATTAAAATAAAGAGCATGACCAAGTACAATCCATTGTTGTTAGACTGTGCGTACAGGGTTTGTGCACAATGATCACAATAATTTACTTTGCTTGTCTCCGTAGAAATTGAAGAAAAATTCAACAATTCCTTGTATGCAACTTATTATCCTATTTCATTACAAATAGATCTTTATCAATGTTTTAGCAATATGTAGAGAAGTCATGCTTAGATTTTTATATAACAGGTGGAAAATTATGGAGTTACTTTGCAATTTACGCCTCAAATGAATAATGTGTATCTGTTAAGTTATTATCAAATAAATAATACCCTAAGCCTTGTACCTAAAAGTGCAATACATGAATATCTAGTTTGTTGCCAAAAAGAATTATACGCTCCAGTTCTGAAGCTGATTGAAATAGCAGTACAGAATATTTTTCAATTAAACTGGAGGTTAATGCACTGTAACAAGACATAAAACAACAAAATCTACAAAATGCATTCTTTTTGCAAATACATTTCAATAGAACATGCCAATTTTGGAACTGTAAAATTTAAAATACCATTGAGTTATTTGTTTCACATTTATTGATAAGTAAACTCAAACATTGTTACAGAATGGACTGAAATTTTATCAAGGTCAAGAGTTACATTTTTTAAAATGATGGATCAGATAATTTACATGAGGTAACAAAATTGCCAGATTCAGACCCCAAAAATAGTCTGTGAAACAGATAGAAATATGGTTCTAAGATCATGGGCAGAATTTAAAGGTGCCTGCCGGAGTAGATTTGAGAATGGGGCAGAGGTGGGCATTGCCATTAGTGGAGAGCTCCTGGCCTCTGATTGGCCAACAGGTCTCCAGGCCAGGATTTCTGTGTTATCAGGTTCTTGATCACACAAGACTTCTCTTGCAATCTAATTTCCATAATAATGGAGACAATTTCCAGCCTGTTTATTAAAAAAAAAGTATTGGCTTGAAAATCATTGCATAGCATTTACCTTGCTTTTTCCACTCATATCCTGTTTGTTATGGCTTTACAGATGATAATCAAAATTAGGTGGTTTCTATAATTAGGAGGTGATCTGCAACACAATGAACTCAACAGTCAAATACACTGCTGAAATACAGCTGGGTTCCAAAGTCAGACTAATCCTGTAATTCATAAAATATTTTCTTTAACCCTGTTGGCTCCACACTTTTGCAAGTGACACTATGCATACAGTGGGAGGACAGAGTGCAATGTGAAACAAGCATTAATTTAGGAATTTGGCGCAGAGGGCAAAGCAGGTGCTGCTTTTTACATCATGTTTCAGCCTCCAATAGCTGAGAATTTTTAAAGGCATTCATTAAATTAGCATTATGGAGTTTAAGATTTTATCCCTCTAAATAGCAAGTTATTTAAACTGATATAGACATTGCATTTAATTTGTAACTTAAATAAATAGATTACTTAGTACAACTAAAGACAACAGCAAGTTATATTTCTAAACTTGAAATGCAATTAGCTAAACAAAACACAAAAAAGATAGCTGGGTAGGTGAGAGTTACTGTATGTGAAGGTTAATGGACACTCATGAGATCCACAGAATTTACAACCAAAGAAATATCTGCAGTTTAAGAAACTTGGGTCTGAAATGATGAAATAGTATCTGAGCTTTTGGCACTACAATATATCACAGAGGGGGAAATTGACCTGAATACTTTGTTCTCGGAGCAATCATAAATACTATTGTCAAGGCAGGAGCATCTGGTAAACGTTATTCAGGTATAGGGATCCAGGGTATAGCAAGGAAGGAGCATCAGACACTGTAACTGTCCAAAAGGTTCAAAGTTATTGTATCATATGTGGATGAAAGCAAGGACTCCAGGGTGGATGTGCAAACTGACCATGGCACACTGGTACAGGGAGTCATTCAATAGGGGAATTGAAAAATAATGTTATTTTAGTACAAATTAGTATAGCCAGAGGGTAGTTACTGTTCTCTGCAGTTCAGTATGGAGTCTTAAAGGCTGTTTTGCCTGCCCAAAGTCAATCTTAAGAAATTCTACTCTGAGCTGGAGATGAATATGGAGAGGGTAGTGAAGGTTTTTTTTCCCATGGTGCACATAGGTACCAATAACATAGGTAGGATCTGCTAAACAAGCACAAATAGGTTGGGGCTAAATTTAAAAGCCAAACTAACAGGTAATTTCTACATTACTACCTCAGTTGTGAGAAAATTGGCATTAAGTAAATAAGATCTGAGAGGTGAATGAAACAAAGAACTGCAGATGATGGAGATCTGAAACAAAGACAGAAAAGTGCGAGAGAAACTCAAAGCTCTGGCAGCATCTGTCAAAAGAAAGACAGAGTTAACAATTCAGGTCCAATGACCCTTCATCAGAACTGAAACATTAACTCAGAGAGCTGAATATGTCATTTAAGAGATTGGTATGGGAGAAATGGATTTTTGACTTGTGAGGCATGAGTAACTGTATTGTGGAATGCAGGAACTGTACCATTTCAAAGGTCTTACACTGAGGGCCAGGAAGATTCTTGTGAAAGAAGAGTTAAAAACACAAAGAATAAATTTGAGGCAACAGAAGACAATATTGTTGTAGGTCAGGAGGGGAAGAGAGCTTAATGATGATTGTGTATCTCAGAAAAGTGCACACAGGGAACAGTAAGAAAATAAAATAACTCTCTTTTACCTGATTGTACAGAGAATCTGGAATTAGATAGATAAATTAGTGGCATAAAGAGATAAATGGTTTAGATCTAAACAATATTACAGAGACATGGGTATACAAGGTGATTAGGGAAATAAATAATCCAGGGTACACATTTCTAAAAGACACATGGAACGGAAAATGATATGGAGTAGCTTAGATAATAAAAAGATACATATCAATAATACTGAAAAGAATCCAGACTTAGAATCAGGAAATACAATCAGTATTGATGGAAATAATGAATAGTAATGGCTAAAAAGTTGTGAAGTTTCAAGACAGTCTTCTGGAGCAATATGTAATGAGAATTTTTTTAATTATGCCATAGTAAAATGTTTCCTGGGAAATAGCGATCATAATGTCATTGAATTCCATATTATATTTGAAAATGACCTATTATAGTCATTAACATGAATCTTAAGCTTAAACAAGTCAATTAATTAGATACAAGGCTAAATTTGATTAAACAGATCAAAATAATGACATCAAATAAGCTGTGGGAAAGATTTAGAGAAATAATATAAAATGTTGATTCAAAAAAAATATTTTATTGAAAAAATGAAAATTCAATAAGAAAGAATCATGTGCAGCTGACTCAGGTCGTTAAAGCTAAAGTGGTAGACGAAAAAAATTCAAACTGTTGCAAAAGGGTAGGATTAAGTCAGGGGTTTTGAGTGTTGCAGAAACCAGAAAAGGAAACTATATAAATGATCATAAAGAAATAGGAGAATAATAGCCTGGAATATAATAATAAAAAGACTGTAAGAGCTTTAAATAAATACCATACATAATGAGGAAATGGCAGTGACATTTGACCAAATATTTTTTGTTTATTTTCACAGTAGAAAAGTAGTTACAGTACATTAGAATGTAAGGGAGGAACCTTATAGGGCTATTCGATTTGCACCAGAATCCATCAGTATTGTGAGGTCTACTTCAACATTGGGAGCATCTCACTCCATTTTTTTTAACTTTACACAAGCAGCACAGTGAGCTTCTTGCTTGGTAGCAGCATTTTGCTAATTGTAGGCATTAGTGCTTGCTAAGCACCTTGTTGCCTCATTGATATTTAGCTCTCTATCTTACCAAACTCACCAAACAAGCAAGGTGTCAAGAAAATCTGACAACAATGGCCTGTACTGAATGCAGTGAGCAGCTGAATTTTGGATGTGGGCGAGGGTTGGTCGGGTAGTGATGCGCTGCAGGTGGTTCCTTCTTGACGAGATTGGTCACTCAGCTGCCCTAGCATCTTCACCAAACTGTTGCATATACAGAGCCTGAATGTGGATGGATGATTGAAAAATGCTACCCATTATCAAAATGCAGCATGTCTCCCTTTAAGGAGAAGTGTGCCCAATCCTCATCTGGTAATGCTACCGGCAAATGGTCTGAGATTGAAGAATGTTTTTAGCTCCTTCTGCCCTCGTGTTGTTATTTCCTGTGCCGAGTTGCTAATGATATGTTGGTCTCTGTGGCTGCATACATAAAAGGACAAAGTCTGAAGCAGAAGGGCCAGAGATGATGGCAACCACAAGACAAGCAACAGGTGACCACAGAGGATAAGAAGCACCCAGTTCAGGGAGCGGTCACTGTTGAGGGCCTCTCAGGATATGTGGAGTGTGTAGGAGGCCCAGAGTTTGCTGGCCTGACTCAATTTCCTATGATGTGCAAGTTGCAGTACTGATGCAGGCTCTCTATCACTCGGCACACTGTGATAGAACTATGCTGGATGATGGAGCAGGACCTGAGGACTGAAGGAGTGAGAGGCCAACTTCTCCAAGAAGCCATAAAGGTGACTGCCATTTTGAACTTCTGTACTACTGGATCCTTACAAAAAGAAATGGGTGATCTGTATGGGATATCTCAGTTAGGCACGCAAAAATGTATCATGACAATGACTGGTACCCTCTATGTAAGATCACACTGGCTCATCATTTCTCCTGATGAGAAAGTCAGTATGGAGTCCAGGCACTGTAACGGGCAAGATATCTGGTGTTCCCTGGGTCCAGGGTGCCATAGACTGCAAACACACAGCACTGAGAGGACCGTATTCACAACATTGTGAAATTACTCAACATGAATTTTAAAAAATAAATAGTAAAAACGTAATAACAAATAGCTAGTATGGGTTTAAAAACAAGTCCTGCAGCATATAAAAGGAAAGAGAGAAGCTAAAGTTAAATGTGAGTCCTTTGGAGGATGAGACTGGGGCATTCATTGGAGGAATCACTAAATCAAATTTTGCTTCAGTTTCCATGGTGAGCACACTAGTACTATTATCAGATAATGCGGAGGCTATAGAAAGGAAGGAACTTGGAACAAATATCATCATCATCACTACAAGGGAAAAAATACTGAGCCGACTCTGTGATTGAAGGTAGACAAGTTCACTGAGACTGATAGGATGAATGGCTTATGTCCGAAACGTCGATTCTCCTGTTCCTTGGATGCTGCCTGACCTGCTGTGCTTTACCAGCAACACATTTTCAGCCCTGAGACTGATAGTCTACATCCTAGGTCTAAAAGGAAGTGGCAGCAGAGGTAGTGGTTTCATTGTTATAATTTTTCAAAATTTTCTGGATGCATTAATTAAAACAAAATAAAATCTGGGATCTGACTTGGCCAGTGGTACTATGAAATGGAATCGTAACACATTAATATATCTTCCATGTCCTTCTCCATAGTAAACACTGATGCAAGATACTCGTTTAGTATCTCCCCCATCTCCTCCACACAAAGGATACCTTACGAATCTTTGAGGTGCCCTATTCTCTCCCTAGTTATTCTTTTGTCTTTAATGTACTTATAAAAACCCTTTGGATTCTCCTTAACCCTACTTGCCAAAGCTATCTCATGTCCCCTTTTTGCCTTCCTGATTTCCTCTTAAGTATACTCCTGCCTCCTTTATACTCTTCTAATGATTCTCTCGATCTCTCCTATCTATACTTGACATATGCTTCCTGTTTTTATCTTAACCAAAACCTCAACTTCTCTAATCATCCAGCGTTCCCTGCACCTACCAGCCTTTCATTTCACCCTAACAGGAATATACTGTCTCTGGACTCAAGTTATCTCATTTCTGGAGGCTTCACATTTTCCAGCCGTCCCTTTACCTGCGAACATCTGCCCCCAATCAGCTTAAGGAGATTTCAGTTATCTGTAAGAATAATACAGTGGTTATGGTAGGGGATTTTAACTTTCCACACATAGATTGGGACTGCCATAGTGTTAAGAATTCAAATGGAAAGGAATTTGTTAAGTGTGTTCAAGAAAATTTTCTGATTCAGCATGTGGATGTACCTACTGTAGAAGGTGCAAAACTTGTAAGAGAAAGTGAGGACTGCAGATGCTGGAGATCAGAGCTGAAAATGTGTTGCTGGAAAAGCGCAGCAGGTCAGGCAGCATCCAAGGAGCAGGAGAATCGACGTTTCGGGCATGAGCAACCACAAGAAATGCAAAACTAGCATTCTTCAGGAATGGTGCAGGGCTCATGCCCGAAACATCGATTCTCCTGCTCCTTGGATGCTGCCTGACCTGCTGCGCTTTTCCAGCAACACATTTGCAGCTCCGATCTCCTGCATCTGCAGTCCTCACTTTCTCCACCTCACAGATTAGTAAGGTATCCTTTGTGTGGAGCCGCAGGAGATGGGGGAGATACTAAACGAGTATCTTCATCAGTGTTTACTATGGAGAAGGACATGGAAGTTATATTAATGTGTTATGATTCCATTTCATAGTACCACTGGCCAAGTCAGATCCCAGATTTTATTTTGTTTTAATTAATGCAGTGGTCAGTCACTGAAACATATTCATAAAAAGTTGCAGAGTTTCTTTAATCACAGTATAGATGTTTGTTGCACAAAAGACAAAATACAAACAAACAAAGCTGTCTAGATATAGAAAGTAGTTTAGAAAATTCTTAAAACACACAGCAAAACAAAGTTAGTTCTCAACACAGAGATTCAAATCCAGAGAAATTACACATCTTTATCAAATTTTGAAGTTCTGCTTAACTGATTCTTGCCAGCTTCTTTCCTGTGAACTTAGGAGTCTTTTTCATATGAATACTTAGAAAACTGAGGTTTTAAACAATCTCCGCCTCTAGCTGTCTGCATATTTCTGACCGAGCGCTTGTTTAGAAGTTTCACAAACTATCCTGCGGCTGAGGCATCATTCATAGAAAAATTCTGAAAAATACTCTTCCATGAAAGAAATTATACTTGCTTCTGACCACCATTTTCGTGTTAACTGAAATGAATTGCAAAAAAACACATGCTTGTGACAAATACAAATCTAATGGCCTTCATCATTTACCAAACTGTCATAAACTACCATTGCAAAAAATAATTTTCCAGTAGTACTGCACAACTACAGCCACTTGCGTTGTGAACAATCTGGTTTCACAAAGACTCTGACCTTGATTTTATTTCAAAGAAAACCACCATAGAAATGACCCAAATTTGTTTGCCTCAATGGTAAAATTCATCTTTCAAAAATGATATTAACCTATCTTTAATCACAATGATTTGGTCTATGCTCAGCTTCTACTTGGTCTAGTAAATGATTTGTCATTGTTCAATCACTTCAGAAACCATAAATCTTGCAGCTCTTGGCTTTTCATGCAAAATTGCACATTTAGGTGTCAAATCACATGACAGATAGCAAGTATGAAGGTTTGTGGGATGTGTCATGGTCCATTGCCCCATCCCCTCTTGCTGGTGTATCATATATGGATCACCTTTGCACATTTTCAGCAATTACATAAGATTTTTACAATAAGATGTGGTTAACATAATCAAGTTAAATCTTAAATTAGGCATCATTTCTGACAGTGCAGCACACCTACAATACCACACTGGAGCATCACCCAAAAACATTTATGCTCATTTCTCTGAAATGAGTTGTGAATTCTCAATTATTTGACTCAGAACTGCGCCATGGCTGGCACAGATGATTCAGCATCTAAATTCCAGGAAATATTTTATTCACATCAGTCTTCTGTAACCGGAATTAAAACATTGCCAGCAATAGAGCAGCTTTGCAATGTTGCAAATATCCTGTTTAAACTGTAGACAGCAAATGATTAACCTTTTCATAAAATGCAATTACAGGAACGATTAGCCAAATGTATCACTAGACATTGTCCTTTTACCTCTGGGATGGTAATTTGAATACAAAATAGACAGATGGGTTGAAAGTCATAAGTGAAACCAATCTGATGGACTTTATCCACTTATCAGTGGATGCATGCCTGCTGTACAAAAAATGCCTCTGATTCATTATTTGTTGACATAGTAAAATAGTGATAGGATAAAGTATGAAAAATTAAAACATCACAGTAATAAGATTCTTCCAGGTCAGAGTTATCATCAAAAAAATTGAAGTTGCAAAGTGCCCTTGTTTCCAAATGCTCCCCAATGTTTTGGCTACTTATTTTGTTTTTAGATCTGCAAGTGTGAATATGTTCATTGAACTGAAGTATGACAAGAACAAGGGGAGATATCTTCAATAATGAACTTTACAAAAGATTTCAAGAAACATCAGGGTTCCTGATCTCTCTTTGCATGTAGCATTTACCAGAAGATAAATACTGCTGTGAGAATGAAAAGAAATGTTAATTCTATCGTTGCATAAAGCAAAAAGATAAACATTTTAAAAAGGTAAACATCAACCAGGACCAAAGCAGTTTACAATAATTTTAAAGGACTACAAATTTATCAGCACTGGTTTTTGGGTGTAATGGTTGTGATTTAGAAATGCTTTTACCCATTTCCAGTGAGGAAAGCAGCATGCAAACTTTTGTGCGGCCTAATGAAACCTCCACAGGTGTCTGGCTAAACTCACAAGAGGAGATCTAGCACATGTAGAGACAACCAGTCTTTCTTAAAGGCAGACTCTCCTTTGTAAATGGAAGCAGTGCTAATTCACGGAGGATACCTTCAAAGCAAAGAGAGGGCTCCAAAGTTCACTGATGTGGCCATGCATGGCTTAGTAATGGAAGTGGGTGAAAGTGAGGACTGCAGATACTGGAGATCAGAGTCAAAATGTGTGGTGGTGGAAAAGCACAGCTGGTCAGGCAGCATCCGAGGAGCAGGAGAGTCGATGTTTTGAGCATAAGCTCTTCATCAGGAGTGCCGAGTTGGAGGGTTGGATCTGGTATAAGGTGGGGCAAGGGGGAAATGAGGAAACTGGTGAAATTGACATTGATCCTGTGTGGTTGGAAGGTCCCAAGGCGAAAGATGAGGCATCCTTCCTCCAGGCATTGGGTGGCTAGAATTTAGCGTGGAGGCGGGCCAGGACTTGCATGTCTTTGGTGGAGTGCGAGGGGGAGTTGAAGTTTTTGGCCAGAGGATGGTGGAGTTGTTTTATCCATTTGTCCCAGAGGTGATCTCTGAAGCGTTCCGCAAGTTGACATCTAGTCTCCCTAATGTAGGGGAGACCACATCAATGACACAGTAGATGATGTGTGAGCAGGTTCAGGAAAATCTCTGTCGGATGTGGAAGGAACCTCTGGGCCTTGGATGGAGGTGAGGGCGCAGGTTTTACACTTCTTACAGCGGCAAGGGAAGGTGTCGGGAGTGGAGGGTGGGTTGGTGGGGTGTGTGGACCTGACAAGGGAGTCACAGAGGGAATGGTCTCTGCGGAACGCAGATCGAGGTGAGGAGGGAAGTATATCCCTGGTGGTGGGTCTGCGTTTAGGTAGCAGAAATGGCAGAGAATGATGTGTTGTATTCAGAGTTTGGTCGCGTAGAGGGGGAGGACCAGGGGGGTTCTGCCTTGTTACGACGGGAGAGGTGGGTTCAAGGGCAGAGGTGTGGGATCAGCAGCACATCGCCTCCACTTCTGCACCTCTGTCCTTGAACATCATCCCTCCAATTGTAACAAGGACAGAACCCCTCTGGGTGACAGGCTGCCAACTTGCAGAACGTTTCAGATAACCTCTTCGGGACACACGCACAAAACAACCCCACCACCCTGTGGTTGAACACTTCAACTTCCCCCCTCCTACTCTGCCAAGGACGTACAAGTCCTGGCCCGCCTCCACCACCAAATTCTAGCCACCTGACACCTGAAAGAAGAACACCTCATCTTCTGCTTTGGGACCCTTCAACCACACAGGATCAATGTTGATTTCACCAGTTTCCCCATCTCCTCTCCCCCAACCTTATCCCAGATCCAATCCTCCAACTCAGCACTATCCTTTTGAACTGTCCTACCTGTCCAACTTCCTTCCCACCTATCTGCTCCACCCTCCATTCCGATGTTTCACCATCAAACCCCACCTTCATCTCCCTAGCTAGCTTTCCCCCAAGCTCCACCCCCACTCCCAATTATCTCTCAGCCCCCTTGGGCCCACCCACAATCCTGATAAAGAGCTTAAGTTCGAAAAGTCAAATTTCCTGTTCCTCAGATGCTGCCCTACAGGCTGCGCTTTTCCAGCACCACACATTTTGACTTAGTAATGGGAGTGAAAAGCGGCACAGGCGACATGCAAAATGAACAACTACAGACCAGCCTGAAGGACCAAGCAGCAGAATCAGAAGATATTTAATGACCCCATGTGGATCATCAAGGTAAATTAATTCATTTTTCATGTGATAGCTTCTACCCACTGCCAGTCTTTCATTCTAACCTTGGCACCATAACCCAATTACTGTACAGTCTCTAATACTCAGAAATTACGGCCAACATCAAAACTCAACCTCATAGTCACCTCCCATTGTTCACAGATCCATACCCATAACCTGTTGCCTCCACCTAACTCTAGCTTTTCAGTTATTGCAGTCACATCACCCAAACAGAAAGAAGAAACATGGGCCAAGCATGTCTCCATTCAATGAACCCAGTAGAAGAGACAGAACTCCACATTATGGGGCCTGCTATAACAGGGGCCATTATATGAGATGTAATTGAAAACATTTGCAATGATGAAATGTTACTGCCCTATTGTCCTTTTAACCATCCTCCTCACCCTCATCCTACAGGTGACCTGACTGGGGAAGTGGTGCCACGGTAGTCAAAATCCTGAACTCATAATCCAAAGCCAAATGCTAATGCTCTGAGGATGGGCATATGAATCCTAGCCCTGTGGACAGTGAAATCTGAATGCAATCTAAGGTTCCTGCGGCAGAGTAGTAATGTCCCTGCCTCTGAGCCAGCAGGCCTGGTATCAGGCCCAACCTGTTTCAGAGGGCGCAATGAGACTCTGATGTGAACTTCAATGGCGCAGTATACCAGAGAATGATAATGATAATGCATGTTAAAATGCTTAATCCAAACCCTCCTGTTTGTCAAGTATCAAGGAGGAATCTAGCTCCGACAACTCAAGGGCATTATGCAGAGCTTGAAGCTGCATTGTGGAAGTGATGGCTGACTTTGTGACTGTAGCTTCTGATGTAGTTGTAATGTAGTGTTTTGATATGGCTGTCTCAGGTTTTGCTGCAGCACCAAGTGGAAGACATCCAACATCTCAGTATTGCAATGGAAGTTCAGAGGTCATGAGATCCACTTTTGAAATTCTACCCCTGGCTCAGATGACTACTGCCAGTATAATTCCAGATATTTGCTCAAAAGGGATATGCACACTTTCATGGCAGGCTCGTAGTTTAGAAGGCTACTGGGGTTCCTGAGGTGCTGACCTACAGAGTGGCATTAGTACATGGAGCACAGGCCTTCTATCCTCTCTTATGTTACATCCTTCCTACTCCCACCTCTGCCACATTCCAGTGCCCTTGCTGTTAAGTATCAACCATAGTATCCAGGTTTAACAGCAAGATAATGTTGATCTATAATGATCAAAGGAAACACTTTTTATTAAAATTTGAGTCATAGCAGGTGACACCTGAGTGCATATGAGCAAATGGATCTGAAGTTCCACCTTGAAGGTGGTCTATGGACTCCAGAGGAAAATGGCTGTGTCCTTATGATGGCTAAATTATAAGTGTCACATATAAATAGAATGATAGCCCTTGCAGTGCCTAAACCTCTCCCACAAAGGTGGAAGGTGGTGGTTTGTGGTCTTCAGGAGAATGACTATGTTTCCTCTCATCCAGTCTCTTTATGCTACGGAAGAAAATGACTTACTCCTTGCCTGATATAGGTGGTCTCCTGCATGCTCTGACTGCCTGCCCATTCTCACCTGGAAAGATCCAGATATACAAACATTTAATGCCATGGTGACTGTCACCATGATTCTTGCTATAGGTTCCAGATCAAGTTGAAAATCCCAAAATCCCCTTCCCGAGCCTGACCCAGCACCACCTCAGACCTGGCTAAACCCTCCCCCACTGTTAAATGTGAACCTCATCCACATCCCAACCCAATCCCAAACACTGACCAAACACCAACCCACCTCATCCCAGTGATGGACTCATTTTTTCCCAGCAATCCATACGATAATTACTGTATCATTTACCTTGACACCTTGGACCCTACCGACCCAGCATCCTTAACCACTTGGTACCCTTGTTACCAAACAATTTTCTTCTCCTCAGAAGTACCCCACTGGCACCCTATCCCGATCCATTTGGTATCCTACCAAGGACAACCTAACCCCTTCCATTTGGCCACCTACCCTGCTTGCAACCTACTCATCTGATATTCTACTCCAGCATTCTATTGCTTCTGAGATGCCACCCTTTCCAGGTGGCATCCTACTAACCTGGCACACTAGCCTCATCTGGCACCCTACTCTCCCAGCATCCTAACATCATACTTACCTTAGGACATTATGGTTTTTTTTTACAGCTGTCAAAGTGGCTGTCAGGACTTTTTGGATTACAACAGCTGACTGCTGTGAAAATACAATATGGTTTTCCTTTCTCTATGCTACGAAACTGTCAAAATGGAAGTATGGTTCTGCATTTTTCAGCAGAATTTTCTCTGAGAATGTGCGCGTGGCTGACACACCTTGTAAAATCCAGTCCAATGCCTAATATACCAATGTTACTTGTACATGACTGCTATCATGCAATAAAATACACAATGTTTAAGACAAGACCCCCTTCTCATGAGACTAGCAGGCGAGTTCCCCTACCACACCAGATCAGTAAGGCCCTTTAAATTCCCAGCTGAAAGGAAGATAGTAGCAGCAAATCTATTTGATATATATTCCATCAGTGTAACTGTGATGAGGGTCTATCATACAAAGTGGTACAGATTTGATTTGATGGCTCATACAATATGATGAACAGTACAGCAGATATCAGTGAAGTCTGAAGAAATCTACAGACACACCTGAGAGAAAGATACTCATGCCAACTGTCAGCAGCTCTGAAAGCTGAACATTCAAAAAACATGATGTACAATCCATAGCATATTCAACAAGATGGAATTATAGTCAACTATAATATGCATTTAAGACTTGGTAAGAGATGCACAGAAACAAATATGAGCTAGATGAAGCTGAAACATAAGTCATATTCGGCTGTTACAGATTGCACCGTGTCTCAATAGAGTATGCTGGAATTGAGTTTGGCCAGAGAGGAAACATAAGTTACAGGCTAAAAAAGTCCTAAGAAAAAAATTTGTATTTCCACCTCATAGGGAGCACTGCCACCGCTATGGGTGGACACCATATGGCATGGTTAAATTAAGGGAAATCAAGGGCCACATAATAGTTTTAATATGAATTGGCAGCATTGGAAACATTGCAAAACTAGAATCAGTGATGTTGCCACTATTTGAAGATGAAGCAAACAATGTCTAAATGGAGAAGGAAGTTTTGGAGACTATTGAGGCTGTAGAAAAAAATGGGTGATTTATCATTTAAATAGCAGTAAAGACAATAAGAATTCACCAAATGTTGGGACTTGGAATCATCCAGGAAAAGAAACTATTGGCAATGAGAATCATTAGCAGCACTGCAGACAGTGTGAATTATCGAGGGAAATCTGTTAAAGAGCACAAGATCATCGTATAGTACCACAAACAGCAAATTCAAAAAAAGCTATTAAAGGACAGAATTGTCTTTAAATGAACAGGCAACAGGATTTATTCAGTAAAACTATTAAAGAGAACTAGAATCATTTATCAGAAAAAGC
Organism: Chiloscyllium plagiosum; assembly: GCF_004010195.1. Classification (NCBI taxonomy): domain Eukaryota; kingdom Metazoa; phylum Chordata; class Chondrichthyes; order Orectolobiformes; family Hemiscylliidae; genus Chiloscyllium; species Chiloscyllium plagiosum. The sequence continues at coordinate 69,506,761 of NC_057712.1, forward strand.
AGAAATTGTCCATTGTATTTGCAAGAAGTGAGAATCATCCATTTCACTCAAAAAAGGCAGCAATTCTCAATTTTGATCACATTGTGCAGGAAAACACTCCAGTACAACAGTACACAGTGTTGTTATATGTGCAGATTACACTGGAGATTTTTTCTCCCTGACTGAAACCAGAAGGATCTTTCAGACTTCTTCAAATTCTCAAACTTCGTGTCTTGAACATAAGCATGAGCTTGCACCTGCATTCTGAACAGAGAACAATAAAGTCAGCATTTTCTGATCTTCAGATGAATGACCAGCTGCCTATAACTCCTACTCTTGGGCCTCTCAGGTGACTGCAGAGTGACGTCGGTCTGTGTTATTTACCGTACATACTTGAGTAAAAGTCTATCTCATGTAAAAGTTGACCTCCTATTTTTGGCCAAAAAATCTAGAATTTTCCATATATCTCCTGAAAAAGTTGACCTTAGTTCTTCACATAAGTCACACTGACGTTAGGCTTCAGATTTCTTAAGTTCATTATTGAATGAGCACTATAATTAGTATAATTAGTATTCACTTTTCGTACAGCTGTTTGGTTCTGGACCTCCATTGTGCTGGCTGTCCCACTCTGCTTCAGAACTCCGATCTTCTAGCCATCAAACTCCGGTCTGCCGACCGTCCTACTCCACTCCAGGACTCTGGTCTGCCGGCTGTCCTGCTCCATTCTGGGATTCCAGTCTAGTCCTCAGCTGCACTGATTATGTCATTGCTGCTCCAAGGTAAGTTTTTTTTAAAAAAGGAGAAGAACAAGAAACAAAAAGAAGAGGCAGATGGAATAATTACTAATTCTTTTTTGTTTCTATTATCTTTATTTGATAATTAATGTAATTCAGTTTGTCTTTTTTCTTTATTCGTTTAGAGATCAATTGGGCTTCTGCTAATGATATGGTATGAATTTTGACGGACATGAATTTCAGCCCGTCAAAAGTAGCATCCACCTAGTAGTCCACCCCATAAATTTAACCATAAAACATAGTCTAAAATATTCGACTTGTACACGAGTACATACAGTAATAGTATCTTATAAACCAACAACACAGTGCTACAATTGCTTACTATTAATGTTTCCCCTTTTAAAATTCTTCTCCATGGCAACATGAGTCACATGGATCTTTTACTGAAGTAACAATATCAGTTTGCTATCTTCTGAACCCTTAATTCCATTCAACATTGGAGTTGAACAGACAGTTCAAAGTATAACTTCTAAAAAAAAGCTCACAATGCTAACACCTCCACATGAGACTTGGGGACTGACAATTTACCCCCAATCAACATAAATTATCTTTTTGTTGTCTACAGGTATTACCTTTCTATATATGTTACAAAAAGAAACAAAACAACGAAATGAGCACTGGTTCTGTAGGAAGTGAGGAGAAAGTGAGCACTGCAGATGCTGGAGATCAGAGCTGAAAATGTGTTGCTGGAAAAGCACAGCAGGTCAGGCAGTATCCAAGGAGCAGGAGAATCGACGTTTCGGGCATGAGCCCTTCTTCAGGAACCTGCTGCGCTTTTCCAGCAACACATTTTCAGCTCTGTAGGAAATGAGCCTGACAAATTAATAATAGAAAATAAGGAGATGGCAAATGAACTGAACAGGTATTTTGCATCAATTATCACTATGAATGGGATAAGCAACACCCCAGAAACAGCAGTAAACCAGAATATCAAAGAAATGAAGGAATTCAGGAAAATTACTATTACCAAGGAAATGGAACTAAGCAAATTATTGGAGTTGTGGGCTAACAAGTTCCTGGGTGCTGACAGACTAATAGTCATAGAGATGTACAGCACGGAAACAGACCCTTCGGTCCAACTTGTCCATGCCGACCAAATATCCCAACCCAATCTAGTCTCACCTGTCAGCACCTGGCCCATATCCCTCTAAACCCTTCCTTTTCATATATCCATCCAGGTGCCTTTTAAGTATTGCAATTGTACTAGCCTCCACCACTTCCTCTGGCAGCTCATTCCGTACATGTACTACCCTCTGCATGAAAAAGTTGCCTTAGGTTTCTTTTATATTTTTCTTCTCTCACCCAAAACCTATGCCCTCTAGTTCTAGACACCCCCACCCCAGGGAAAAGATTTTGTCTATTTATCTTATCCATGCCCCTCATGACTTTATAAAGGTGACCTCTATAAGGCCACCCTTCAGCCTCCGACGCTCCAGGGAAAACAGCCCCACGCTATTCAACCTCTCCTTATAGCTCAAATCCTCCAACACTAGCAACATCCTTGTAAATCTTTTCTGAACCCTTTCAAGTTCCACAACATCTTTCCGATAGGAAGGAGACCAGAACTGCACGCAATATTCCAACAGTCGCCTAATCAATGTTCTGTATAGCCGCATCATCACCTTCCAACTCCTGTACTCAATACTCTGACCAATAAAGGAAAGCATACCATACATCTTTTTCACTACCCTATCTACCTGCGACTCCACTTTCAAGGAGCTATGAACCTGCACTCCAAGGTATCTTTGTTCAGCAACATTCCCTAGGCCCTTACCATTAAGTATGATTTGCTAAGATTTGCTTTCCCAAAATGCAGCACCTTGCATTTACCTAAATTAAATTCCATCTGCCACTTCTCAGCCCTTGGCCAATCTGATCAACATCCCATTGTAATCTGAGGTAACCTCTTCACAGTCCACTACACCTCCAATTTTGGTGTCATCTGCAAACTTACTAACTATACTTCTTATGCTCACATCCAAATAATTTATATAAATGATGAAAAGCAGTAGATCCAGCACCAATTCTTGTGGCACACCACTGGTCACAGGCCGCCAGTTTGAAAAACAACCCTCTACCAACACCTTCTGTCTTCTACCTTTGAGCCAGTACTGTATCCAAATGGCTAGTTCTCCTTGTATTCCATGAGATCTAATCTTGTTCAACCAGTCTCCCATGGGGAATCTTGTTGAATGCCTTACTGAAGTCCATATAGATCACGTCTACTGCTCTGCCTTCATCAATCCTCTTTGTCACATCTTGGAAAAACTAAATCAAGTTTGTGAGACATGATTTTGCATACACAAAGCCATGTTGACTATCCCTAATCAGTTCTTGTCTTTCATTATACATGTACATCATGTCCCTAAGGATTCCCTCCAACAACTTGCCCACTACCAACGTCAGGCTCACTGGTCTATAGTTCTATGGCTTGTCCTTACCACCTTTGATAAACAGTGGCACCACATTAGCTAACCTCTAGCCATCTGGCACCTCACCTGTGACTATCGATGATACAAATATCTCAGCAAGAGGTCCAGCAATCACTTCCCTAGCTTGCATAGAGTTCTAGGGTACACCTGATCAGGTCCTGGGGATTTATCCACTTTTATGCATTTCAAGACTTCCAGCACTTCCTCCTCTGTAATATGGGCATTTATCAAGATATCACCATCTATTTCCTTACATTCTATATCTTCCATGTCCTTTTCCACAGTAAATACTGATGCAAAATACTCATTTAATATCTCCCTAACTCCTGCAGCTCCACACAAAGACCGCCTTGCTGATCTTTGACGGGCCTATTCTCTACCTAGTTACCCTTTTGGCCTTTATGTATTTGTAAAAGCCTTTTAGATTCTCCTTAACTCTGTTTGCCAAAGCGATCTCATGTCCCCGTTTTGCCCTCCTGATTTCTTTCTCAAGTATACTCCAATTGCCTTTATACTCTTCCAAGGATTCACTCGATCTATCCTCTCTATACCTGACATATGCTTCCTTCTTTTTCTTAACCAAACCCTCCATTTCTTTAGTCATCCAGGATTCCCTATACCTACCAGCCTTTCCTTTCACCCTAACAGGAATATACTGTCTCTGGGCTCTTGTTATCTCATTTCCGAAGGCTTCCCATTTTCCAGCTGTCTCTTTATCTGCTAACATCTGCCCCCAGTCAGCTTTTGAAAGTTCTTGCCTAATACCGTCAAATGGTCTACTCCTGTTCCACTTTCTTATAGTCTTATATTTTTTGAAAGAAAAATCATCTTTAAAAAACTTAATGAAATTCTTTGAAGGAGAACAATATGCTCTGGATGATGAGGAACTGGCAAAAACACAGCACCTAGATTTCCAAAAGACATTCAATAAGATACATATCAAAAGCTATTGTGGAAAATAAGAGCTGATGGTATAAGAGGTATCATATTGGAAAGTTTAGAAGATGGACTACCTAACCGGAAACAGAGAGTAGGCATGAATGGCTCATTTGTGATTAACATGGTTGTAATGAGTGGTGTGCCACAGGCATCTGCACTGGACCTCAACAATTTAAAATTTATGTAAATGATTTGGACAACAAGACTGCAAATATGTATGCTAAATTGCAGTTGACACAAATATAGGCAGAAACATAAGGTGTGTAAAAGACATAAAATAGCTACAAAGAAATATTTGGTTGCTTCATCAATGACCTTCCCTGGATCATAAGATCGGAAGGAGGAATATTTACCAATAATTGTAGGAGGTTACCCAATGATTGCACCATATTAAGCATCATTTGTAACTCCTCAGATAGTGATGCAAGACTTGGACAAAATCCAGGCTTTGACTGAAGAGTGGCAATTAACATTTGTGCCACACATGTGGCAAGCAATGAACAACTCCAACAATGGAGAATCTAACCATTGTTCCTTGACATTCAATGATGGTACTATCACTGAATCCCCCCACTATCAACATCCTAAGAGTTGCCATTGCCCATAAACTCAAGTGGATTAGTCATATAAACACAGTGGCTACAAGAGCAGGTCAGAGGCTAGGAATCTTGCAGCAAGTAACTCACTTCCTGACTACCTTCTACACTGGGGAGACCGGACGCCTCCTAGCAGAGCGCTTTAGGGAATATCTCTGGGACACCCGCACCAATCAACCCCACGCCCTGTGGCCCAACAGTTCAACTCACCCTCTCACTCTGCCGAGGACATGCAGGTCCTGGGCCTCCTCCACCGCCGCTCCCTCACCAACCGATGCCTGGAGGAAGAATGCCTTGTACTCTATGCTATTTTCTCCCCATCCCCACCCCCCTCTCATTTACCTCTACACTCTGCAGGCACGCTACCTCTATTCCTGATGAAGGGCTTTTGCTCTCAATGTCGATTTTCCTGCTCCTTGGGTGCTGCCTGACCTGCTGTGCTTTTCCAGTACTACTCTAATCTAGACCCTATCTTCTATAAGGAACAAGTCAGGAGTGTGATGGAATAATCCCCACCTGCCTGATGGGTGCAGCTCCAACAATACTCTGGAAGCTGGACACCAGACAGGACAAAGCAACCCATTTGATCAGCACCCCATTCACAAACATTCAGTCTCTCCACTACTAATGCTCAGTAGCAGCAGTGTGTACCATCTTCAAGATATATTGCAGAAATTTACCAAGGCTCCTTAGAAAGCACCTTCCAAACCCATGGGTACTTGCATCAAGGAGGCCAACAGCAGTAGATACATAGGAAAACCACCACCTGCAAATTTCCGTCCAGGCCACTGACCATTCTTGGAAATCTATCGCTGTTCCTTCAGTATTGTCTAGTCAAAATTCTGGAATTCCTTCCCTAACAGCACTCTCAGTCTACCTACAGAACATGAGTTCCAGCGGTTCAAAAAGGCAGCTCACTACTACTTTCTCAAGAGTAATTAGGAATGGGCAATAAATGCTGATCCATTCAGCAATGTTCACATCCTATGAGTAAATTAAAAATAAAATATGTTAAATGAGTGGACAAGATTCAGCAAGTGGAGTATAATGTGTGAAAATTTGAAACTGTCCAAAAATGAAGTATTAACTAAACAGTGAGAGTTTGCAGAGTTCTATAGGCACGATGATCAGGGTAACCTAGTGTATGAATTGCACAAAGTTAATTTTCAGATACAGCACAAAATTGGGAAAGCTAACCAAATGCTATGATCATTTATTGCACAGAGAACTGAATACAAATTTAGTGAGGTTATGCTTCAATTATATAGGTCATTGGTGAGACCACATTTGGAGTACTGTACACAGTGTTGATCTTTTGATTTAGGAAGAAGTTCAGAGATTTACCAGACTAACAGCTGGAATGGGCATGTTGTCACGAGGAAAGGTTGGACAGGCTATAGTTGTATTCGCTGGAGTTTAGAAGAGTAAGAATTGACTTGACTAAAACATTCAAGATCCTCAGGTTGCCTGTGGAAAGGACTTATCTTCTAGGAAGTTTTAGAATTGGAGTCACTATTTAAAAATAAAGGTTACCCACTGAAGGCAGAGATGAGTAGAATTTCTCTTCTCACACAGGGTCATGAGGATTAGGAACACTCTTCCTCAAAATTTGTTTTTAAGGTGGAGGTAGATTGTTCTTGATAAGCAAGGGGGTGAAAGGTTATCATGGGTAATTGGGAATATGGAGTAATCAGAACAATAGTTATCTTGTTGAATGCTGGAGCAAGCTTGAAGGGCAAAGTGCCCTGCTCCTACTCTTAATTTTTAATATTCATTCATTTGTAACATCTTGTACCTTTTGCCCCCAAAGCACCAGGGCTCTTTGTTGGGTGGAATGCAGTCTAGGTCACATGTCACACTTAATTCTTATATGATTCGGAGATGCCGGTGTTGGACTGGGGTGTACAAAGTTAAAAATCACACAACACCAGGTTATAGTCCAACAGGTTTAATTGGAAGCACACTAGCTTTCGGAGCGACGCTCCTTCATCAGGTGATTGTGGAGGGCTCGATCGTAACACAGAATTTATAGCAAAAATTTGCAGTGTGATGTAACTGAAATTATACATTGAAGAATTGATTGTCTGTTAAGCCTTTCATCTGTTAGAATACAGTGATAGTTTCACTTCTTTCATGTGTAAATCACAAAACCCTTTCTTT
>NC_057712.1:69513873-69524849 GCF_004010195.1 Chiloscyllium plagiosum
CAAAAGCTGCATGAATTTATGTAAAACTCTGTTCTCTCACTTTTTGGATTGGAATCAATCTAAACATCAGGTCATAGACAGAGAACACAGGGGGCTAACACCTTCAACATATTGTCTAGCTATCACCATCGTTAACAGCTAACCCGAGAATGCAACTTTTAAAAAAAAGGGTTTTGTGATTTACACATGAAAGAAGTGAAACTATCACTGTATTCTAACAGATGAAAGGCTTAACAGACAATCAATTCTTCAATGTATAATTTCAGTTATATCTTTGCTATAAATTCTGTGTTACGATCGAGCCCTCCACAATCACCTGATGAAGGAGCGTCGCTCCAAAAGCTAGTGTGCTTCCAATTAAACCTGTTGGACTATAACCTGGTGTTGTGTGATTTTTAACTTAATTCTTACAGTTTACCTTTAAAGAGGTTGTCCCAAAGCACTGTTAGAAACTCTATAATTGGAACAATCTTGATGTGGAAACATATAATTACTGATTGTTGTGAGTCTTATTGTTTGAATTCCTTACCTAACATCATTGTGGGGTCAAATACACTTTCCTCATTCCTGAGGAAGGGCTTGTGCCCGAAACGTCGATTCTCCTGTTCCTTGGATGCTGCCTGACCTGCTGCACTTTTCCAGAACACATTTTCAGCTCTGATCTCCAGCATCTGCAGCCCTCGCTTTCTCCTCAAATATACAACCTGCCCACAACAGCACTTTACAACTGATAACCACCACTTTAAAGTAAAGTTACAGGTAGACAGAGTAGTGAAGGAGGCATTTGATATTCTTACCTTTATTGGTCACTGCATTGAGTATAGGAGTTGAGAGGTTATATTGCTACTGTACAGGACATTGGTCAGGACACTTTTGGAATACTGCATTCAATTATGATCTCTTCACTATAGGAAAGATGTTGTGAAACTGGCAAGGGTTCAGAAAAGATTTCCAAGGATGTTGCCAGGGTTGGACGGTTTGAGCTATAGAGAGAGGCTAAACTGGCTGGGGCTATTTTCCCTGGAGCTTCGGAGGTTTAAAGAAATTTATAAAATCACGAGGGGCCTGGATAGGGAGAATAGTCAAGGTCTTTTCCCCAGGATAGGCAAGTTCAAAACTAAATTGCTAGTTTAAGGTGAGAGGGGAAAGATTTAAAAGGGAACTAAGGGGAAACATATTCATGCAGGGAGTGGTGCACGTATAGAATGAGCTGCCAGGGGAAGTGATGGAGGCTGGTACAATTACAACATTTAAAAGGCATCTTTGTGAATATATGAATAGGAAGAGTTTATTGGAGGAATATTGGCCAAATGCTAACAAATGGGATTAGATTAATTTAGGACATCAGGTCGGCCTGGATGCTATGGACTGAAGGGTCTGTTTCTGTGCTGTACATCTCTGTCTCTATGGCCTTCTCAAGTATCATTAGAATTGAACATTGAATGTGAGTCTAACCCGCAAAGTTTACATTACATTCACAAATGAAAGAAAAAGGCCAGTTGCTTTCCATTGATCATTTCTGTTTTCCTTCTTACTGGCCATTGGCATTTCAGCTCCTGAGGCTATACTCTATCCACCCAAAGTTATTCCAGTGAAATTTTTGAATACTCATCAAACCTCGTGCCTTCTCAATTTCATTCTGAAGAACAATCATCCAAACCATTGTCGTTCATAGAAAGAGAAAATGGATCATTCACAGCTACCTTTTAACGTCAGGATTTTCAGTGCTAAAGTACAGATTTTGCAATTTATGGTTTGAAATAGCTTTTCTTCTTTTACTGTATTCACCACACTTCCACCTGCCCGGCTCTGGATGGTCAGAGTTCCGTCAGTCAACAAGTCCATTAGGCCATTTTATTTCCAAAGATCAGTTGCAATGTTCTGTCGAAAACTCTATCCAAACACTGCCTAACAACTTGACCCACTCTGGCACATTGTTGAGTATATGATAATCTGATTGGGAAGCAACTATGTGAAAGCTCAAGTTACCACTTACAGTTAGCATATTTCTGTTCCTTTATGATAGTCTTAAAAACTTGTTTTCATGAGTTTTAATTCAAAGGGAGCATACAAATAGAATGTATCACAGTGGTAAAATGGGTGAAATTCTATTCATCCTTGTGGCACATTTAATTATTTAGTTTGCTGTAGCTGCCACTTTATAATCAAGCCTGATCTTCATAATAAAGCACATATTAAATCATTAACTGAACAATCTGTTTAATGCTCAGTGTACTAAATTTTGTTTGGGATGCTTCACTTTCTAAAGAAACGGCACTGAAGAATGTGCCCACATAAGTATTACCAGTTTAAAATCCTTTACCATTTTAATAGGTTTTATTATTACATTATTCGCTGATAGTTCAACCAATCTGGGTGTACTTGGAATAGCAATTGCAGCACTCATGTCACTGCTTGATGTCATGACTTGCCTGGTTTCAATGCAACTAGTGGGCATTAAATACATGGTCACAAATCCCTTCACTAATATAGCATCTGGAACATTCTCTGCTGGACCCCAAAAACCATTTTTGACTGTTAGGAAGTGATGCAATACTAAAACATGGATGCTACAAAGCCCAATTTCTCCCCTGTGCCATTTTGCATTTTCTACCATGAGTACAGTTTTAATTCCTTTCTACATTTTTGCAAAATTAAAAAAGAAAAGAAAATTAAATGCAACATTTTCTAGCCCTCCAAGACAATTAGAAATGAGCAACATGCTTTGACCTTGCCAGTCAAGCCCATAATTTCCTAAAAAAACAAGGAAACCCCACCCTTCACAACTGACAGGCTGCACACAGACTATAAGGGCAATTCTTTCTTGCCCCACTTGGAACTGGAATAATTGCAATCCAGGTGATATGAGGGCATTAAGTGGCCATAATTGATTTGTGAGCCTCAAGAATTAGTTAAGCAGGTGGAGCTTCAGCCTTTCATCCCTGAACTTAATTCACTAGGTATCGAGAATTTGACAGGGTTCTGCCTAATTAAGTTCACTTCCAGCCTTCTACCTCTGAGTCCAGAGAATGTATCTGTGATGACAGATATATGGGGCAAGACTTCCATTTTGGGGTTTGGACCCTGGTATGGTAGTCATTTCCATGTCCCAACTCCACAAACAGGGACCTGTTACAATTTTGCTGTGCAAGATTGTCAAATAGCAAACATGGGAAGAAGGAGAGATTGAGGGAATGTTACAACTGATTTCAAAGGTGGGCAAAAATCATCACTGCAGTTACCATTTGGTTAAGGGACGGAGCTGCATTCAGTGAAAAGGGTGAAGTGAGAGTGATAATCCTTTACATCAAGACTGATTCCAATTTTCTTTTGAGTCCCTTGATGCCACACTTGGTTGAATTCAATGTGTATCAAGGGTCAAACTCTGTTGATTGGAGTCATACCTGGCACATTGGAAGATGGTTTGCAGTTGTTGAAGGTCAGTCATCTCAGCTCCAGGACATCTCTGCAGAAGTTTATCAGGGTAGTATCCTCGGCCTCACCATTATCTCCCCCCCCCCCAATCATAAGGTCAGAGGTGGGAATGTGGACCGATGATTACACAATATTCAGCACCATTCGCTACCCTTCAGATACTGAAGCAGTCTCTGTCCAAATGCAACAATATCTGGACAATATCGAGACATGGGCTGACACGGGCAATGACCATCCCTAATAAGAAATGATCCATCCACCAACCCTTGACGTACAATAGTGTTACCATTCCTGAATCCCCCACTATCAACATCCTGGGGATTACCATTGACCTGAAACTCAACTGGGTCCACTACATAAGCACAATGATTGCAACAGCAGGTCAGAGACTAAGAATACTGCAGCGAGTAACTCTCCTCCTAACTCCCCAGAGGCTGTACACCATCTACAAAGCAAAAGTTAGGAGTGTGATAGAAAACTCCTCACATGCCTAGATGGGTGCAGCTCCAATAATGCTCAAGCCATTTGACACCATCTAGGACAAAGCAAAAAGCTGATGAAGGAGCGTCGCTCCGAAAGCTAGTGTGCTTCCAATTAAACCTGATGGACTACAACCTGGTGTTGTGTGATTTTTAACTTTGTACACCCCAGTCCAACACCGGCATCTCCAAATTAGGACAAAGCAGTCCACTTGATTGGCACGACATCCACGAGCTTCCATTCCATCCACCATTGAAGCTCAATAGCACCACTGTGTACCATCTACAAGGTGCACTGCAGAAATTCACCAAAGATCCTTAAATGTCTCCTTCCATACCCACAAACACTTCCATCCAGAAGGACAAGGGCAGCAGATACATGGGACCACCACCAATTTTCAAGCAACTCACCATCCTGAATTGGAAATATATTATTTTTATTCTGAAGACTGAGGGTGTCACTGGCTAGACCAGCATTATTGCCCATCCCTAATTGCACAGAGAGTAGTTCAGAGTTAACCACATTGCTGTGTGTCTGGCGTCACATGTTGGCCTGACCAGGTAAGGATGGCAGTTTCCTTCCCTTAACAGACAGTAGCAAACCAGATGAGTTTTTGCAACAATCAACAATAGATTCATCGTCAGCATGAGACTCTTAATTTCAGATTTTTATTGATTTCACCATCCACTGTGGTAGGATTTGAACCGAGATTCCCAGAACGTTAACTGGGTCTCGAGATTAACAGTCCAGCAATAATACCACTAGGCCTCCCCATCACTGTTTCTGCATTGTGACTAGGCCAAAATTCTGGAATCTCCTCCCTAAAGGCATTGTGAGTCACATGGACTGCAGCAATTCAAGAAGGCAGCTCCCCACCACCTTCTCCAGGGTAACTAGGATCAGACAATAAAGGCTGGTCAGCCAGAGACACCCATGTCTAGTGCCCCCCAATAGAGATTAAAAACAAAAAAAGGGTAATCAGAAAAGAGCAGAATGAACAGGACAAATCCAACCATACATCCTATCAGTCTGCTCTCAGTAAGTGACAGGACATATCATTCATTATGCTATCACACTGCAATAACAGGCTCAACAATTCAGTTTAGTTTTCACAAGCTACTCAACTCAAGACGTTATTTCAATTGCGTTCTAAAAAATGCACAAAAGAACTGAAGAGGAGCAAGTCACAGAGAACACAAGGTAGGCGGTCAGAGACAGAGCTAGTTCCATTGCAGTTGATTTCTACCTTCCCATCTCCAAGTGTAACTAAGTAGTCTGAAAGTAGGCTTAAAGCATGACAGGACAACTCAGCTGCACGGAATACCTATCTTGTGTCAATTAGATCTTAAATCCAGGCAAAGGGAAATTATGAAAGTATGAGGAAGAAGGATGTTTGTAACTTAAAAGGATTCAGAAAAGTTTTACAAGGATGCTGCTAGGTTAGAGGGTTTGAGTTATAGGGAGAGGCTGTATAGGCTCCTTTTTCTGGAGCGTTGGAGGCTGAGGGGTGAACTTATAAAATCATGAGGGGCATGGATAGAGTGAATTGACAAGGTCTTTTCCCTGGGGTGTGGGAGTCCAGAACTAGAGGGCATAGGTTGGGGGTGAGAAAGAAAGGTTTAAAAGGGACCTAAGGGGCAAATTTTTTACACAGAGGGTGGTGTGTGTATGGAATGATCTGCTAGAGGTAGTGGTGGAGGCTGGTACGACTACAACATTTTAAAAGGCATCTGGATGGGTATATGAATAGGAAAAGTTCAGAGGGGTATGGCCAACTGCTGGAAAATGGAACTAGATTAATTTAAGATATCTGGTCGGCATAGACAAGTTGGACCAATGGATCTGTTTCCCCGCTGTACAGCTCTATGACTCAATGAATACGTTAGCTGTGGAGATTTTAAAACTACAATGAAAGGTTTGATGGTAGATATGCGATGATTCTATTTTAAAAAATGAATGAATGTTTGGCTTTCAAAGGCATGTTTTAGTTAAAGAAAGTATCAGTTGAAAGGAGGAGGCTGAAAGAGTTATAAGCCTGATTTGTTAGAAATTTGTATAATTCAGCAAAAGAGAACCAAGAAATGAATAAAGGAGGGAATAGAATACCAATGTAAAATGGCAATAAACATATTATAGGTGTCTGAACAATGTGGGAAATGATCAGAAATGTGGCAGAATTTTGACATCAAGAACAACACCCTGTATCTTTTACTATATTTCCAGCCTTAATGACAGATTCTCACTTGGCAATAATAAGTTGCTATTTACGTGGGATTATTACTTGTCAACAGTCTCATTGACTGCCTCACTAACATGCAGCTTTCTATCAAACCATCTGCAACGAACATACTAGATGTGAGATGGAAGTTTGACCTCTCTGTTGGACACAAGGCACCAACATCCCAGGGCACAGTCCACGGACATCAGTCACACAGACCAAACATCCATCGACATTGGCATCTGGCATGTTCCAGTCTCTAAAACACACACTCTGATCCACTTACAGTATACTTCTGCATTGTAATGCTTCAGTTTGGTGGGCAACAGAAATAATCAAAGATCTTTGCATTTAGGGACACAAGCCCAGCTCATGGGCCAGAGCAGGCTACATCTCCTGGCTTTTTGATTGCTGTCATTGCACTCAGTCACTTTGAGCTTGCCTGGATTTTTATAACATCCCTGTCTTGCATTTTTGTTTGCATCTTGCCCCTCAACTGGAAATACTGGGCTCACGGTGCTGCTATCTTCCTATTGCATATTGTACAGGCACAAAGCCATGATGCTTGCCATGGTTATTAGCAGTCCTCAGTCAAATCAAGGGAGACAGACTTCAGTCAGGGAGTCCCAGCCTTCTAAATCAAGGACATCCTCTTGTACCAGTCCAGAGGCTTGAACACGGTTATTCAACTGGTGATGGCAATTAGTCAGGATCCTTTCCTCATAAGAGGTGGGGTAGCTTACCACCCATCACTGCTGTGCATTCCTCCTGATGGCTGAGACTGCCCTGAACCAGGTGGCCACTTTGTCCCAGGCTAGCATGGTCTGATGTTGTGGCCTCCATTGTCACTCCTGGGAAAGAGGACATCCCTCACCTGCACCACCCTCTTCATCAAATCTACAAAGTGGGATGCCAAGTCATCTGCCATGTTCATGGCAAATGTCAGGATCAGTGCAGGGCAGCGCCAGACACTGTGCTTGTCAGGTGTACACTAGTGCCAGAGATGCTGGATCATTCCAGGATATTCTGGCAGTGCTGACTTGTGTAAAAAAAGGGAAGCCAAGTATGGGTCCATTCTAGGAAGATGCAGAATGTATAAGAAGTAATATAGAGAAATAGCAGAGAACCTCAGTAGATTGTGTCTGTCTTCAGTATTAATTTTTTTTTTAAAAGGAGCATTGAAGAATTTAATGGGACTGAAAGTTGGCAAATCCTGGGACCTGATGACTTTAACTCCAAATTGATAAAAGAGATGACCCAGAGATGGTGGATGCAATGGAGATCATTTTTCAAAATTCTGTTCATTCTGCCAAAGTGCCTGCAGATTTGAAGGTAGTAGTTATGACTCTACTGTTTAAAAATTGAGGCAAAGAGAAAATAGGAAACTACCAAATTGTTATCCTGATGTCAGTGATAGGGAAAATTCTAGGATCCATTATAAATGATGTGATAACTGAATACTTAGAAAATAGCTGCTTGGTTCAATAGCATTAATGTAAATTTATGGAGGGAAAATCACGGTTGGCAAATTTATTAACTTGCTTGAAGATATTGCGAGCAGAGTCATGGTGGAACCAGTGGATTTGGTGTATTTGGATTTTCAGAAGGCTTTTGATAAAGTCTCACGCATAGTGTTTAGAAATTAAATTAATGTACATAGGATTGGGGTAAAATCCTAGCATGATTGAGGATCGATTAACAAGCAGAAAGCAGAGAATAGGAATAAATGGATCATTCACATGGTGGCACACACTGACCAATGGGGTAAAGGATCAGTGCTTGGGCCACAGATGCTCATAATCTATATGAATAATTGAGATGTGAGGCTAATTGTAATATTTCCAAGTTTGAAGATGTTACAAAACTTAATAGGAATGTGAGTTCTAAAGTGGATGCAAAGAAGCTTCATGAACATTCAGACAAGTTGAGTGAGTGGGATATAATATACTATGGATAAGTGTGAGGTTATCCACCAGGAACAATGCTGCAGGTTTGCACCTAATTATTCAGTCATCAGAGGTTGGAAAATGTTGATGTCAAAAAGGACTTAGGTGTCCTTGTTTCCAAGTCACTGAAAGCTAGCATGTGGATGCAGCAAGTAAGTCAGAAAACCAATGATATGTTAGAGGATTTAAGTACACAAGTAAAGAAGTCTAAATTGTATAAAACACTGATTAGACTACACCTGGAGTAATGTATGCAGTCTGGTCCTCTTGCCTTAGGAACAATATACCTGGAGGCGAGGTACAGTAGTGGATGTCTGTCAGATTGATTCTGGGGTGGTGGGATTGCCCTATGAAAGGAGATTGAGAAGATTGTGCCTGTATTCTTGAATGTGGAAGAATGAAAGACAATTTCATAGGAATTTAAACATTTCATAACAGGATAGACAGAGTATATGCAGAATTCCCTGGGCTGTGAGGTCTAGAAACATAGGAAACAATCTCAGAACAAATGGTAAGCTTTTTAGAACAGACAAAGAGGAATACATTCACTCATGGGTGAATCTTTGGAATTTTCTACACCAGAGAGCTGTGCAAGTTCAGACACTAATGAAGCAATAGTGAGAGATTGGAAGACTTTCATTACTAATGACTTCAAATGGTATGGTGATAGCATGGGAATAAAGCATTGTCAACATCTAGAATGGTAGAACAGGCTTCAGGGGCTGAATGGCCTACTCATGTTCATATTATATGAATTTCCAGAGGTGAAGTGAGAGTGCATGCTCTTGCCATCAAGGCAAAGTTTGACTCGGTATGGCATCAAAGAGCACGAGCAAAATTAAAACCAGTAAGTAACAGGGTAACTCTTTCCATGGTTAAATTATGTCTAGTACAAACGAAGATGATTATGGTTTCTGAAGATCAATCATCTCAATCCCAGGACAAAACTGCAGGAATTCTTCAGAGATTTTTTCAAAACAACCTGTTCAGAGATGTTATTAAACATCTCTGCAGCAGATGAGAATTGATCAGGACCTCCTTGTTCAGTAGTAGGGATATTACCACTGTGCCCCACGAGTCTCTTTTTCATCATCTTAAATACTTTCTGATCAACATTGGCTCAAAGGGAGAAGACAGAGGGTGGTGGTGGAGGTTTGTTTTTCAGACTGGAGGCCTGTGACCAGTAGAGTGCTACAAGGATCAGTGCTGGGTCCTCTACTTTTTGTTATTTACATAAATGATTTGGATGCGAGCATAAGAGGTACAGTTAGTAAGTTTGCAGATGACACCAAAATTGGAGGTGTAGTGGACAGCGAAGAGGGTTACCTCAGATCACAACAGGATCTGGACCAGATGGGCCAATGGGCTGAGAAGTGGCAGATGGAGTTTAATTCAGATAAATGAAAGATGCTGCATTTTGGGAAAGCAAATCATAGCAGGACTTATACACTTAATGGTAAGGTCCTAGGGAGTGTTGCTGAACAAAGAGACCTTGGACTGCAGGTTCATAGCTCCTTGAAAGTGGAGTCACAGGCAGGCAGGATAGTGAAGGCAGTGCTTGGTATGCTTTTCTTTATTGGTCAGAGTATTGAGTACAGGAGTTGGGAGGTCACGTTGCAACTGTACAGGACATTGGTTAGGCCAGTATTGGAATATTGTGTGCAATTCTGGTCTCCTTCCTATCGGAAAGATGTTGTCAACCTTGAAAGGGGTCAGAAAAGATTTACAAGGATGTTGCCAGGGTTGGAGGATCTGAGCTACAGGGAGAGGCTGAACAGGCTGGGGCTGTTTTCCCCGGAGCTTCGGAGGCTGAGGGGTGACCTTATAGAGGTTTACAAAATTATGAAGGGCATGGATAGGGTAAATAGACAAAGTCTTATCCCTGGGGTCGGGGAGTCCAGAACTAGAGGGCATAGGGTGAGAGGGGAAAGATATAAAAGAGACCTACAGGGCAATTTTTTCACACAGAGGGTTGTACATGTATGGAATGAGCTGCCAGAGGAAGTGGTGGAGGCTGGTACAATTGCAACATTTAAGAGGCATTTGGATGAGTATATGAATAGGAAGGGTTTGGAGGGATATGGGCCAGGTGCTGGCAGGTGGGACTAGATTGGGTTGGGATATCTTGTCGGCATGGATGGGTTGGACCGAAGGGTCTGTTTCCATGCTGTACATATCTATGACTCTATGCCTCTATAACATGTGCAGAGATGTTACATACCTCTGGAGCACATAAGATTTTAATCTGGGATTTTTTTTATTAGCTTGTCCAATGATGTTATAGCACACCTCTGGAGCAGATGGGACTTAAACCTGGCCTTCTGGCTCAGAGCTTAGCAATACTACAACACTGCACCACAACAGCACCGAGTTCCTCAGGGTAGTTATGAGGACCAAACTTTAGTGATAGAAAGGGATAGGTGTACACAACTGGGCAAGAGTTACAGCTGGGAGAAAGGCAATTACGATGCGATTAGGCAAGATTTAGGAAGCATAGGATAGGGAAGGAAACTTCAGGGGATAGGCACATTAGAAATGTGGAGCTTATTCAAGGAAAAGCTATTGTGTGTCCTAGATAAGTATCTACCTATCAGGCAGGGAGGAAGCTGCAGAGTGCGGGAGCCATGGTTTACGAAAAAAGTGGAATCTCTGGTCAAGAAGAAGAAGAAGGCTTATGTTAGGATGAGATGTGAAGGCTCAGTTAGGGCGCTTGAGGGTTACAAGGTAGCCAGGAAAGACCTAAAGAGAGAGCTCAGAAGAGCCAGGAGGAGACATGAGAAGTTGTCGGCGGATAGGATCAGGGTAAACCCTAAGGCTTTCTATAGGTATTTAAGGAATAAAAGAATGATGAGAGTAAGATTAGAGCCAATCAAAGATAGTAGTGGGAAGTTGTGTGT
>NC_057712.1:69526167-69531793 GCF_004010195.1 Chiloscyllium plagiosum
AGAAGGGTGGGTTAGTAAATTTGCAGACGACACTAAGGTTGGTGGAGTTGTGGATAGTGACGAAGGATGTTGTAGGTTACAGAGAGACATAGATAAGCTGCAGAGCTGGGCTGAGAAGTGGCAAATGGAGTTTAATGCAGACAAGTGTGAGGTAATTCACTTTGGTCTGAGTAACCGGAATGCAAAGTACTGGGCTAATGGTAAGATTCTTGGTAGTGTAGATGAGCAGAGAGATCTCGGTGTCCAGGTACACAGATCCTTTAAAGTTGCCGCCTAGGTTGACAGGGTTGTTAAGAAGGCATACAATGTTTTAGCTTTTATTAATAGAGGGATCAAGTTCCGGAACCATGAGGTTATGCTACAGCTGTACAAATCTCTAGTGTGGCCGCACCTGGGGTATTATGTACAGTTCTGGTCACCGCATTATAAGAAGGATGTGGAAGCTTTGGAAAGGGTGCAGAGGAGATTTACTAGGATGTTGCCTGGTATGGAGGGAAGGTCTTACGAGGGAAGGCTGAGGGACTTGAGGCTGTTTACGTTAGAGAGAAGAAGGTTGAGAGGTGATGTAATAGAAACATATAAGATAATCAGAGGGTTAGATAGGGTGGACATGGAAAGCCTTTTTCCAAGAATGGTGACAGCGAGCACGAGGGGGCATAGCTTTAAATTGAGGGGTGACTTATATAGGACGGATGTCTGAAGTAGTTTCTTTACTCAGAGAGTAGTAAGGGTATGGAATGCTTTGCCTGCAACGGTAGTAGATTGGCCAACTTTAAGTACATTTAAGTCGTCATTGGACAAGCATATGGACGTATGTGGAATAGTGTCGGTTAGATGGGCTTCAGATTGGTATGACAGGTCGGCGCAACATCAAGAGCCGAAGGGCCTGTACTGTGCTGTAATGTTCTATGTTCAAACACTTCCAGTTGCTTTCTCTGTATTTTTCTTGTAAAGATATCATTTGAATGGAGAGATTCAATGATCATTGCACAATTTTCATAACCAATCATAATTTCTCACACATTGAAAAACTCCTTGCATGCAACATTGCATGTGGCGATAAGGGGTAAGTTCTACAAATGTCAGGCAATGGTTTTCTTCAACAGGAGATAATCTAACCATTTCTCTTTGACACTTATGGCATGACCATTACTATTATCAATGTTCTGAGGGTTATAATTGACTGTAAATTGAACTGAATTAGAAATGCATTTTTAAAAATTCATTCACTGGCATATGAATGCAGGAACTACTGTTGGGCCAGCATTTGTCACTCATCTCTAATTGTCCGGAGGCAGTTAATTGTCAAGCACATATACTATGGGTCACATGTAATCCAGGTAATAATAGAATTTCTTTACTAAAAAGATAACAGTGAAACAGATAGGTTCCCACCATTCAGTAAGATCTTGGACTTCAAAATACAAATTCGTATGCAATCCCAACATTCCTTGATTTTATTACGACATGAAATTTTTCAAACACACTTAACCTCCACATCCCGCTGGAAAAGAGAACTCCAAACATTCAGAGTGAAATAAAATCTCATTTCAGTCCTAAGCATCCTGTCCATTATTCTGAACTCACCGTCTTTAAACACAATTAAGAAATGAAGGGAATACTTGCCACTTACCTGGATGATTGCAGCTCCACCAATACTCAGCAGCTTGAATCCATTCAGGAAACAAAATGCTTAATCAACCACCCAATCACCATCTTAAGCATTCACTCCATCCACCTTTGGAACACAATAATATCAGTGTGTACCATATATGACATTAGACTTGCTCAACAGCATCTTTCAAATCCTGACCTCCATCATCTAGAACAAGAGGACTTGACACATTAGAATACTACTATGAGTCATTTTTCCACCAAGTCATACACATCCTGACTTGAAACAATATTTTAATTCCTTCACTATTGTTAGATTGAAGTCCTTGATCTTTATCCTCAAGAAAACTGTGGATGTACCTACCTCACAAGGACAATAATAGTTTGTGGAAATGCCTCACTACACGCTGCTCAAGGGCAATTAGGGAGAGGCAATCTTACCTGTGATGCTCACAAATAAAGAATAGGTATATAAAAGGTCAGAGTTAAATAAAAAGATTAACTAACCAGCTTTTGAACAAACTGAAACCTGTAACACTTGTAATATGGAAACAGAATGCAAATTAATCCTACTGTCAGACGCAATCATTAAACATTTTTAATGAAGTGTCAATTCGCAAATTATTGTTGATTAAAGTAAAATTGACTTTTTAAAGAAGGGTTTTAATGCTGAATCATAACATAATTGTTTGATTTTTAATTTTAGTATATAAAATTAAGAAATTCAAAAGAAATCATTGGCAATGAGATATTTAATTAATCTGCCACTTCTGAACTCAGTAGATGGATCATCTGTGTCTGGTTCTTATATGTTCAAACTAAACATTAAAATAGAAATGACAAAGGTTTATAAAATAATTTGTCTTTTATCTCAATTTTTCAAAAAAATAGTGAGATGTCTCAGTGACTTGGAATGGAATGTCAAGATGATGCCAAAAAAAAACACAGCTTGAATTATAGCTTTTTTGGGCTAAGTTGTATTCTGTTTTTGGGAGTATTTTCCACTGTGAGGCCTAATGAGATTTCTCACCCGATCTTACCAAACACACCATGGTAATAAAAGCAAATTACTGCGGGTGCTGGAATCTGAAACCAAAAGAGAAAATGCTAGAAAATCTCAGCAGGTCTGGCAGCATCTGTAAGGAGAGAAAAGAGCTGACATTTCAACAAAGGGTCAGTTAGACTCGAAACATCAGCTCTTCTCTCTCCTTACAGATGCTGCCAGAAAGATGCCATAGGGGCAAGGTACACTATGCTAGTAGTCTACCTTGCCCCTATGGCATCTTTCGTGTATTTTTTCCATACCATCTTACCATGTGCCATTCCCAGAACTACTTATCATTCAGCAGGTACTAACCCAAAGACTGGTATTACTTGTGTCTGTGTCATGTTCAAAAGGCTACTTCTCACCATTACATGTTTTGGCATTCCAAAGCTACCTTGTTCATTAATAGAGAGTTAGAACATGGTGAAGAGGAGATGATGGCACTGCTTTTCACTGACAGGGTCCTGGAGATTGAGATGTTGCAAAGGAGAGGTGCCTATGTCCTGGAGGACAAGCAGAGGGGCCCACACAACCAGACCATGTCAGTCTGGTCTAAGATCACTATTTAGGTTAGTGATTCTCCAGAGTTGGAAGAATGGCCAACAATGCTGAAAGAAGATTAAACAACCTCTGCACTCTGGCAGATATAAAGATAGACTGGAAAGACTGGGACTTTTTTCATTGGAGCATAGGAGTTGAGGGGTGATCTTTTTGAGATTTATAAAATTATGAGAGACATGGATAAGGTGAATGACAAAGGTCTTTTCCCTTAGGTCAGGGAGTTCAAGATGAGGGGGGCATATTTTGAAAGGTCAGAGCAGAAAGATTTTAAAAAGGATATGAAAGGCAACTTTTTTTAAGACAGAGAGTGGTTCGTGTGTTGAGCGAACTGCAAGAGAAAGTGATGGATGTAGGTACAATTACATTTAAAAGACATTTGGATAAGTTTATGAATAGGAAAAAAGGGATATAGGCTAAAAGCTGCAAGTGGAATTAGCTTGTGAACATAGCCAGTCTGGACTGGTTGGACCAAAGGATCTGTTTCCATGTTGTATGAGTCTATGACTCTAATTTAAATTCTACCCTCCATATCTTCAGACAAATCCATTTTACCTGCTACACACACCTCACATCAACACTCATGTTCTGCCATTCTCTCTCCTGTACACAATATCTTTTCTTACTTGCTCTCCGCCACATGCCATAACAGTAACTTTAAATGTTTTCTGTGTTACCTCCTCAGTTCTTTGGTACACCTTGCCACCTTTCTCTCACACACATTCACCAGGATTAACAGCCATGATACTTACTGTAATCTCACTGCCACGTTTTTGCAACAGGGCAAAAAAAGCATGTATGGATGGAGGGGTGCCTGACACCCAGGACTTTGTTCCCTGCATGGAGAGAATCTTGGCCTTGGAGGGATGTAAAAATGTCCATCTCTCACTGAACGAGTAAATACCATGCTTCATTCCACTTCAAATCTCAAATGAACTCTGCTGTCACCCTCAATCATTGAACAGTACTTTTAACTACTGGCTGTGACACCTTCTCTCTCTTGTATCTTGCAGGTTCTGCTAGCCTGCCCTTGCTCTCTGCAGATAAATGACCAGCTTCACCAGAAGCCACCTCCTCATCCTCTGAAAATGCGAGAATGGATCTGAGAGGAAGGATCAGCAAGACTGCCTCTTGCAAACCTGATCAGCTCAGAGATACTGACAGTTGTGGGTAACTGCAGACATAAAAGAGTATAGAGACACAATCTGATGAGCATTCCATAGCAACAACACTACAGTTGGCCATGGAATAAGTCCCTCCTCCCTACCTTTTATTTTAGCCTGCTTGCCACACTTTCCTCATTCCTGAAGAAGGGCTCATGTCCAAAACATCGATTCTCCTGCTCCTTGGATGCTGCCTGACCTGCTGCGCTTTTCCAGCAACACATATTCAGCTCTGATTTCCAGCATCTGCAGTCCTCACTTTCTCCATGGAATAAATACACCAGGTTGCTGGGGAGGATGGCCAGAAACCAACCACTTGCCCAGTCAGGAGATGAGTCTGTGGTGTCAACAATCAGGGACTTTATCCAAATGCACAAGGCAGAACAGCAGTAACAGGCAAGCATATGAATTGCAATGGAGCTGCATCAGTACATTGAGTCATTTAATGGTCTGGTTGCTTCCATGGACAGGTTGGCAGCTGCCATGTTAACTTCGAGGAGAAAGTGAGGTCTGTAGACACTGGAGATCAAAGCTGAAACTTTATTGCTGGAACAGCACAGCAGGTCAGGCAGCATCTAGGGAACAGAAGATTCGACGTTTTGGGCACATGCCCTTCCTGAAGAAGGGCATGTGCCCGAAACGTCGAATCTTCTGTTCCCTAGATGCTGCCTGACCTGCTGTGCTGTTCCAGCAATAAAGTTTCAGCAGCTGCCATGTTAAGTCAGGTCCAGTGCAGTCAGGGGCTACTGGGCGGGGGGAGGTGTCATCTCAACCCACACTTCACCATCCTACTCAATGATTCTTAAGAATGATTCTGTTCGCCGAGCTGGAAGTTTTTGTTGCAAACGTTTCGTCCCTTGGCCAGGCGACATCATCAGTGCTTGGGAGCCTCCTGCGAAGAGCTTCTTTGATGTTTTCTCCGGAGTTTATAGTGGTCTGTCCCTGCCGCTTCCGGTTGTCAGTTTCAGCTGTCTGTTCGCCGAGCTGGAAGTTTTTGTTGCAAACGTTTCGTCCCTTGGCCAGGCGACATCATCAGTGCTTGGGAGCCTCCTGCGAAGAGCTTCTTTGATGTTTTCTCCGGAGTTTATAGTGGTCTGTCCCTGCCGCTTCCGGTTGTCAGTTTCAGCTGTCTGTTGTAGTGGTTGGTATATTGGGTCCAGGTCGATGTGTTTGTTGATGGAGTTTGTGGATGAATGCCATGCCTCTAGGAATTCCCTGGCTGTTCTCTGTCTGGCTTGCCCTATAA
>NC_057712.1:69534239-69541918 GCF_004010195.1 Chiloscyllium plagiosum
AGGAATTCCCTGGCTGTTCTCTGTTTGGCTTGCCCTATGATAGTAGTGTTGTCCCAGTTGAATTCATGTTGCTTGTTGTCTGCGTGTGTGGCTGCTCAGGATAGTTGGTCGTGTCGTTTCGTGGCTAGTTGAATTCGACTGGGACAACACTACTATCATAGGTCAAGCCAGACAGAGAACAGCCAGGGAATTCCTAGAGGCATGGCATTCATCCACAAACTCCATCAACACACACATCGACCTGGACCCAATATACCAACCACTACAGCGGACAGCTGAAACTGACAACCGGAAGCGGCAGGGACAGACCACTATAAACACCAGAGGAAACATCAAAGAAGCTCTTCGCAGGAGGCTCCCAAGCACT
The DNA here is from genome assembly GCF_004010195.1 of Chiloscyllium plagiosum. Taxonomy (NCBI): domain Eukaryota; kingdom Metazoa; phylum Chordata; class Chondrichthyes; order Orectolobiformes; family Hemiscylliidae; genus Chiloscyllium; species Chiloscyllium plagiosum. The sequence goes on from NC_057712.1 coordinate 69,534,607, forward strand.
GATGATGTCGCTTAGCCAGTGGACGAAACGTTTGCAACAAAAACTTCCAGCTCGGTGAACAGAACCACAACAACGAGCAGCCGAGCTACAAATCTTCGCAAAATCTTTGAACTCTTAAGGATGAACGCATGGTGTCATAGCAGAAGGAATCCTTAACCCCTGTCAGGTCCAAACACAGATTCAGTAATCACTAATATGGTAGAGTATAATATAGGCAGAATCTTCCCAGACTCTTTTGGGGGGTAGTGAGAAATATGCGAATATTGGCTGCTTCTTGATGTTAAGAGCAAAAGCTCACATCTTTCATGTGTTGAACGCAGAGTCAAGATAGTCACTCATGAATTCACACATTACCACCTCATTGTTAATTAATCTCCCCTCATTATTATGTAGTTTCCCATTCTCTCATCCACCAGTTCGAAACTTGTTGACAACAATTCCTGATGTGAAACTCAGGGCAATACCTGTTGATTACTAACCTTCAGATCACCCTCTTGGACTCTCAGTATCAACATCTCAATAGTACACACAATACACAATTCTATTCTCAGACAATACTATGAACAGAAACAGCACTCTGGCACATGAGATGACCATGCCAGATGAAGTCATTCACTGCACTCTACCCATCCCATTACCCTGAAGGCAGAGTGCTTCTTACATAGACAACCTCATTCCTTCTGCATTACACCTTTCCCAACCATCTTTTACCACATTCTTCCTCCACACCAATCCCCACCCAACCCAATTCAGCTCCTCCCCCTTTCACAATTGTACTGCAGCCCTGTCCAGAGGCTGCAGTCCTCAGACCTGAACACAAACGTGTTGAAGCTTTGTCCCACAGCAACAGCCATAACTATCTTACATACAAATCTATATGATTGATAAATAATGCAAATATGCGGGGTGGTATGGTGGCACAGTACAGAAATTAACACTGCTGCCTCACAGCACCAGGTACCTAGGTTTGATTCCACCCTTGGGTAACTGTGTGGAGTTTGCACATCCTCTCTGTATCTGTGTGGGTTTCTGCCAGGTGCTCCAGTTTCCTCCAACAGTCTAAACATATGCAGTTTAGATGGATTGTCCATATTAAATTGCCACATTGTGTCCAGGGATGTGTATGGTAAATGCAGGGTTAGAGATAGGGTGGGATGCCCTTCAGAGAGTTGATGCAAATTCAGTGGCCTGAATGCCTCTTTCTGTAATCCAAAGATTCTATAATATACTGCATATGTGTACCTGTTATTAACGTAGCATCACAGTTGCATTAGAGCATACTTTATAAATTACATGACTAATATTAAGTGACCAGCCTGTGAATTAAGAGCCGGATGAATTTTACGCTAAATCAGTGTCTGCTATGAATTATGACAATTGCCTGCTGACTGCCAGGCAGCCTGTGGATTCAGAAATAACTTTTCATATTGTATTAGTTATTCATTTCACCAGAACATTTCACTTTTCAAAATCAGCCCTAATGATGCCTGAAGAATGACTAGATCTGACCCTGTCAGATCTAAATAAAGATTCATTGATCACTTATACAGTAGGACAAGAGACAGAATCTTCTCAGCCCCTTGTGGGCCGTAGTGAAAATGTTAGGAATATTGGCTTCTTCTCAATGTTTAGAGCAACAACTCACATTTTCCATATGTTGAATGCCAAGTCAAGATGCTCACTCATGAATGGAGAGAGACCCTTTCTTCATGCATTAGCATCTCATTGTCATTAATGTCTCCTCTTTATTATGTAGTTTTTTTGCTGTCTCACCCACCAGTTAGAAAGTAGGTGGCGACAATTCCTGATGTGAAAGTCAGGGCAATATTCTGCCGACTATCAACCTCTGGTCCTCTCTCTTGGACAACCAGTATCCACATCTCAGGGTAGTACACACAATACACATTTGCATTCTCAGACAATACAATGAAAAGAGAGGGCACCTCAGTGTAGTGGATGACTTACTTGGATGATTTACTCAAGACCAGAGATTAGTTATTGTGAGAAATGAAAGATTCAACATACTTCAATGATTGCTGCTCAATTTTTAAAAAATCATTCACAGGATGTGGGTGCCACTGTCTAGGCCAGCAATTACTATCCATCCCTAACTGTCCAGGAGTCACATGTATACCAGCCTAGGTAAGGACATCTCTAAAGGGCATTAGCGCACTACGAAGTTTTATTGACAATCAATGGCTTTCATGGTCACCATTAGTCTCTTAATTCCAGATTTTTACTGAATTCAAATTCCACCATCTGTCATGTTTCAGATTTGAACCCAGATCCCCAGAACATTATCTGGATTGCTGAATCAATTGCCTAACAATAATGAAACCAGGCATCACCTCCCCAAAATCACAAAAATTTGAACCAAATATTCTATTTGATGGCCATGTCTCTCAAAGTCACTTAAAAAATGATTTCAGGTTGTAATACTTGTGCTATTTATCTTCAGGAGTTGATTTCGTTTCCATCACAATGGCATGAACTACTCATGGGCAGAAAACTGAGAACACATCTCACTGTTCTCCCATTGTAAATGTATGCCTCATGATGAACTTAATGATATAAAAAAGAAAGGTGAGAAATATAGAGGACAAAAATTGTTCCAATCTGATGTAGAATTGTGACAAAGTAGGGAAATTATCAGATGTCCATCCAGAAGAACCATTTGGATTTGAGACCAAGTTTATTATGGTCAGAAACGTCAGCCATGGTCCCATTTCATCCACATAGATAACAGTATTAGTTGCCACACAGAAGCAACTTCCTACACAGCTAAACACTCATCTCCCAAATCAAACTGGCTCGAGATGTCACAGACATCATTCAGTTCAGATAACTGTCTAGTCATTACTTGAACTTTGCAATAGAAAAAGTCAGGGACTTGAGGGGTAAAGGAATGCAGCATAAAAGGTTAATTCCAAGTATTTTAATTTCAACTGTGATGCATCACTTCCATGAACGGTATGCAATGCAATGTCACATGATCTTGCTAACTTTTCCGTATAGTAAAATGTTTCATACCTCATCAGATTCAGTAAATATTCCACATTAGCATAATGGCAGCAAAAATGTTTTAAGAGCGCATGAAAGGGCACAAGTTGGCATGGAAGATATGAAGAGTCATATGGGAGAAATTGTTGGCAATATTGAAATTTACATTGAGACCATAGTTGTGTAGTCTATAGCCTTAAAATCAGCAATTAATATTTAGCTTTATTGTGCATAAAATCTTGAATTGCACAACTCATTAAGGGCTCAATATTATGATACTGCATGTAGAAAAGAAATGAAAATATGGTGAGAAGGGGGTCAGGACACAAGGGCACACTGTTAAGATAGAAACTATAGGTGGTAGTCTGAATGGACGCAAGCTGATTAACTCAAGGGAGATGGTCCATGCATCAAGTTTTATAGAGGGCTACTAGCATCTTTCCCAAAGGCCAAGATTTGTAAATATTAATTGGGAGTTGTTCGTTCTGTTGGGACAAGCACATAGAATTAGATTAGATTACTTACAGTGTGGAAACAGGCCCTTCGGCCCAACAAGTCCACACCGACCCGCCGAAGCGCAACCCACCCACTTCCCTACATTTACCCCTTTACCTAACACTACGGGCAATTTAGCATGGCCAATTCACCTGACCTGCACATCTTTGGACTGTGGGAGGAAACCGGAGTACCCGGAGGAATCCCACGCAGACACGGGGAGAATGTGCAAACTCCACACAGTCAGTCGCCTGAGTCAGGAATTGAACCCGGGTCTCTGGCGCTGTGAGGCAGCAGTGCTAACCACCGTGCCACCAATTAATTTGAATGTTGCAAATCCATCTTCAAAAAATGACAGTAATAAGATACATAGCAAAGATATTTGCACTATCACAGGGGATAGCATTTATCACGAGGGTACTTGCTTGAAGAATACTTCTTAATAAAGTAAGTGGAAGGGTGAAGGGGAAGGATGAGAGGGAAAAGCCATGTCAAAGTGTACAACTTCAGCAGTTAAGGTGATCCAGAAGTTTGAAGTACTTGAAATAGACCAGGAAATTAAAATTGAAATCTTAAATCTGTTTTTTCTACAGGTTAGTATAGGGTGCTAATTGGGTTGTGAAAGCAGCTGTGGACTGTAATGTCAAGTGGCAGGTACAGAAAACAAACTTTTCTCCCAAAGTTGCAGGCCAGGAGATAGAGTGGATTTGCTCAGGATAGTGTAGTGGCAAGGTCACCAGACTAGCTATCCAGAACACCAGGCTAATGTTCTGAGATCATGGGTTAGCATCCTGCTGTACCAGATGACAATGTTTGACATTAATAAAATTCTGGAATAAAAAGCTTAAATAATGGTGACAATGTAGCAAACAAACCATGACCTAAAGGAAAGGAAATCTGCCACCCTTTCCTGGTCTAGCCTCCAAAGCGGTTCCAGATCCATACTGATGAGGTTGACTTGTACTTGCCCTCAGGACAATTCAGAATGAGCAATAAATACTGGCCAAGACAGTGACATGTACATCAGATGAGTAAATTTAAAAAAAAGTTAATGGGGTTACCATGCCAGGTCCTTTATATAATGTCTGCCATATCTCATTTTGCCATCTCCTACTTTTCTTTATGACTGCTCCCTCTTCACTTTCTCTTATTTCCTAATTCTCATGATTCTACTCCTTCTCTTGCCTTTCTGCTTCTTTCCATGATCGCTCTCCCATTCTTCCCTTACACCATACTTGTTGGATTCACCGGTTGAATTCTGTGAAAGTTCTGTGTGCTGACTAATAGGTATACCGAGAAATGAAATACTGAGATGCAGATCAATCATCACTTGGCTGTGACAGCCGATGACAGTCTGTCTCACTCGATAACATCTTGTAGTAGTCAAGACTCATCCAGACTGGAAAGTGCACGTCTGTACTGAATTTAATTTGTCAGACAATCCTCATCATTTCCAGTTAGAATTCAAGGATTTGTTATATGCTTTTCAAATAAACTCTGAACATTTGCCAACAACTCCCTTTCAATGGAAAGGAAAGAGTCTATTGAGGAGCAGCTCTGCAAAACGTCAATATATGTATTTTGTGGTTGAGAAGTAATGAGTAATGGTGGAGTATGACTAGTGAGATGAATTATCAGACACTATCTCTGCCAAACTTTTATATCAAATGTTCATAGCAATGTAACTTCCAATACAATGAAACCTATGAAACAATACAAGCACCTTCAAACACAGATACTGAATTACAGTTAATGAAGTCAGGTAACTAGAAAGAGGAATCAAAATTCTATCCGCCTTTCAAAGCAAGTCTAAAGAATATATCTTGAGAAGGTTGTCATATCAACCTTACCAAATCTGTTCTAATACAAACTAGCACAAAATTGTGCAAGATTAACAGGTCACTTAAGCTACTATATTGGAAATCAGTTTAGTTTTAAAAAAAGCATGAAAATAAATCATGTGACAGGAAGCCTTATGAGATGTGTTACTCTGAAATACATTGCTTATTTCATTAGAAGTCAACAACTTATCAGAATCGCAAGGTGGAATGTTGAAGCCGCAGGAGCTGAGAAAGATGGTGGGAAGTGTGGAAAATTGGGTAGATTATGATTGGGAGGAGTATCTGAGGCCTTCCTTTCTTGCGCATCTTCACCTAAGATCCTTAAGCGGTCAAGTAACGACTACTTAATGACCTTTTCCCACCTGGCAGCAGTTTTCTAACTCTGGGCAGGGAAAATTGCACGCAGTTTAACCCAATGCACATATCTATTTGGGCAGTAAGAGATCTGGGAAGTCTTTATTTATAATAATTGGTACATAATTAAGCACATGGATATGGAGTATGAAAATGATTGCTGACAGCCACATCCCTGCATGACAATTCAACTCCATGACTCCACTTTCCCAGAGACCCTGACTTCATGAGGCTCCTGTCCCCAACTCAACAATATCTACCTTTTTTCCTGATTTGCTCCTCAATCCTGAGACTCCAAAGGGTTGTTGTATCAACAGCAGACTTGGCTTCCTTTGTAACATTGCTGAGTCCTGGAGCTGCAGGCCTCTGCATGGCCAGTAGCTCTAGATGGGTGGGATATTTCAGCCAGGACAATGGTCCACCAGTGTCTATTTAAATACTTGATAGGCACAAGAACCAGCAGGCCTTTCTTCTAAAAGTGAGTGTGGATATCTTAGTGCTTTTGCAGGCAGTGGGAGAGACACCAAGCTAACTCAGAAGATTCTATCCACTGTCTCCAACCATCATGAAATTAAGTTTCCACTTCCTATGAGCAGCACAGTAGCACAGTATTTAGCACTGCTGCCTCAAAGCACCCAAGTTCGATTCCAGCCTTGGTTGACTGTCTGTGTCAAATTTGCATGTTCTCCACATGTCTGTATAGGTTTCCTCCAGGTAATCCGGTTTTCTCCCACAATTTAAAGATGCACAGGTTAGGTGGATTGGTCATGCTAAATTTCCCACAGTGTCGAGGGATGTGCAGGCTAGGTGGAGTTGGCCATGGAAAAGCAGGGTTACAGGGATAGGGTAGGGGGCATAGATCTGGGTGGAATGCTCTCCAGAGGGTCAGGGTAACTCGATGGGCCTGCTTCCACACTGTAGGGATTCTAGGATTCTATAAGTCAAGGCTACGAGCTATGATAAAGTAAAAGTTGAAATTAGAGAAACTTGATAAATGTTAAAATATATCTTTATTAAAAGTATGACATTTGTTACATTTATCAAATTTTGGAAGAGCTGGTATTGATTATATGCAACTATATTTTTGAATGAAGAATGAATGTCATGTATATAACTTCTATGTATGAAATTTAGAACAAAATGTAACAGAATTAAAAACCTAAATGACATCTCAATGAAAAATAGTTTAGAGTGATTGCTTGCAGGTATCAAAATCTGCCAGAAAATTGCTACAATCACAATTTGAGCATGAAATCAGCAAAAACTGCAAATCAATATCTTAGTTTATTGTCAACAATAAGTTAAACTTTAGTTAGATATTACTTATGTCGATAAAATATGGCACTATTCAATCAGTGCAGCTGTTGCAACACTTCAGGTAGAACACATACTAATGAATGCATGTCAATGCAATGTCATGCAATACTGAAGGTACTTCAGTAAAATTGTAAGCAGAAGGTGGTAGCAGTGACATTTTTTTCTATCTTTATGTCTGTAGGTAAAACAGTTTTAGCACAAAATGCAACAAACGCTTGAATGATAGAGAGAAACGTAAATCTCAGGAGATTAGATTAGATTACTTACAGTGTGGAAACAGGCCCTTCGGCCCAACAAGTCCACAC
>NC_057712.1:69541975-69580664 GCF_004010195.1 Chiloscyllium plagiosum
ACGTGCAAACTCCACACAGTCAGTCGCCTGAGGCGGGAATTGAACCCGGGTCTCTGGCGCTGTGAGGCAGCAGTGCTAACTACTGTGCCACCGTGCCGCCCACTTTGTACCTATGATGTACAAAGGTTTTTGGAAAGATCTGGAATTCACCATCCCAAGGTTGAAGTTACATTGAAGTTGAAGTCAAAACTATACAATTACAGTAAGGACAATGAAAAGAATTGTCCAAAGATTTCAAAATCTTATGAAAGCAAAAACATTCACCTCATTGCCTTAGATAACAGAAAAGTTTAAACTGTAAATTTACTTCTTTGGTGCAGTTTTCCAATTTAATTCAAGTGTTTAAAAATGTAATTTGCATAAAAATAAGGTCATTAGCATGTCAAAATTGCTGATTTGTAATTAGACTGAATAGTTAGTATTAAGTGAATTGGGGAACTTGGGCAAAAACTAAATAGATGACAAGAAACAGTAGGAGTAGAGCTCATTTTGGCAGAAAAATTGGAGTTTCAGGGTTGCTACTGTTCATCACAATGACTTGGATTTAGTGTTAGAAGAAAAGTGCAAAACTATGGAATTGATACTAAATTAAAGGATTTATGGTAAATAATTGTGAGGGCCAAAGTACAATGTAAAGGGATAATGATGCAACACTGGAATGTGAAATGAAGTAATGCATTGACTTAGATGTCAGTAAATTTACAGTAAATTTAGGTAGAAAATAATAACAACAATAATGATGGTTATATTTGTTTCCTATAGTTGAATTAAGATTTGTTGAGCAGAGACATGACAGTAAAGCATGATGCAAAATAAAGCGTAATGAATTCCTTACTGTTATATGTGTTGTATGAGCCAGCATTCAGTGAACATTATAACATATTGGAAATATACAGTTCTAATGGGTTGCCACAGTGGCTATTCCAAAATTGTCAATTGGCTCTAGTGAGGTACGCTATTCATTAGCTATTGCATTGCTTCTTATTCTTCACCAACCTTATTGGATCATGTAGCCCAAGTCCGCTTCAGCATTAGCATTAATCTTTCCTCACAACAAGGGTGGAGCTTGTTGCAAGGTTTTCAATAGATCACAAAACTGTTCCTGGGTCATAGTAGGAGATGGAAGACAGAGCCAGTCAGAGGTAGACCGCACGCAACAAAGAACAGTTTAGCTGGATTGCTAAAATGGCAACTGGGTCTATGTAGTTTGGGCCTCAGTGAGAAGTCAACAGCAATTGGCTAGCTCTGTGCAATCTGAATTCAGGCAGAAGTTCTTGCAGTTTGTACAGAATTATGTTTTAGAGTTGGGCTCAAAAGCATCCTGTCCATAATTAATAGTTCAGAACAGTTGTGAGTGAAGGTTCAAAGTCCACAAATAGTAATCACTTTGGTGCAGCTGAGTCAGAGTTCAGAAAACAATCCAGGAGTACCAGCTGTTAGGTCTTCCTGCTTTGAGATCCTAGGCTGCTCTGTCCACCTGCTCTGTCCATTGTCATCCGCATATTGTTGCTGTGTATGGAACTCTTCAGTATTAACCCTTCAGAACAATATACACCACCCCCCACGCTCCTAAGCTTTTCTTTATAAATACTGTAATACAAATTTTGTATATAGTTACACTTAGCATCTGATTTCACAAATTCAAGTCATCTAGGGGTTTCATTATTCTGTTGGAATGCATTATCTTTGGATTGAAAAGACTGATAGCTTGCTGAAAAAACTGATAGTTTGCTGAGTGGAAAACAGTTGTCTTTAACTCGCTTTCTGACAGTCTGAGATCTGAAGGTCTTCAAACTGGAAGACCTTAATCTTTTGGATTTTCTTAATGGAGGACATCCTCCCGGCTGATAGTCAATTTCTACTTTGCAGTATTTGGAATCATTAGATTTTGATCAACCCTTCACAGTGGTAGTTCACATGGAGTTGTATGCCCCATTACTTCAATCTGTCAGCAGATTTTATTCTCAATCTGCCTGGATGATTGGTACTGAATAACTTGGTTCTTGGTTATGACATTGTCATTTGCCCTCAATGATTGCATTATTGGGAAACCACGATGTTCACTTTTCAAGTTCTGTTATTTGAGGATTACTACTGGTTTGGAATGATTGAAATCACAGTTACTAAGGATTCTTCCTGGGAAGTTCAGGAAGTCAAATATTCTGCTTGAACTCGTCTCTTCTAAGTCACTTCAGCATTTAACACCAGGCTTGAATCTAACCTGTACTACACTCCAAATTACCACAGGTACAAATTTGTCAATTGGCTCACGTGAGGTATGCTATTCTTTAGCTATTGCATTGCTTCTTATTCTTCACCAACCTTATTGGAGCTTGTAGCCCAAGTCCTCTTCAGCATTAGCATCAGTGGAGAAAGTTTGTGTCAAACCAATTAACTCACAGGTTCTACATCATTGATAGAATGAAATAAATTTCTTATGCCAACGTAACCAATCAGTATGGATTCTGTTTTGTTTAGGTTCTGCCATACGTCTACAGAACTCTGTGAAAGATTCTACCAACTGTCCTTTCACAAGTTATTCCCCGAGTGGCTGTTCCATAAGTTGATATATTCCTTGAGTGGCTGTTCCTTAAGTTCCTTCCACCATCTGAAGAGACTGAGGTTAAAAAATGCCTTTCTACTCAAGAGTGAGAATTATTAATTGTCAAATACAAATAGGTTTTCTACTATTTCAAGCCACCTACAGTGAAGAGTTCCATTGTTGTTGGCCAAAGTCAGTGCTTTCTCAACCATGGCTCATCTTCTGATAATCACAGAATCCCAACAGTATGGAAACAGGTCATTTGACCAAACATGTCCAGACCAACACTCCAAAGAGTATCCCACTCAGACCCATTCCCCTACCCTATTACACTACACTTCCCCTGGCTATTGTACGCAACCTACACATCCCTGAACATTATGGTGTAATTCACTGAACTTGCATATCTTTATACAGTGGGTGGAAACCAGAGCACCCAGAGGAAACCCACACAGACACAGGGAGAATGTGCAAACTCCACACAGACAGTCACACAAAGCTGGAATCAAACTTGGGTCCCTGGCATTGTAAGGCAGCAATGCTAATCACTGAGCCACCGTGCCACCCAATAATACTCACCCAGTGCCCTGGTGAGTAACTTGAAATTCATGGGATAGCTATTTACATAAATATTAGCTTTCCAAATGTAAGGTCTTCAGGACCAATTTCCTCTAGTGACAATTTTGTTTCCCATTTTTTAGACACTTTGACTAATTTATGCATTAAAAACTCTTTACCCAAGCAATCTTGTTAGTGAGGCTGACAAAGGGATAGAGAATTCAGTTTGTAGATCAACTCAATTTCATTAACAAAATATTCTTTATTAAAAGCACCATGTGAGCATTCCCTAACTTCCCACAAGATTGACTCTCTATCTAGTTTTATCCACCTGACAAAGAATATTATCCACAACAATCCAAAGCACTGAAGGTGTCACCGAGACAGGAGACGAAATGTCTGCAAATCAACTTCCCAGTTCAGTGAACATAAACACATGAATTGTTGTGGTTGTGGGTGAGCTAGGTCGTTGAAATTTCCTTTCTCTCCAATGTAAGGCTGGCTCACTTCCACAAAAGTAGGTCTCACAGATCAGAGCGAATCTTCTCCTGGGTCACCTTGCTGCACAGTCTAATGCCACGAGTCTTGCTGTGAGCCCTCCATGCAAATCTTTACTCAGATGTTGGCTTCCAGATATGTGTATTGTTATTTCCCCCTTGCACTGGACCTTCAAGAATGTTATGTCATCTTTGGCCAATGGAGTCATGATGTGGGTTCAAATCATCCAATGGGTCATACCAACACCCTCCCCTGTAGCCATTCAGGGAAGTGTAAAGTGCACATAATCAGGCAGTCAAGATGCTGGAACATCTGATCGACACTTCTCCCACAGAAACCCTCAGGCTAGTTGTAGATCATTATCCTCGAATCTTTGTAACCTCATTGATCTTAGTTCCACTATTCTCTGTCGCCAGCAGCTGCTGATTGCGTTTTAATTTAGTTTGGCCAATTTTCTGTCAGGCCTAGTTTTTCTAATTGTAGGTCAATATCGAATGCCCAACTTTCAGAAGAAGGTCCACTGAACCTGAACTCTGCTTTCTCTCCACAGAGCCTGCAAGACGAGCTGAGTTTTTCTCGCGACATCTGTTTTTGTTCCTGAGTATCTGGGTTTCCCCTTTTACATAGACAATAATACCCCATGTACTAATTATCTTCCTACGCATATTAATAAGCTTAACATGACTGTATACAAATAACTTTGTACATAACTTGAGAATTGGCCACTATTTACACACACTGGTTCATCCTCAAGACAGTTTAGCAATTAGCAGCTATTTACAAAGTCCTTTTGCAATGCAGTCTGGTTTCATTTATTTCTCAGCTCCCCATTGCAGGAGCGCAGAGTCCATAGTTAGTTTCTGGATGAGTTGCTCCTTCCAGCAGATAATTTTAGGTAGGTAAAAGTAAACAGGATGAACATACAGTGAGGTCTGATAGGAGATAGGTGTATTTGCACAGTTGAGCCCCAGTCCCAGAAAGCCATCTACCAATTGTGGGCGGCACGGTGGCACAGTGGTTAGCACTGCTGCCTCACAGCGCCAGAGACGGGTTCAGCGCCGGATTCAATTCCCGCCTCAGGCGACTCTCTGTGTGGAGTTTGCACATTCTCCCCGTGTCTGCGTGGGTTTCCTCCGGGTACTCCGGTTTCCTCCCACAGTCCAAAAATGTGCAGGTTAGGTGAATTGGCCATGCTAAATTGCCCGTAGTGTTAGGTGAAGGGGTAAATGTAGGAGAATGGGTCTGGGTGGGTTACGCTTCGGTGGGTGGGTGTGGGCTTGTTGGGCCGAAGGGCCTGTTTCCACATTGTAAGTAATCTAATCTAATCTAATTAGTCACCTTGATTTCCATGAATTTGAATTTGCTGTATCGGCTGAATAACAGGAACAAAAAATGTTACACACATTTGCCAATTCTGCGAGGACCTGCTGTAATTTTACTGGTAAGAATTCAATGCCAGTGTCATATTTCTCCCAATAACCCCCTAAAGTTTGTTTATTACCTCAGAACAAGCATTCTATCTGCTTGTCACTGATCCAGGATGGAACTGTCGTTGCTTGAGGTTTCTCTCTCTCCCTCAACTGTTTGATCATCCATAGGCCATAAATGCTGCACAGGGTCCAATTCTGCTGTCTACTGTCATTATCCATTTTCTCCCAGATGTCATTGTTTGTGGTCCTGGAGTGCCCTTCTTGCATCATTACCAGATGTTGGTCTGCCTGATCTTCTTTTATTCCCACCTTAGCTTCTTCTCAGTTGTCCAGATTAATTTTGTCCAAGGTCTGATTTAACTTGCTGGGTTAAAAAGCTGAGCTTATTATCCAAAATATTTAAATCGAGGATACTGACTGTGGACATTCCAGCTCCATAAGCTGTTGCCAAATTATTCAACATATCCCTTTTACTACGTTCCACTTGCCTGGGTCTGGCCTCTCAGTGGCAAAAACTGTTTTCTATCCTAATAGTTGGTTAAATAAAAAGTTAAAATTCTAAAGTTGGGAAGGGCACCACTCTGATAGCTGGGTTTCAGATATATTTAACACGAGGATTTAAACTAGTAAACTAGTAAGGTGGGGGGGGGGGGGGGGAAGAGAGAGGTGGGACCCAGGGAGATAGTGAGGAAAGAGATCAATCTGAGACTGGTACAGTTGAGAACAGAAGCGAGTCAAACAGTCAGGGCAGGCAAGGACAAGATAGGACTAATAAATTAGACTGCATTTATTTCAATGCAAGGGGCCTAACATGGAAGGCAGATGAACTCAGGGCATTTTTAGGAACATGGGACTGGAATATTATAGCAATTACAGAGGCATGGCTCAGGGATGGGCAGAATTGGCAGCTTAATATTCCAGGATACAAATGCTATAGGAAGGATAGAAAGGGAGGCAAAAGAGGAGGGGGAGTGGCATTTTTGATAAGGGATAGCAGTACAGCTGTGCTGAGGGAGGATATTCCCAGAAATACACCAAGGGAAGTTATTTGGGTGGAACTGAGAAATAAGAAAGGGATGATCACCTTATTGGGATTGTATTATAGACCCCCCCCAATAGTCAGAGGGAAATTGAGAAACAAACTTGTAAGGAGATCTCAGTCGCAGGTAAAGGGACGGCTGGAAAATGGGAAGCCTTCAGAAATGAGATAACAAGAATCCAGAGAAAGTATATTCCTGTCAGGGTGAAAGGGAAGGCTGGTAGGTATAGGGAATGCTGGATGACTAAAGTATGGTTAAGAAAAAGAAGGAAGCATATGTCAGGTATAGAGAGGATAGATCGAGTGAATCCTCAGAAGAGTATAAAGGAAGTAGGAGTATACTTAAGAGGGAAATCAGGAGGGCAAAAAGGGGACTTGAGATAGCTTCGGCAAATAGAATTCAGGAGAATCCAAAGGGTTTTTACAAATACATTAAGGACAAAAGGGTAACTAGGGAGAGAATAGGGCCCCTCAAAGATCAGAGTTGAAAAATGTGGTGCTGGAAAAACACAGCAGGCCAGGAGAATAGACGTTTCTTCCTTCCTGAAGAAGGACTTATGCCCAAAACGTCGATTCTCCTGCTCCTCAGATGCTGCCTGGCCTGCTGTGTTTTTCCAGCACCACATTTTTCAACTCTAGTATACCAGCATCTGCAGTCCTCACTTCCCCCTCAAAGATCAGCAAAGCGGCCTTTGTGTGGAGCCACAGAAAATGAGGGAGACACTAAATGAATATTTTGCATCAGTATTTACTGTGGAAAAGGATATGGAAGATATAGACTGTAGGGAAATAGATGGTGAGACCTTGCAAAATGTCCAGATTACAGAGGAGGAAGTGCTGGATGTCTTGAAATGGTTAAAGGTGGATAAATCCCCAGGTCCTGATCAGGTGTATCCGAGAACTCTGTGAGAAGCTAGAGAACTGATTGCTGGGCCTCTTGCTGAGATACTTATATCATCGACAGTCAAAGGTGAGGTGCCGGAAGACTGGAGGTTGCAAATGTGGTGCCACTGTTTGAGAAGGGTGGTAAGGACAAGCCAGGGAACTATAGACCGGTGAGTCTGACCTCAGTGGTGGGCAAGTTGTTGGAGGGAATCCTGAGGAACAGGATGTCCATGTATTTGGAAAGGCAAGGACTGATTAGGGATAGTCAACATAGCTTTGTGCATGGGAAATCATGTCTCACAAACTTGATTGAGGTTTTTGAAGAAGTAACAAAGAAAATTGATGAGGGCAGAGCAGTAGATGTGATCTATATGGACTTCAGTAAGGCGTTCGACAAGGTTCCCCATGGGAGACTGATTAGCAAGGTTAGATCTCATGGTATACAGGGAGAACTAGCCATTTGGATACAGAACTGGCTCAAAGATCAAAGACAGAGAGTGATGGTGGAGGGTTGATTTTCAGACTGGAGGCCTGAGACCAGTGGAGTGCCACAAGGATCGGTGCTGGGTCCTCTACTTTTTGTCATTTACATAAATGATTTGGATGCGAGCATAAGAGATACAGTTAGTAAGTTTGCAGATGACAACAAAATTGGAGGTGCAGTGGACAGCGAAGAAGGTTACCTCAGATTACAACAGGATCTGGACCAGATCGGCCAATGGGCTGAGAAGTGGTAGATGAAGTTTAATTCAGATAAATGCGAGGTGCTGCATTTTGGGAAAGAAAATTTTAGCAGGACTTATACACTTAATGGTAAGGTCCTAGGGAATGTTGCTGAACAAAGAGACCTTGGAATGCAGGTTCATAGCTCCTAGAAAGTGGAGTCACAGGTAGATAGGCTAGTGAAGAAGGCGTTTGGTATGATTTCCTTTATTGGTCAGATTATTGAGTACAGGAGTTGGGAGGCCATGTTACAGCTGCACAGGACATTGGTTCGGCCACTGTTGGAATATTGCGTGCAATTCTGGTCTCCTTCCTATCGGAAAGATGTTGTGAAAGTTGAAAGGGTGCAGAAAAGATTTACAAGGATGTTGCCAGGGTTGGAGGATTTGAGCTATAGGGAGAGGCTGAACAGGCTGGGGCTATTTTCCCTGGAGTGTTGGAGGCTGAGATGTGACCTTATAGAGGTTTACAAAATTATGAGGGGCATGGATAGGGTAAAAAGGCAAAGTCATTTCCCTGGGGTCAGGAAGTCCAGAACTAGAGGGCATAGGTTTAGGATGAGAGGGGAAAGATATAAGAGACCTAAGGGTCAACTTTTTCATGCAGAGGATGGTAAGTGTATGGAATGAGCTGCCAGAGGATGTGGTGGAGGCTGGTACAATGGCAACATTTAAGAGGCATTTGGATGGGTATACGAAGAGGAAGGGTTTAGAGGGATATGGGCCGGGTGCTGGCAGGTGGGACTAGATTGGGTTGGGATATCTGGTCAGCATGGACAGGTTGGACCGAAGAGTCTGTTTCCATGCTGTACATCTTCTGACTATAGGACCAATTCAAGGTGTGTATGGTCATACAGGGTTTTGCCTGTGTATTTTGAAGCACCCCATTTTGTGGTCCTGGGATAGTCCTTCAACAAATATGCAGGGATGCTCTTCTGACTAGTTTTAGCCCATTTCTAATTTTAGTAGAATCATATAATGTGTGCAGTGCAGTAAAAAGCCATTTGGCCCATCTTGTGTGCATCGATCTGCCAAAGAGCATCCCACTAACCGCCACCTCACCCCCCACACCCACAACCCTGCATTTATCATGGCTAATCCGCCTAACCTACACATCCCTGGACACAACAATTCAATTTAGCATGGATGATCCACCTAACCTGCAAACCTTTGGCTGAGGCAGAAATCCAGAGCACCTGACAGAAACCCACACAGACACTGGAAAAACGTGCAAATTCCACACGAGCAGTCACTGAAGCCCGGAATCGAATCCGGGTCCCTGGCGCTGTGAGGCAACAGTGTGAACCATTATGTCACCACATAGCACCTCCGCCACCACAACCCACCCCCCCCACCCAACTCCTTCCTCCACCATGACCTTCCCAGGGCATCATTACCTAATTTTCAGGGCAACCTCAATTATCTGAACTATGGCAGGGAGCATTTTGTTTGGATAATCGAATGTTCGGATAATACAGTTTACCCAAGCATCGGGACCTTGAGATCTTGTTAGGATAATCAATATTCGGAAAATCAAGATTGTACTGTATAGCCCTTTTCCTGGGCCGATAGCAAAATATTCAATTTTTATTTATCCATTTGTAGAAAAACCCCAGTCACCCATGGTACCTGCGCTCAAGTAGTAATAATCTGAGCTCCCATTTGTCTCCTCAATACATCCCACTGGTTGTTATACCCAAACAATCGACACAACCTACGGAGGTTTTTTTCTAACTGTCTGGTCTCGGCCAAACTCTTCCTAAAATTTACTTTTACTCAAATTCTCCCAATTCTCCTTTATCAGTCAATTACTTGAGTGTCAGGCCTCACTTGAGTCTGACATTTGTTCGCCACAGAGGGAAATTGACAATCTGGGGGATAAGAATGTTCCTGGCTGGAAAATTTGTAATATTGCCCACTGTCCTATCTTGTAATCTACCAGGATCACCTTCCCATCAAAGTAAACCTTGCTCCATATTTCTCCTTTCACAAGCTTGATGGTTGCTGCTTTGTGTGTAGCCTATACATTGTGCAGTAGAATTTTCAGAGTTTTCTTGTGGCAGAGGGTTCTGTCAAGTCCAGTATTTTTAAGGGTTCGATTCCTCTTATAGAATGTCCAGACATTAGAAGGTGGGAAGAATCCAGTTAAACTGGAGGGAGAGTTCCTCATGAGGATGAAGACAAAGGGTAAAACTACATTTCAGCTCGCGTTGTTTTGATGGCTCTTCTGCGGCAGTCCTTTGAAACTGTGAATCAACATCTCTCCAATCCCACTGGGTCGAGGATTGTCGGAGATGTGGAACTTTTGGCTGACACTGAATATATTCACTACCACCTGCGCTATCTGGGCTCTGAAATGGGTTCCCTGATCCAAATCTACACTGTGGGGAAGACCCTATCTTGTGAAAACATGCTGAACTAAGACATTCATTTGAGTATGGAACCTTCTACAAATTTGCTGAAAAGATATTCAATCACCAGGATATATTTACATTCTACTATTCAGGGTGATGGGGACAAGCATAGTCTGTTTGAAGATAAGTCCATGGTGCTGATATTGGCTGAATATAGTTGATCTCTCCTTTATTGGCCTACTTGTCTGATTGTTCTTGGCACAAATTATCCAATTCTCAACATAACATTTATGTCTTTTCCCATTTCTGGTCATCAGCACAAGCCCTTAATTCTGTCAGTCACGGCTTCTATCTGTTGATGAACCTGTGCACCATGGCATTGATAAATCACTTCATTTTGGTCCATACCACGTACTATCCACCCTTGAGAACAAGTTTGTCCTTGGTATTTAACTTATTCTCCAACTTGCTGTATGAGGCAGTGATCATTCCCTCCTGTATTTGCTGTGATTCAGTGTCACTCCTCTGAGCTTATACCAGATCATTGACCTTGGTTTGACTCACAACAATGTTGTCTATTTGTTGCAGAATAGGGGGATGCCATGGTTCTCCTTTGTGGCCACACTGCTTAGCTAATTTGTCTGCTCTATTCCTAGTTGCGAAGTTCAGTGGTGGACTCTCAACTTAATGATACTATATTCGTGGCCTTGGGCAATTTGGAGAATAAATTTGAGCAGAGGTGCAGACGGTAATAGTTTCCCATCTGCTGAGACGAATTCTCAAGCTTCCCGCAGTGCAGGAAGTCATTTAGAATATCCAATTTTGGGCCCACGGTTGTTTGACCACACGTTATTTTTTTTTCTTTCGTAGACTTTCCTACCTCACTCACGTCATTATGCTGAATGATGTTAGGTGCTGAGGTGACTTGGAAAAGTTCAAGCAGAGTATTTGACTTCCCAATCTTCTCAGAAAGAATCCCCAGTAACCATAACAGCAATCATGCCAAACCAGATATAATCCTCAAATAGCAGAACTAAGAAAGTGAACATGTTGGCTTCACAAATAATGCAGTCTCAGAAGAAAAATGATAATGTTGAAACTGATGAACAGGTTGAAGTAAAAAGTCAACATTATTCAGAACAATGGATAGCTATTTTATTTATTTTTTTGTGAAACTATATCCTTTTGTATATTTTCTAAAAAATCTTCTGTGTGGCAGATACAGCACTGCCTTTTAATCTCTTCCCGACATCATCCAAGCTCATGGTCTCCTCACCCCACGCAGCCCACTTCTACCTCCTTCCCCAAAACAACAAATTGGACTGCCAGGCAGACCCATTGTTTCTGTCTGCTCCAGATCCACAGAACTCATCCGTTCATTTGATGTTTTCTCCCTTTGTTTAGTCCCTACCCACTTGCATCCGAAATTTCTCTGATGCTTTACATCAGTTTCAGAATTTCCAGTTCATGGGCTCCAGCCATCTCCTCTTTACCAAGGATACACAATCGCTTTACACATCAAACTTCCATCAGGAGTCTCAGGTGTCTCTAATTCTTTCTGAATAAAAGACTTGAACTGTCCCCATCGACCAAATCCTCCTCCACCTGACTGAGCTCATCCTCAGTCTGCGCAATTTCTTTATTAACTCCTCTCACTTTCTTCAGACCAAAGGTGTGGCCTTGGATATCTACATTGGCCCCAGTTATTAGATTAGATTCCCTACAGATTAGACTTTTAGCCCAACAAGTTTACACCGACCGTCTGAAGAGTAACCTACCTAGACCCATTCCCCTACCTTATATTTACCCCTGACTACTACATCTAACATTCTGGGCAATTTAGCATGACCAATTCACCTGACCTGCACATCTTTGGATTGCAGGAGGAAACCAGAGCACCCAGAGGAAACCCACGCAGACATAGGGAGAATGTGCAAACTCCACACAGACAGTAGCCTGAGGTGGGAATTGAACATGAATCCCTGGCACTGTGAGGCAGCAGTGCTAATCACTGAGCCATTCTCTCTATGCCTGTCCATTTGTTAGGTACATGGAACATTCCTTGTTCCAGTCCGATTCCAGCTCCCACCCACAACTCTTTCTCCTGTATATTGATAGTGCTGCTTCACTCTCTCGTACTGAACTGAAAAAGTTTATCTATTTCACTCTCACCTTCACTTAGCCCATCTCTGACTCCTTCTTTCTCTTGCTCGACATCTCTGTTTCTATTTCTGGGGAAAGATTAGCTATCCACTACAAACCCACCAACTCCACGGTTATCTTTACTATACATCTTTACACTGCTTCCTGTAAAGACTCTATTCCATTCTCCCAATTCCTCCATCACTGTTGCATCTGTTCTGATGATGCCAACTTCAACAAGGGTTCCTCCGAAACGTCCACCTGCTTCCTCAACCAAAGATCCCCCAATAGTTGACAGGGCCCTCAACCAAGTCTAACCTATCTCCTGCATTTCAGCCATCACTCCATCTCTTCCCTCCCACAGCAACCGGGTCCACCTTGCTCTCACCTACCATTCCACCATCAGCCTCATCCATAGGATCATTAGCTGCTATGTTCACCACATCTAGCGGAATGCCACCACCACACATATCCCCCTCCCCTCCCATGCCAACATTCACAAGGGCCATTCCGTCAGGCACATTGTTGCCTACTTCTCCTTCACTCCAAACACATCCTCACAGCTCCATCCCCTGCAATCGCAAAAGGTTAACACCTGCCCACTTACTTCCTCCCTCCTCTTTTTCCAAACCCCAAATACATCTTCCAGGTTTTACCTGCACTTCTCTAGTCTACTGTATTCACTGCTCATGATGAGGTCCTGAAGAAGGGCTTATGCCCGAAATATCAATTCTCCTGTTCCTTGGATGCTGCCTGACCTGCTGCACTTTTCCAGCAACACATTTTCAGCTCTGATCTCCAGGATCTGCAGTCCTCACTTTCTCCTCCATCATGAGGTCTCCACTACATTGGGGAAATAAAGCTCAGAATGCATTACCACTTTGTGGAAGACCTATGCTCTATCTGCAAAAAAGACCCTGAGCTTCCGTTTGTCTGCCACTTCAATATCCACTCTGTGCACAGGCCAGCATCTCTGTCTCAGGCTTGCTGCAATGCTCCAGCAAAGCCCAGTGCAAGCTGGAAGAACAGGATCTCATTTTCTGCTTGGGAACTCTAGAACTTCTGGGCTTAATACTGAGTTCAACAATTTTAAGGCTTGAGGTTCCCATTAGATTAGATTAGATTACATTACAGTGTGGAAACAGGCCCTTCAGCCCAACAAGTCCACACCGACCCGCCGAAGCGAAACCCACCCATACCCCTACATTTACCCCGCTGACTCCCCCCCCCCCCCCCCACTTCATTGTCTGTCCAACTGTTTTTTCTCTCTCTTTGCTCCACCTATCATTTATTAGCGGCACCCCCATCAACTCACCCCATCTTCTGTATAAATACCAATATTAACTCTATTTATCTCTCCACAGATTCTTCCAAACCTGCTGATTTTTTTTTCCCCAGCAATCTCTATTTTTATTCCTGATTTCAAGTACGCACAGTTATTTTGGTTTTAGAATGGCTTTTAACATCTGAGCCAGTGAGGCTTCTTTGTTCCAGAGAGCTGACAAGATCTTATGAAGTCTGGTGTCTGTGCTAATTGCTGTTCTGGCTTCTTGCATGCCATTTGTAGTTTTATATCTTAATAATTGAATGTACTGTGCTGATCAATTTAGGATTGATCCATTCTCCATTGGGTCTTTTGCCTCACTCATCAGCTCTCAAGATCACACTGAGTTACAGTCTCCCACACTAGCAAGGAAGAATAGTCTTCCGTGACTGTCTGGCTTTGTTAAGATTAGATTCACTACAGTATAGAAACAGGCCCTTCAGCCCACCAAGTCCACACCGACCCTTTGAAGAGTAACCCACTCAGACCCATTACCCTACATTTACCCCTATCAAATGCACCTAATACTTTGGGCAATTTAGCATGGCCAATTCACCTGACCTGCACATCTTTGGATTGTGGGAGGAAACCGGAGCACTCAGAGGAAAACCACATAGACATGGGGAGAATGTGCAAACTCCACATAGACAGTTGCCCGAGGCAGGAATCAAACCCGGGTCCCAAGCACTGAGAGGCAGCAGTGCTAACCATTGAGCCACCATGCCAGTGGTTAGCACTGCTGGAGATTACAATAAAGATTACAATGGTCATTGTTCAGAAATACCTCAGGTCATCCTCAAAGGAATTATGTCAGCCCAAGAAACCAAGCTGATTTCATATATTCCAAATAATTATTATTTGGAACTGGGCATAATTGGGCTACAAGGGTCACAAGACATGCTGGTGTGAAACTATTTTTTTCCACATTTTGGATGATATATCGGGCCAGCACATTCCACTGAACCTCAGGATAGTACCTGATGTAACTAAGTCGTCATTTCCCTCCAACATGCAAGTACCACCTGATGATACATCTTTCAACAAACACACAGCCAGTCATTACCACTGTTACCTCAATCTGAAGAGGAAAAGAATGTCCCCTGTTCAGTTAACAGGGAAAATTCTAGGAGTTTGTGGTCCCAATGTGGAGCCTTTTCTACTGAAAATATACATTCTCCCACTTGAAATTCCACCAACTGTTGAAAATTGAGCACTGGTGGCATTTTTGATTTTCATACTCAAGTGGTGGCACTTCTTGTTAGGAACCCAAAATCAGAAATTGAGGACTTTTGTGGCACAGTAGTAATGCTCCTACCACTGAGGTAGAAGACCCAGGTTCAAGTCCCAACTAAAATGTGTGTCATTACATTTCTGAACAGGGTGATGAGGAAAATATCAAAATCAGAAAACATAATTGCTCTCAGTTAACTACATTGCTTAAGTGTTACTAAGAGGACTGATTTCTCCTGTTTCTGGGAGTTCAGACAATCTCTCAACACACCATTACCATAAACATGGCCAGTGTCATTTCACATGCAGTCTTCCATTTCAATTCTTGACTGTTACTACAATGGAGGCACAAAAAATACAAAACAAATGGGTCCTGAAGGTGACTACAAGTTTCTTCTCAGGTCCTGTACATGACAAGAGGTGGTTTTGGAAATGATCGGATGCTGAATTTTAGGGGGATATTACAGTGTTCACCCCCATTGGAATGTACACCATATACATATTTTTCATACCCATTCAGTGAAAACACACCTGATGGGGGCTATTACTATCCCTAAAAGAAGGTAAGGTTGTTATTAGGCTGCCTCTTTCATTTAAATAATTTATCACCGTTTTGCCATTGCTATTGCCTCTTTCCAGGTCTTTTGTGGCAACTGGAGTGGATGGAACAGGAAATGAATGGTGGGAGGGAGGAGGGCAGGAAATGAGGCCACCACATAAGAAATTAAGAACAAGAGGGATCACTATTCCTTTTCCACAGATGCTGCCCGCCCTGCTTAGTTTTTCCAACAATTTCTGTCTGTACTATATTTCTTCTGCCCGATCATATTATGATTTCCTAAATGTCTTTTCACAAGATCTTCAGAAATGGAATCTATTATTTTCTCAATGACAGCTGTTAAGCTAACTAGCCCACTGTTTCCTGATTTTGGTTCCTCTTCATTCTTTTAAAGAGATGTTACATTTGAGGCTTTGCAATTCATTGGTTCTTTCTAGATTCTAGGTAAGTTTTGTAAAATTGCAACATATAGATATACTTAGCCATTTCTTTAAAGATTCTCAGGATACAGCCCATCAGATTCAGGGGACATGCTTCCTATTTGTGTTCCCATTTCTTTCTCATAGTGTATTCACCAAACACAAATATGGTGCCATGACCTCGCATTTGTAAGATCAGCCAGGTCCTACTTTTTGCCCAAGATTCAAATCAGTAACCTCATTAAAGTGAGAAAGAAAAACCACGCTGTCTATCTGCCAAAAATAGAGGTGATTCAACCAATAGGATAACAAAAAATACACTTCACAAACAGAAAAAGTTTTATTCACAAGAAATCACCGACTTGACTGGGTTATTTTTCCTTCTTTTTCAGCTTTACAATAGTGATTAGGAATTTCAAAAATTCTGTTCCACAAATATCAAAAATGTGTCAACAAAATTTAAAACTGAAAACATCCCAAGATACATCAAAGAAGGCCAATTGAAAAAAGGTATGTCAAACCAAAGAAAGAGCTATTGTGCATTCGTTTGGTTTCACCCAGCAGTGGCATTGGTCAAAGCCTTACTTTTTCTGTCATGATTGGGATTATTCCTTTTTCTCTCCTGTTTGCCTAATACTCTTTTTTTATCTTCTGTTGTGAAGGGGAGAATAAATCCTGTTTAAAGTCTGTGGCACTTCCAGGTTCCAATTATGAAGTCCATCTTACAAACCAATCCCCCACTCCCCCCATCCACCCTTGTCTTGCCCTCCAAGGGACCAATCCTCATTTTTACATACATTGCAGAAGCTTTTATTGTTTATTTTTGTGCCTCTTGCAAGCTTTCTCTCACACTCAAATTTCTCCCTCTCTGGTATTTAAAACTTCTCGAATTTACTGTTCCACTATGAATCTTAGTGGGTGGGAGAGCTTCATTGAATAATTTTAACACAAAGCTAGAAAAATTCTTGTCAGGCAAGGGAATCAACCATTATTGGGGGTAGATAAGAATGTGGAGTTAAAACACAAATGGATCTGCTGTCATCTTATTGAATGGCACTGCAGGCTCAAAGGGCTGAATGTTCAACTTCTGCTCCTAATTCATATGATTGTACATTAGTCAAATTTACTACAGTTTCTTATTTAGACACATTAGACATCCTTCTGGTAGTTTTTCTTAGCGTTTATATGAAATATCTGCGTAAATATCTACCACTGGAGTTTCACGATCTTACCTTTCAATTCCTGCTAAGAGGAGGTGGTAGAATAGGGATAGTTGTCACTAGACTCATAACCCAGAACCCCAGACTAAGATCCTAGGGACATTAGCTTGAATCCCACTGTGGCAGATGGCAAAATTTGAACATAATACAAAAACTAGAATTAAAATGCCACTGGGGAATTCAGGCTGGATGTTAAATGCTAGCCTAGCCGGTGAAGCCCACATCCCATGAATGAACAAAGAAAGAAAATCTTGCAAATCCACTTGTTATCATTGTATCCTTTCATCAAAGATCATAGAATCCCTACAGTGGGGAAACAGGCAACAAGTACACACCGACTCTCCGAAAAGTAACCCACCCAGGCCCATTCCCCTACCCTACCCTACCCTGACTAACGCATCTAACCTACACATCCCTAATCACTATAGGCAATTTAGCATGGCCAATTCATCTAACCTGCACACCTTTGGATTGTGGGAGGAAACTGGAGGAAACACAGACACTGGGAGAATGTGCAAACTCCACACAGACAATAGAAATCAGGTCACTGGCAGTGCTAACCACTGAGCCACTGTGCCGCCACAAATGAAGGTGTCCAGCGTCCCTTTCAATTCCCTTTAAGTTTAAGATATTTTCAACTGGGTCTACATTTCTCCTCTTGCAAACATTTCCCTGTCACATATAGTAGATGGGAAAGGGGCAATTGACAGTACTCTTGATGAATATCAAGGTTGTGCTGGTGAAGACAACATCTAAAATTTGTTTTCAATACATTCTCACTCTTGGCAGGATCAAATTCTTGTACTTACCTTTTTAACTACCTTTATGTTTACTGATAGTTTTGGACCTACATTTCTTATTTTCAAATTGAACATAATATGACAACTTGCTCAGAGGGTTTTTTTCAATTTAGATATTAATGAATTGTCTCATTTCACATTACCAGGTTTATATTAGTCTGTTCATGGTTCGATTGAGAACATATTGTTTAAAGAAATTGTCCCAAATACATTCCAAGGACTCATCTTCCAGAGAATCTCAGACAATTTGATTCTTCGAATCTATGAGAAGATTAAAATCTCCTCCAATTACTACCACTCTTCCCCCCCCAATCCTTCATTTCTTGCTTTATACTTGATTTAAAATGGTGTAACATTTCGGTATATCTTTTGTTTTGTTTTAGTAAAATAATATATTCATTCTATAGAGTTGCATCAATTATACATATAACAGAGATTATTTTTTGCATTGTTCTCTTTGATTAGTTGATTAGTTCACCAGAGCATGAATAAGGTAGGATGACATGGAGAATTGAACAAAATGTTTCCACTTTGGAGTTCTGCCACTGACCATGGGTGGTCAAGTACAGAATGCTGAAAAAGTGTGTAAACCAAACAGTTTGATGGGTAAGGAAGTGAATCTTAATGCTTAACTTATTTTATAAAATCTAATATTCCTTTCTTGCAATTAGCACTTAACTTAAAATTTAATGTTTTAAATTTCTAGCTTTCTTTCAGACTTGGGCAGGGCAAAATAAGCTCTTTGTGGAATAGTAGGTGAATTAGTTAATCATGTAGTTGGTCTAATTTGATTATGTAATTACCAGAAAGCTTTGTGATCCAAATCTCAGTAGTATATAGAGGAGAGAAAGTGAATGGTGGACATAGGGTGCATCTGAAACAGAGTGCAAACCTGAGAATCAGTTGGAGAAGGTCAATACGCATCAGCTACTTAGCACTTAAGAGTGTAAGGAACTTGCATCTTAAAGTAAGGAAATTTTCACTATAGTCCATTATTTTAATGTGCCAGCCTAACTTTTCACTTTTTAATCAGGAAATGTGTTGCAATATGCAATATGCAATATGCAATGTTCAATCTACATAAAAATTATTTTCTTCTTTCCTGATCTGACTGCTAATCTCCGTAGAGCTATCTGAACTGCCAAGCTCTCACCTTGGTGAAAATTTCCTTAACCACTCAGTCCTGCATTAATTGGTTTGGTAGTATAATACAAGAACCAGTTGAAACATATTTAAATGAGAGGATAATGACAAACAGGAGTTGATTTTCACATCAGGGCAACTAACAATCCATACGACAAGGAGACAATCATAACTTTAAAACCTGGCCAAGTTGAAGAGGACCAGTGAGCTATGGGCATTAAATGGGCTTTGTAATGCTGCTTGCCAAATTAATGCTTGCTAACATTGGCTTGCCTCAACCACCTGGGGTGGGTGGGGTAATAGGTGAGGTCTTGATTTTGAAGTAGGGGGCCTGCAGTACACAGTAAACCAGTTTAATTTTATGCGGTCTAGAAAAGCACTACTGCCTCTCTCTGATTCCCCCCACCACCCAAAAAGAATGATAAAACTTATCTTATTGGAGTCTACTGTATGACACACTAAAATCATAGTTTGTACAACATATAATCCAACAAATTCACCTAAAAATATCAGTTGGTATCCGAGGATCTCAATTTGCTTAATGGTTTGGGTCGACCGACAGAATGGATCAACCATGTACATGGTTGATCACTTTTGAAATAGTGGATTTTCTCCATTGGTAATAGAACATAGAACAATATAGCGCAGAACAGGCCTTTTGGCCCTTGATGTTGCGCGACCTGTGAACTATTCTCAGCTCCTCCCCCGACACTATCCCAAAATCATCCATGTGCTCATCTAAGGATTGTTTAAATCTCCCTAATGTGGCTGAGTTTGTGAATTGGTGACAATTTTATGTTCTATGTTTGAAATGCCATATCTTGACCAAGAGAAGCCCATAGAGGTGAAGATAAACATTAATTTTGAGGTACTGAGTAAGAGACAATGCAATCAGAGGAACGTAACAAAAATTGTTCAAAGGAAAAAAGAAAGGCTTTTGACAAGGTGCTGCACAGAAGGCTGCTGAGTAAAATAAGGGGCCATGGTGCTAGAGGCAAGGCACTAGCATAGACAGAAGATTGGCTGTCTGGCAGAAGGAAGAGAGTAGGGATAAAAGAGTCCTTCTCAGGATAGAAGCCAGCAACTAGTGTGTTCCACAAGGGTCAGTGTTGGGACCACAACTTCACACTTCATATATTAATAATCTGGGTAAAGGAACTGAGGGCATTCTGGCTAAGTTTGCAGATGATACAAAGACAGGTGGAGGGGCAGTTAACACTAAGGAGGCAGGGAGGCTGCAGAAAGATTGAGACAGGTTAGAAGAGTGGGCTAAGAAGTGGCAGTTTAAATACAATGTGGGAAAAATATGAGGCCATGCACTTTGGTTGGAAGAATAGAGGTATGGATTTTTTTCTAAATTGGGAGAAAATTCAGAAATCTGGAGTACAACGGGACTTTGGAGCCCTAGTCCATAATTCTTTTAAGGTAAACTTGCAGGTTGAGTTGGCAATTCGGAAGGCAAATACAATGGTATCATTCATCTAGACAGAGCTAGAATATAAAAGCACTTCTGAGGCTTTATAAAGCTCTGGTCAGACCACATTTCGAGTATTGTGAGCAATTTTGGGACCAGACCTCAGGAGGGATGTATTGGCCTTGGAGCAGGTCCAGAAGAGAATGATCCCAGGAATGGAAATGCTTAACATATGGGGAATATTTGAGGACTCTGGACTATACTTGTTGGAGTTTAGAAGGATGAAGGGGGATCTGCTTGAAACTTACAGAATACTGAATGGCCTGGACACAGTGAACATTGGAAAAATGTTCCATTGGTAAGAGAGACGAGGACCCAAGGGCACAGCCTTAGAGTAAAGAGAAGACTCTTTAGAATGGAGGCAAAGAGAAACTTCTTTAGCCAGAGAATGGTGAATCTGTGGAATTCACAGCCACAGAGGGCTATGGAGGCCAGACTATTGAGTATACTTCCAAATTAACCTGTCGGACTATAACCTGGTGTTGTGTGATTTTTAACTTTGTCCATCCTAGTCCAACACTGGCACGTCCACATACATTTAAGACAAAAATAGATATGTTCTTGATTGCCGATGGGGTCAAAAATTATCGAATGGTGCAGCAGACGAGATGGGCTGAATGTCCTAGTTTCTGCTCTTATGGTCTAATGGTCTTATCTGAAATTAAACCATTGAATGGCCATTGTCCAATGGGATAAAATGACCAGCTGATACCGAGCAAATGGTTGACTAATGGAAATCACGTTGCTGTTGTTTCTTTGGAATGCTTTCAGCTATTTTTGGATGCTTTTGGTGGAAAAAAAACATGTTCATGATCATGTCCTGATATGTGAATCGTTTATAAAAGCATTTTTCTGTTTGGGAGATCAAACTTTTTCTTCTGTAACCAAAGTCTTTTCAAGCATGTTCTTGTCAATTATGTATCAATAGTTTCCCTGTACTCAATTCATTGCACTTCATAACACAATTATTAAAAAGAATATATTCTCACTTTCAATTGTACAAACAACCATTCCCCCACTGGTATGTGGACTGTGCAGCATCACGTATACTGTACGATCAGATGCCAAAGTAGATTTGAGGAACTGCACACATCACTCCATTGAAGATTTATGTAACTATCTGATTGACAGGAAAATATGAATATGTGTAAATAAAGTGCAGTATTCCTTCTCAGTCAGATGAAATGCTAGTGTGGCCTCCATGAGAGAAAACTTTGGGCCTGATGTTATGGTGGAAGAAACCTCACTCTCTTCCACAGTTTTGTACTCATAAACAGCTAACTTTCAGCAGAAGCAACAAAGAATGATTCTTCAAATCCATAATAGCCAAGGATAGCTTCACATGAGTTCTTTCTGTGGTGTTACAGTTCTGTTTAAATATCATTATTTCAACAATTTCCTGAGTGGTTGCACCATGTTCTTCAAAATATTCTTCCACTGTGACCATACAACCTGACTTGCTGCATTACATCAGGTGTTCAGGATAATTTGTTCAGTGAGTGAATATGCCATGTTGTTTACACTCCAGAAAAAAATGTTGTCTCCTGTTTCTAGATAGTAAATAATAGTTGTTGCATTCATGCAACATCTCCCCAGCCTGTTCAGTAAATGTTATGGTGAAACTTTAGCATCTTTTTCAACAAACTCTATTTTATCTTGTGTAAGAACAACATACCGAAGAGTGAATATTTTCCTGATAACAGTAATGGAGATAAGAAAAATATAGATGGTATAGATATTGATCAGGAGATTTAAAAAAAAATTTCAATGTTAATCAATAAATGTTTTGAAATGGTGAACCTATGTTACAATTGAAGCAATTGATAATATTGAAATTGATATATTCTATTTGATAAAAATCACAATGCAGTCATGGGAGGATAACATCAAAATAACTTCTAAACAAAATATATTTTCCACTGAACAAGATATTGGTTTAATATATAACTTGCAGCCATTTCAAATTTTATATATCGATATAAATAAAGTACAACATGTTTTAGTCAGTCTTGAAGACAAATTTTAGAATATGAAGATGACAAACTTATTACAGAAATGAATTATTGCAACATGTTATTTAATTTGATTGATAGAAATGGGAAGGCAATTTGTAAACCCTAATTTGGAGATACCGGTGTTGGACTGGGGTGTACAAAGTTAAAAATCATACAACACCAGGTAATAGTCCGACAGGTTTAATTGGTAGCACTAGCTTTTGGAACGCTACTCCTTCATCAGGTGGTTGTCCACCTTTTGAAGGAGCAGTGCTCCGAAAGCTAGTGTGCTTCCAATTAAACCTGTTGGACTATAACCTGTTGTTGTGTGATTTTAACTTTGCAAACCCTAAAGATATGAAAACTTTATAACTATGGAACTTCATTAATTTTTCTTATTTACACATGGGATGTGGGCATTGTTGATTGGGCAGCATTTTTTGCCCATCTCTAATTAACCTTGAGAAGGTGGTGGTGAACTGCCTTCTTGATCTAATGCTATTTATTTGGTGTAGATACTCATAATTCTGTGAGGGAGGGAGTCCCAGTGACGCTGAAGGAACAGTATGGTCAATGGCCTGAACAGGAACTAGCTGGTTGTGGTGTTCATATATTTCTGCAGCCTGTCCTTGTGGATTTTGAAAGAGCCTTAGTGAATTTCTGTGATGTATCTTAAAGATGGTACACAATGAACATCAATGGCGTAAGGAGTGAATATTTGTAGATGTGGTGCCAATTAAGGATTACTTTGTCTTAGCTTGTGTTAATCTTCTGGAATGTAATTGAAGCTGCACTGATCCAGACAAGTGAATAGTAACCTATTATGCCACACTTTTGACTTATGTCTTGACTTATGTAGACACAGTTGGGGGTGGTGCAACAGGTTTCATAGCCTTTGACCTGCTCTTGTAGCTCCAGTATTTATATGGCTAGTCCAGGTCAGTTTCTGGTCAGTGATAATCACAAGGATGTTCATAGCGGGGTATTCAGTGTTATATCATTAGATGTTAAAAGGTGACCGTTAAATTCTCTCTTGTTGGAGATGGTCATTGTCTGGTACATGTGTGGCATAAATGTCATTTGTTACTTGTCAACCCAAATTGTCAAAGTCCTGCTGCATTTAGACATAGACTGTTTCAGTACCTAAGGAAGGATGAATGGTGCTAATTATTGTGCGATCATTTTTGAACACATCCACATCTGACCTTATGATGGAAGGAAGATGAAGCAGCCAGAGATGATGGGGCTGGACACTCCTGAGGAACTCCTGCAGTTGTGTCATGCAGCTGAGATAATTGACCTTAAAACAACAAAACCAATTTGCTTTACGTCAGACATGATTCCAGTCAGCAGAGAGATCCCCTTAACCCCCACATTCTTCCCCCCCCCGATTTGCTGGAGCTCCTTGATGCTACACTTGTGTGGCCTTGGCATCAAGAACAGTTACTTTCACCTCACCTCTGGAAGTCAACTCTTTTGTATGTGTTTGAAGGAAGTCTGTCATGAAGTCAGGGCTGACTGGCCCTGGCAGAACGTAAACTAGGTGAGCAGGTTCCAAAACGTTCGTAATAGTGTTGATGACACCTTGCATCACTTTAATGATGGTCAAGAGTAGATTGACAGGGTGGTCCACCTTTTTATTTAAAGGAAATACTTGGGCATTCTTCCGCATTGTCAGGTAAACTCCAATCTTGTAGCTGTACTGGAACAACTCAACTCTGGAAATGTCGAGTTCTGGAGCATAAACCTTCAGTACTACTATCAAAATGTTGTCAGGGCCCTGAGCCTTTGCAGTATTCAATGGCTCCAAATGCTTCCTGATGTCACATGGTATGTATGGAATTGGCTGAAGACTAGCATCTGTGATGCTGGGCACCTCAAGAGGAGCCGGAGATGAATCATCCATTTGGTGCTTCTGGCTGAAGATTGTTGTGAATGCTTCAGCCTTATCGTTTGGGGATATTTGTGGCGGATTCTCCATAAAGAAGTTGTTTAATTGTTCAATACCATTCATGACTGAGAGTTTGCAGGATTGTAGAGCTTATTTCTGATGCACTGGTGGTGGAATCTCTTAATCCTATTTGTCACTTGCTGCTTATCCTATTTGGTACCCAAGTCCTGCTTTGTACTTTAATGCTCTGAAAATGCTAAGTTTGGGGAAAATTTATTTTTAGCACAGATCTTTGACTACAGGAAAGTGACTCTGAGGCAACCCTGATACATTAGCTCACACTCCTTGCAAAATGCAAGTTTTGATTTGACCTGCATCACAATAGAGGAAGAAAACAAATTGCAAACTTTCTAAATATGGGATTCAGGATGACATCAAATTACATAGCCCTAAATGCTTTAACTCCTAACTAATAACCATGAAAGCAAGTTGAGAGAGGATCTGGACCAGTATCAAGAAGGCTGCTTTATACAAGAATGGTCCTCAAAAATCTGTCCCAAAAATCTGTCGGGGGGGAGGGGGGGGTAAGAATGTGGGGGTTAAGGGGGATCTCTCTGCTGACTGGAATCTGGAGATGCCGGTGTTGGACTGGGGTGTACAAAGTTAAAAATCACACAACACCAGGTTATAGCTCAACAGGTTTAAACCTGTTGAACTATAACCTGGTGTTGTGTGATTTTTAACATCAAAAATCTATCACAAGCATAATCCAAATACTCAAGCACTTGCTTTGCTATTCAGTATCACAAGATTCCATTTGTATCTGTTTGGCAATTCATTGTGCAAACTGATCACAAACCATTAGAAACAATTTCATGCTAGCCACTGACTAGTACACAACTTAGGCTACAATGATTTCTGCTAAAAGTGCAGGGGTAAGATTTTAAAGCTTGTTACAGCCCTGAAAGCTAATTGGTACATTGATGACATTATCAGTACTACTTCGCTCTCTTGTTTAGAATTGGAAAATATTAACAACTTTGCTTCCAAACTGCCAATCTGTTCTGATTTTCACCTAAGCCATCTCTGATTCCTCCTCATCTTCCCTCAACATCTGTTTCCATTTCTAGGGATAGGCTAGTCACCAATATCCACTACAAACTCATGACTCTCATGGTTTTCTGGCCTGATATCCTGACACCCTGCTTCCTGTAAGGACTTTATTCCATTCTCCCTGCTTCACCATCTGTGTTGCATCTGTTCTGATGTCGCCACCTTTTGCAGGGTAGACTCAGAACTGTCCTTTTCTCTCAACCAATGATTCCCTGCCACCGTAGTTGACGGGGCCCTTAGCTATGTATGACTCATTTCCCACATTTCTGCCTCACCCCTTCTCTTCCCTCCCACAACACCAGTAGGCTGCCGGTCATTTTCCATCCCACCAGCATCTGCATCCAAAAGATTGTAAGTCAGCATTTTTGCCACCTCTAGCAGGATGACACCACCAGACACTTATTCCCCTTTTCTCCCTTGTCAGCATTTCATAGGGACTGTTCTTTCTGGGACACCCTGATCCACTCTCAGAATCTCCCCACACCTCCACAGTACCTTCCTGTGCAATTGCAGGAGGTGCAACACCTCTCGGTTTATTTTCTCCCTTCTCATTATCCAGATAGACATTCCAGATGAAGCAACATTATACATACACTTCACTCAATTTAGTCTACTGTATTCACTGCTCACAATTTGATCTCCTCTACACTGGGGAGATGAAATGCAAGTCTGGTAACCATTTTGCAGAATACTGAGATTCTATTCACAAAAATGACTCTGAGTTTCCAGTTGGCTACCATTTCAAAGCACCATCATGTTTCCTGGCCAACATTTTCATTTCAGTCCTGCTCTGGTGCTACAGTGGGGTTCAGCACAAGCTGGAATAATAGTATTTCATTTTGCTTAATTCTGAAAGATATAAGTTCAATTGGAACAGGCAGACAGTAGTACCAAGATGCAATGTCCACATTACTTCATGAAAATTGGACACACTGAATTCTGTGTTGAATTTCATGAGTTACCGTGAAAACATGACAGCAGAACGTTATTCCTTGAGATAAACTGACGGTACAACATGGAATCAAACCTGGCAGCTTTGCATTATAACTTAAAATTAGATTGCTGATATTTGAGGGTTCTCAAACTTATAGTTTTGGACAGGGGCTTATATGATTATGCCTTAAACATCTTGTCGTTTTTCATTCTACATTGTCATGTTTTGCTGAGAAGCTAAATTTGGTCAAGCTACTTTTATTGAAACAAAGAAAATATTGCAAAAGTTAAGGATGACACAAGTTGATTAAATCAGAATAGTTTAGCATATATTTTGAAATATACTTTTGTGTTTCGTGTGCTGGACTGTAATAGGGGACATAGGTACATAGGAGCAGGAATAGACCATTCAGACCCTCAATCCTGTTCTGTCATTCAATGAGATCACGATTGATCAGTGGATTAATTCCTACCATTGACCCATATTCCTTCATGTCTTTGCTTAACAAAAAAAAATCCAGCTCATGTTTAAAATTAATAACTGATCCAACATCCACTGGTGGAAGAAAGCTCGAAACATCTACTATCCTTTATGTGTAGAAGTCCTTCCTAGCATCTCTCCTGAACAGCTTGGCACTTTTTCCTCAGACTATGCCCCCTGGTTCTAGAATCCCGAACCAGTGATACACAAGATATCTTCATCTACCCTGCCTTTCCCTGCTAATATCCTGAAGACTTTGATCAGATAACTCATTAACTTTCTAAGTTTCAATTGAAGAAACATCTTCCATTTCAATTACTCTGCCTCATTGGGTAGAACCATGCAATAAATCAACATAACATTTGGATCTATATTGAGGGGAGATTCGATTGTGGTTAGATTAGATTCCGTACAGTGTGGAAACAGACCCTTCGGCCCAAAAAGTCCACACTGACCATCCGAAGAGTGACCCACCCCCTCCCTCTGACTAATGCACCTAACAACTTTGGACAATTTAGCCTGGCCAATTCGCCTAACCTGCACTTCTTTGGAATGTGGGAGGAAACTGGAGTACCCAGAGTAAACCCACGCAGACACGGGGAGAATGTGCAAACTTCACACAGACAGTCGCCCAAGGCTGGAATCGTCAAAGATTATTACAGAATTAGATATGGGAGACAAAGGAAAGCTGATCCTTTTGACTGATGGTACAAAATGGGATATGATGGGCATGGATTTTTGTTTTGCAGGAAGAGAAGCAAGAAAAATGTGAGAAACAATGTGTGATAATAACCTGGAACTCATTCTGTACAAGTTTGGTGATGATTGAATGAAATGTCAAACTATAAAGTGGAATTGGAACTCACTGGATTACATTACAGAACCTGACCTTGATTGGCTCAAGTACCTTCTTTTGTGCTATCATGACTCAATAAATTGAATTTTTGGAGCCAACCAGGGGATTTTAGAAAGCTGGGCAGGGGAGGCAAAATTTCTGTTTTTCTACAGTGAGTGAACACTTTGAGTATTAAGTTTTCAGATTCTTTCAGGTGGGTTTGGCTTGATCAGAAATTGTTTTGCATTCATTAGAATATCACTCATTAACACCTCAGCCCACGGGAATTACATTCACAGGCATAATTTGTTTGACAAAAACATGCAACATGTCTGCACTGAACCTCACAAGGTAGATGTTTCGTCCCAGTTCCATTGAGTAAACCATTAATCCATTAGTTGGCTCCTTCAGAAACTGGCCATTTCATTGCATAAATTCTTCCTGTGTTACTACTGAGGCTTTTGATGTCTAGTTGGTCATGAGAAGACACATTCATACATTCTTGGAATTGAACTCTTCTGGTGTTAGGGGTGAAAGCACTCCATGTTCAGCAGCTCATGAGAAGGAAATTTTGTTGGCCATCAGGCTTCTTGTAATACGATTATTAGAGTTTTGAGCATGAAGGCTGATTGTGCAGTCTCATGGGCCTAATCAAGGCAGCCACATTGGCTCATGAAACAAGTCTGACCAGGGTGGGCGAATGTGCCTAAATTTAAAAGGAGACATCAACTTCAATAAACCTAAATGAGGGTGCAATCAAAAGAGGGGTGACAACAAAATAGGTCTCAAATTTGGGCCAGCTGTAAAGGAAAGGAAGCTAAAGCAGCTTAAAGGATATGATTCTCAGGAGGTAGTGGGAGGACTATGGGGATAGAGGCAGCAAACCACGATTGGAAGGTGATAGTCAAAGTAATAGGAGTAACGAGGACAATGAAAGGTAGGAGCTGCACATTAAAGGGCAGAGCATGGGTTTTTTGTTGTGAGCAGTAAGAAGAATAAAGAGTGGAACTGAATGGAGTATATCTGTAAGGCTGAGGTTAGACATAGAATCCCTATGGAAGTGGAATCAGGGAAGGGTCAGGAATGTTGACAGAAATAGTAAAAAGGTCATATTAAGAGAGGGACATAGAAGAAGAACAGAGGAGGAGAAAGCTCCAAATTAATGGCGTGGGGGGGAATAATTTGTATTGGAAAGGGAGAGGTAGAGGTATAAAAAACACAACACTGGGGGATCCAAGACGGTGGCGTCCTGTTATGATCGCATTTGCTGGGCTCTGCACTGCAACATTGACCCCACAGAGCCAGAACCCATTCCAAACACTTGAGTGTAAGTAAAAACACAGCAAAGGAGCTAGAAACCTGAAAAGAAATCTACTTACCTTTGTCCTTGCAGCTGGAGAATGCTGAAGAAAGGAGGAAGTTCGCCCAGGGCAGGGGCCACAGCCAAGCCCTCTGAAGCAGTGGGCTTGCTTACTTACCAGATGCTAGTTGAGGAGCTGGCCAAATCTCACTAGGTCATGGGGAAGCAGATCCAGGAAAACAATTGAAGAGAAGCTGGCTCCTGTATCTGCTATGCTGCAAGACTTGGGAAAAAAGACAATGAGCTTGAGTGCTAGGCTGCAGGGGTAGAGGCAGAGACTGATTCCTCCGACAGCTGGTTTGAAGCCCTGAAAACACAGGTCCGGGGTCTGTTGGATCTGGTAGACGATCTCGAAAGCAAGGGCAGAAGAAAGAACCTGTGCATTGTTGGAATACCAGAGGGGACGGAAGGCGAGTGGCTGGTGGAGTTCTTCGCGACATGGTTCCCAGAGTTCCTTGGTTTGGATGTTGAGAAGGGAAGGATACCCACTGGATTGCGGCACGAAAACCAGGTATGAATCAGCGCCCATGCCCCATCATTATAAAGGCAAGCAGAGGGTCATGGAAGCCTCTAGAGCCCAAGGAGGGACCTGAGGGTTTTGGTATGTGGTGGCTCCAGGGTCATGTTTTTTCAAGACCTCTCAGCGGCAATGGTCCGGAAAAGGAAGTCCTATGATGGCGTCAAGAGGAGATTGAGAGCGCTTGGGATCCAGTATTCTTTAACATATCTAGTGGCACTTCGGATCAATTAAAGTGGATCCATACATTTGTTTGACTCACCAGAGAAAGCGAGGAACTTTGTGGACACGTTGACTTGAGTCGAACGGCCAACGAGGCGTAGCGGACAGAGTGGTTCGCGTTTGCTTTTCTTTATAAAAAACTTGATAGAGTCTCCTTTCTGGTAATAAGTTGTGTGAAATGATGTCCAGGATGGACAGAATACTTATCTTTGATTTCTAAGTTATGTTAAGGGATGGGTGACAATATTTAGTTTTAGTTTACTTGTCTATAGTATTAACCTTGCTCTTGGGTGTCTTTTTTATCTCTCCTAGGAGATTGGTGTATGTATTGTGACCCTAGTTGATAGGAGTTGAGAGGGTGGTTGGGATGGTTAGTAAGGTTGTAGGATGTGTAGGTACCCCCTTTGAACGTGGGTGGGTAAATTTCTCCAATCAGTGCCTTTGGTGATTTTTTGTTTTTATATTTTTGCTATACATAGTTTTTGTAAGTTTTGTAGATTTGTTGGCTGTAGTTATTTTAGTCTGCATAGTTTTTGGGTTTTGTGGATTATTTTGCATTAAAGCTCAGCGATCTGTAGTTCGGGTTTGACTTCTCTGGAGTGCAGATGGTGCTACAAAAGGTTATGGCTAAGGATGTGTTTAAGTGGTGCACCTGGAATATTATGGGGAGTCATTCACCTATCAAATGGAAGAAGGTATTTTCCAGCCTTAAAAGCGAGAGTGTGAATGTTGCCTTATTACAAGAAACACACTTGGATGATGCAGATCATTTAAGGCTGCAATAGAATGGATATGACCAGGTTTATTTTTCATCTTTCAATACGAGGAGTAGAGGGGTGGTCATTTCAGTTGGAAAGAATCTCCCATTTAAGTTATTATATTGCATTAAAGAAATACATGGGAGATTTGCAATCCTTACAGTTTTGATACATAGGTAAGAATACGGGATCTTAAATGTTTACTGTAATCTGGCCCACCCCTTTAAAATCATGACAGATGAACATTCTAGACTGGTTAACCTTGCATCTCAACATATCATCGTAGGAGGGGATTTCAATTATCTCATAGATCCTACAGTAGACAGAAAGGCTTGCTGATATCTTCTTTGCAATCTAAACAATTGAGGGATTTGTGAGCTGATTTGGGGCTGGTAGATGTTCTGTGTCAGACTACTCTCCTACGAACCTGACCTTGAGAATTTTTTAAAACAGGGGCTGGTAGATGTTTGGAGGCATCTTCACTCTATTGCAGGGACTTCACGTTCTTTTCAGACCCACATAAATGGCATAGCAGGATTGATTTTTTTTGACCTCCACAGCACATCTGAGTACGGTGGCATCATGTACAATTGTAATATCACTATTTCCAATCACACCCCAGTGTATTTAATGGTTAAGAGTGAGGATACGGTGGTAGGCTTGAGGCACTGGTGACTGGACCCCTTCATCCTCAAGAATCGCAAGTTTATTGAATTCTTTTCTACTGAGTTCAGGGCTTTTTTAGATATTAATTCAGGCTCAGCCAGTAGCCCATCCATTCTTTGGGAAACAGCTAAAGCCTATGCTAGGGAGTTGGTTATTTCCTATACAGCCAGTAAGAAGCGACAGACAGGTGAGCAGCAATGCTTGCTCGAGATGTATCTGAAAGTAGCTGAAAAGGCATATTTTGACTGGCCCTCGCTGGTTAAACTGCAGAGGATCGTGATGCGTCGGTCTACACTGAACTCCATACTCACATGGACAGTCAAGAGGGAGCTTACATTTGCAAGTCAAAGGCTGTTTGAGGATGGGGATAAGCTGGGTAAGTACCCAGCATATCTTGCTAAGAAAAGGAGTGCCCCCTAAGCCATAACCTCCACTGGAAATCTGACCTACGATTCTAAAAGGATTAATGCAGCATTCCAGAAATTTTACTCCGAATTATATCAATGTGAAAGCTGTGAGAGTGGGCGGGTTAGGATGGAGTCTATTTTAAGGATTTGGACCTTCTGGGAGTGACCCTTAAATAAGAGTCTCTCCTCAATGTCCCATTGTCAGAGCAAGAGGTGCAGGAGGCTGTGAGGCAGCTCCAGAATGGGAAGGCGCCCTGTCCTGTCAGGCTCCCCAGTGAATTCTATAAGGAATTTATAAGTATATTGTCAGAGCAGATGCTTCGTATGCTTAATGACTCACATAGTCGTGGCCTCCTCCCACCTTCTCTGAGAGAGGCGAACACCTCTCTCATTTTTAAAAAAGGTAAGGCCCCCAGACGACTGTGCTTCCTATAGACTTATTCACTCCTGAATATCAACATCAAAATCGTACCCAAGACTCTGGCATTAAGCCTAGAAACTGAACTGCCCTCCATCATTGAGGAGGACCAGATGGAGTTCATAAAAGGCCGCAGAGCGACAGATAATGTCAGGAGTTAAATGTTAAGGCATGGGGTAAACACTCCTGCCTAATTTAAAACCGCAACACAGAAAAGATTTATCCCGTGCAGTACTCTGTGAAAATTCAAGAGACCAAGCACGATATAAAGTAAAAGTAACAACTTCATTTCTTAAAGTCGGTGGCAAAGTGGCATAGTGGTTAGCACTGCTGCCTCACAGCACCAGAGACCTGAGTTCAATTCCTGCCTCAGGCGACTGACTGCGTGGAGTTTGCACATTCTCCCCGTGTCTGAGTTTCCTCCGGGTGCTCCGGTTTCCTCTCACAGTCCAAAAATGTGCAGGTTAGGTGAATTGGCCATGCTAAATTGCCTGTAGTGTGAGGTGAAGGGGTAAATGTAGGGGAATGGGTGTGTTGTTTGCGCGTTGCTGTGGACTTGTTGGGTCGAAGGGCCTGTTTCCACACTGTAAGTAATCTAATCTAATAATTAACTAACAACTATTTACAACTCCTTTCTCTCACCTATCTTTTACTTTCCCTTCCATAATACTAGTCCGATATAACCCCCCCACCCCAGATTAAGATTTACCAAAATTCAACTTTTCACAAAAACCAGCTAGATGTCGAATCTTCTTTTTTTGATCTTAGGGATTTCTGCTTCACAGGTTACTGATCGATAAAGGTGCCTTTAAGAGAGCTATTTTTCTGGCAGTCTTACATGCTGGTGGCTTGGCAGTTCTCCTCCAACTGTTCAATTTTCCATGGTCTCATACCCCCAAAGCATCAGATTGTGTCATTGGCTTTTAAGAGTGTCAATATACTAAATTCAAACTGGATTGGAGTTTGGTAGTTTTGGGGGTATAATTTAAACTGATTGGCCTAATTCAAACCAGTATTTTTTTTTGTCTCCAGGCAACCAGCTACCCCAGTAGTTGAACCACATGTTACATTGTATCTTATTGAGAACACTTGGTGCTGTCATTGCTAGCTTTTAAGTCTCTTAAAGGTACAGTACACCCACATCTTCATAACACAACAGTAATCGGTACAGGGATTGGTGATCCCCTTAGATGCGGAAAAGGCATTTGACAGGGTCGAGTGGCCATAGTTTTTTCATACTTCAAAGTGGTTTGGCCTGGGAGAGACCCTCATTAGGTGGTTGGAGGTTTTATATAGTAGCCCTCTTGCTGCCAATGGTATTCGATCAAGCATTTTTAATACTTGTATGGGCAGTTGACAGGGCTGCCCCTTGTCACCATTGCTTTCACATTGGTGATCGAACCACTGGCAGAGCCAATATGCAGGTTCCCAATATAACCACTCCTGAAGTGGGGACGAAGTCACATAAGATTGTATTGTATGCGGATGACATTCTTGTCTTCTTATCAAACCCAACTATATCAAGTGTGGCACTGAGACCATGCATCAATTTATTTGGTTGCTTCTTGGGTTAGAAGATCAATTTTGCGAAGTCAGAGGCCATGCCCATGGGTGGTCTCCCGAGAGTGCCTGATCCTGAAGGCGGATCTCAGCTTCCCTTTAGATGGTTGCAGGAGGGCTTTCTCTACTTAAGTATATTTATTACTCCCTTTTTTGATGGGGAGAATTGGCTTTAAATAGCCAATTTATTCAACAGAATCAAGCAGGACATTCATAGATGGGAGGTACTTCTGATCTCTTGGTTAGGTTGGATAGCCTTCATTAAAATAAACATCCTGCTCCGCTGTTGTATCCTCTGCGAATGCTTTCTCTGCTTTTTACTAAGCAAACATTTAGAAGACTGAATGGCTGGTTTAGTTCTTTTATCTGGTATCGCAAGCAGCCTCTAACTAAATTGACTAATTGCGGTTACCTTATGACTGGGAGCAGTGGGCGTCCCAGGTATCAAAATCTATCAGTTAAGCTCATTGCTATCTTACATGAATGATTGGGGTACCCCCGGGCCCACTCACTTTGGTTGAACATCAAAGCATCTCAGGCAAGATACCCCCTTATTGGCCTGCTGTTCTTAGATTAAATGAGAACAGCTAAGGAATATTGCCATCACCCAATTGTTATCAATACTGTCAAGGCATGGAGGGCAATGTGTCAGGGTGAGGGCAATTTTGCCAAAACATAATTTTTGATCCCCATGGTTGGTATGCTGGGCTTTCAGCCAGGGCTGATGGACTCTGGGTTTAAACTATGGGCAGCTAGGGGCATGTCTTGCCTAGGTGATTTATTCAAAGGGGACTTACTAATGTCTTTTGACCAGTTGGCTCAGAAATATAAATTGCCCAGTCGGGACTTCTTTTGTTTCTTTCAAATTAAAAACTTCATTCAAAAAGAGACCACACTTCTAACTGATCCTTATAGGTCTGACATGGAGAAGAGGGTATTGAGTGCTGAGGGCACATTATCTGTTAGCAAAGCTTATCATTGATTGGGAGAGGTCCCTTGGACAAGACTGAATGGCTCTGTAAGGTATTGGAGAGGGAGTTGGACGTTGAGATCTCTTCTGAAATATGGGAGGATATCTGGGAAAATACAAGAAGGATCTTGATTTGCAACAGGACTCACACCTTGCAACTGAAGATTCGCCACAGAGTTCATCTGGCCCCAGAGAGCCTCGCTAAATTTAAAGCGGGACCATCTCAAATGTGTCCTAAATGTACAGTGAATATGGGCACACTTACTCATCGTCTTTGATCTTGCCACAGACTGCAGGCATACTGGAGCACTGTGGTAGGCAAAATAGAGAAGGCCTTGGGGACAGAGGTGGAGATAGAACATCGAACAATACAGCGCAGAACAGGTCCTTCTGCACTCAATGTTGTGCAACCTGTGATCTAATCTACACTACACTATCCCATCATCATCCATATGCTTATCCAAGGACTGTTTAAATGCCCTTAATGTGGCTGAGTTAACTGCATTGGCATGCAGGGCATTCCATGTCTATACCACTCTTAGTAAAGAACCTGCCTCTGATATCTGTCTTAAATCTATCCATCCTCAATTTGCAGCTCTGCCCAATATCCCTTCTTTTTCTCATGCAGAGATGGACCCGGTATCTCTTCTTTTTGGCTTTGTTAATTCGCTTTCATTAGCTGCATATTAAAAAAAGGCTTTTCAGTATCTTCACTTTTTGTGCTAGAAAGAACAGTCTATTAGGGTGGATGTCGGAAAATCCCTGGGGGCTGGCGTAAGCTCGTCATGGAGCGGATCCCCTTGGACTTTCTCACGAGTATGGTAAAACTGAGAATTTCTATAAGAAGTTCTCTTTTTGGATTATCTGGGTACAGATTTGTCTGCCATACTAATAAGAGCCTTTATATAGCCATGGCAATCCCATGTAATGGATTTGGTATCCAGAGGGGAGGAACTACGAACATATGAATATGTATAAACTTATGCGCTTGATGATCAAGGGCTATTGCTTTGCTTTGCTGAGCTGTGTTATAGTTATTACCATTATTATTATTGTTAAGATTTTCCTTTTTAGCTTAGTTATTATTTATTTATGTAATTAGTGGGTTTGTTTTTTTATTATTGGTTTGAATTGCTTGGGTTTGCATTTGTTGTAATATTCAAAAGAAAAAAAATTCTTTTTAGAAAAAAAAACACAACTCTAAGGAGACTACAACCATGTTGTATAAACTGGAATTCCAAAAGAGGAATTCTGACAATATTCACTGAGACACAGATTTGTTTCGCATAAGGCAAAGTGAATACACACAAAAAGAAGCAATTGAAAACAAAAACTGTAAGAAGAAACTGTGTGAACTCTACAGTCATGATTTTGCACTGAAGGACAACTACCCATGCACATTAAAAGTGAAAAAAAAAACGTAAAACCTACAAATAGCTGCCTTACCATGTCCAATTAATCATTTACTTTCCAAAAGCAGAGATGCTAAATTTTACCATTAGGGCAAACAATTGTTTGTGACAGCTGGTTAATAGAGCTGTGCAAAACCAATCACAGCACCTTGCATATGAAAACTAAAGACACTGCGATGAAATCTTTATGCTTCTTGACTCTTCCAATGCGTAAGGGCTGCATTGCAGGTGGTTAAAAAAAAAAGTAGATTCACATTACACTATTTGGCAGATTCAAAGCAATGTTTCGATAAGAGCACAAAGATATCATATGTGGCCTCTTGTTGCCATCTCAGATAGTTGACAGGAGAACCTCTAGGGCAGTGGCTCCCAATTTTTCAGTAACACAATAGACTTCAATGAGACAAACAAGTCCATTCCGCATCCACATTTTCAGCTGAATTGATTGCTCACAGATGTTATATTTATTTGCATTTACTACAGACTTACTACAGGTGTGCAACATAATGCACACAACAAGCTAAAGAAGGATCAAATGCATTAATGTTTCAAATCCACTGGAAAAAATACATTGTCTTCAATTGCAATCACAGGCATATTTTCAATTCAATTATTTCAAAATATCCATGGTTTTAACTCTGTTCCACACACTGCATTTGGTTCATGAACTTTGAAAATTTTTTTAAAATTCAGCAAAGTTTTTTTTATATATTGAACTGAGACACATTGAAAACCCAATGGATCAGATCAAACATAACGTGCAATTAATTGCAATGTGGGGGATTCATGGAAACCTAGGCCACTGGTGTGCATAGAGCCTTCAGATCCAGGGAGAAAAGTCACATGAATGCCATTGCTTGGTTTCTATGGTCACTAGTTAAAACTATTATGTCATGTTAATTTTGTTTAGAATCCTCATGTTTTAGAATCAAAAGACGAGTGCCTCGCTTTTAATTTGACAATTAATTTTCACAAGTTTTAATTTTGGTTGTTTAGAATATTGTTTAAGGTGAAACAACGTTTTAGATTGATTTTCATTATTTTTGTACAAAATTTCACAGGACACTC
This sequence comes from Chiloscyllium plagiosum, assembly GCF_004010195.1. Classification (NCBI taxonomy): domain Eukaryota; kingdom Metazoa; phylum Chordata; class Chondrichthyes; order Orectolobiformes; family Hemiscylliidae; genus Chiloscyllium; species Chiloscyllium plagiosum. The sequence continues at coordinate 69,578,920 of NC_057712.1, forward strand.
GGATAGTTCTCACCATACAATAGTGTGCCGAGTCCCACCATTTGAAAACCACTGCTCTAGTGAGGTGTCACTGAAGAGTGAGGTTTAACCTCTGGCAAATATACATCATCTTTATGATTGGCTAAGAGTGATAGTCCAAGCTTCGCTGACAGCCCTGGATTGCAGAGCCTTAGGTGCTATCTGGATGGCGTTTAGATGTGGTGCCTGGAAGTTGAAGGTGGGAAAGCCCCAGGGGTTTCAGAACTTCCTTCCTGTCTGTCACTAAACTTCAGTGCTGTAGCCACACTTGAATATATAATAACCTTAAAATAAAGATAATTTCAGTGGAAAACCCAAGTAAGGGTAAGGCCGGGGGCGCACGAGTGCAGGGCGAATGGGATGGGTGGGGGCATGCACAGGGGAGGCGAGGTCAGATGGGGATTGGACAGGGGTGTGGTTGGGGGGGTTCTGGACGTGGGCGGGATTGGGGGGTTTGGACAGGTGGAGGAGGGCAGGAGCTCGCGCACTGTGTGCTGCTGTCCCACCTCCTGACCGGGAGTGGTCTTAACAAGTGCTCGTTGTGTCAACTCCATTGAATTGACTGGGGGGACAGGAGGCTTCAGCAATGGATTTGGTTTAGAAAAAGAAGGAAGCATATGTCAGGTATAGACAAGATAGACCGGGTGAACCCTTAGAAGTGTATAAAGACAGTAGGAGTATACTTAAGAGGAAATCAGGAGGGCGAAAAGGGGACATGAAATAGCTTTGGCAAATAGAATTAAGGAGAATCCAAAGGGTTTTTACAAATATATTAAGGACAAAAGGGTAACTAGGGAGAGAATAGGGCCGCTCAAAGATCAGCAAGGCAGTATTTGTGTGGAGCCACAGAAAACGGGAGAGATAATAAATGAGTATTTTGCATCAGTATTTACTGTGGAAAAGGATATGGAAGATATAGGCTGTAGGGAAATAGATGGTGACATCTTGCAAAATGTCCAGATTACAGGACGATGTGCTGGATGTCTTGAAATGGGTAAAGGTGGATAAGTGCCCAGGACCTGATCAGGTGTACCCTAGAACTCTGTCGGAAGCCAGAGAAGTGATTGCTGGGCCTCTTGCTGAGATATTTGTGTCATCGATGATCACAGGTGAGGTGCCAGAAGACTGGAGGTTGGCTAACGTGGTGCCACTGTTTATGAAGGGCGGTAAAGACAAGCCAAGGAGCTATAGACCGGTGAGTCAGACCTCGGTGGTGGGCAAGTTGTTGGAGGGAATCCTGAGGGACAGGATGTACATGTATTTAGAAAGGCAAGGACTGATTCGGGATAGTCAACATGGCTTTGTGCATGGGAAATCATGACTCAAAAACTTGATTGAGTTTTTTGAGAAAGTAACAAAGAGGATTGATGAGGGCAGAGCATTGGATGTAATCTATATGGACTTCAGTAAGGCATTCGACAAGGTTCCCCATGGGAGACTGAATAGCAAGTTTAGATCTCATGGAATACACAGAGAACTAGCCATTTGGATACAGAACTGGCTCAAAGGTAGAAGACAGAGGGTAGTGGTGGAGGGTTGTTTTCAGAATGGAGGCTTGTGGACAGTGGAGTGCCACAAGGATCGGTGCTGGGTTCTCTACTTTTTGTCATTTACATAAATGATTTGGATGCGAGCATAAGAGGTACAGTTAGCAAGTTTGCAGATGACACCAAAACTGGAGGTGTAGTGGACAGCGAAGAGGGTTACCTCAGATTACAACAGGATCT
>NC_057712.1:69580927-69582051 GCF_004010195.1 Chiloscyllium plagiosum
AGGGAGAGGCTGAACAGGCTGGGGCTGTTTTCCCTGGAGCGTTGGAGACTGAGGGGTGACCTTATAGAGGTTTACAAAATTATGAGGGGCATGGATAGGATAAATGGGCAAAGTCTTTTCCCTGGGGTCGGGGAGTCCAGAAATAGAGGGCATAGATTTAGAGTGAGAGGGGAAAGATATAAAAGAGACCTAAGGGGCAACTTTTTCACGCAGAGGGTGGTACGTGTATGGAATGAGCTGTCAGAGGAACTAGTGAAGGCTGGTACAATTGCAACATTTAAGAGGCATTTGGATGGGTATATGAATAGGAAGGGTTTGGAGGGATATGGGGCATGTGCTGGCAGGTGGGTCTAGATTGCGTTGAGATATCTGGTTGGCATGGACGGGTTGGACCGAAGGGTCTGTTTCCATACTGTGCATCTCTATGACTGAACTACAAATCTTCTTGAAACTCAAGAAGGCTTCAGCAATGCTGCAGGTGTGTCTGCTCAGAAACAAATCCTGAGACAGAGAGAGGTATCAAGGCAGGCAGTGCGAGGAAAAAAGAAAGTTCAGAAAACTTCGAGCCCCAGAGAAGAGGCATTAAATCAATTAACCAAATAATCAATTATCAAAACAAAATAGTGCCCATCCATCTCATTCAGATAATCGTGGTTCCTCTGAACGTGGGTTCTGACTAGTCAGCTCAGAGCCAATTCCTAAAATGAGGTCACTCTCTGTATTTCCTGTTTAGATCTGTCAGCCAGGAATTCCTGATTGTCCCAGGTTAACAACCTCAATCAAGGATCTCATAGACAATGAAATCCACCTGGCCCTCATTCTAATCACTGAGAAATATTTAGATGTGCACTTGTAATGCCAAGGCATACAAGGATCTGGACCAAGTGCTGGAAAATGAGAGTAGAAAAAGAGCTTCAAAGTTTGTGAGAAGATTTGTAGCTCGGGTGCTCATTGCTGTGGTTCAAACAAACAGTGAGACAAAGTATCGTACCCCTGATAACAAGGAAAAGACAAACACACAACCTCAACACCAAGGAGAGGGAAGCACTAAAATCACTAAGAAACGATAAGAACATAATCATACTACCAGCAGACAAAGGCAGAATGACGGTCATCCTGGACAA
>NC_057712.1:69583018-69607221 GCF_004010195.1 Chiloscyllium plagiosum
AGGACTGCACAAAACACTATATAGGACAAACAGGAAGACAGCTAACGATCCACATCCACGAACATCAACTAGCCACGAAACGACACGACCAGCTATCCCTAATAGCCACACACGCAGACGACAAGCAACATGAATTCAACTGGGACAACACTACCATTTTCGGGCAAGCCAAACAAAAAACAGCCAGGGAATTCCTAGAAGCATGGCACTCATCCACAAACCCCATCAACAAACACATCGACTTGGACCCAATATACCGGCCACGACAGCAGACAGTTGAAACTGACAACCAGAAGCGGCAGGGACAGGCCACTATAAATGCCGGAGGAAACACCACAGAAGCGCTTCACAGCAGGCTCCCAAGCACTGAGGATGTCACCTAGACAAGGGACAAAACGTTTGCAACAAAAACTTCCAGCTCGGCGAACAGAACCACAGCAGAAAAAGAGCTTATTTGTGACCAGCCCACATGCCTTTTTTCTATGCTGTGCTTTTCTAGCACCACACTCTCGACTGTGATCTCCAGCATCTGCAGTCCTCACTTTCTCCTATCATACAAAACTGCCAATAATTCAACAACAAGTGCCACTAAACTGTTGTTGGAGTGACAATCTAACTGTTAGTGTATTTGTGTGTTCACCATCAGAGGCAATATCTCCAGGGAACAGATATGTTCATACATTATGAATGTTTCCATCGTGTGAACTGAAAAGACAATTTGTGACAAAACTGGAATAGGTAAGAATTACCATGGGTACAATTACTGTGTTCAGAGCACCCTTCTGGAATGTGAGAGATAGATAGTTTACACCTCTTTTTCTGATAACTTTTTATTCGTTAAGAATAAAATTGCTTTCCAATTGTTGCTGCTGTTGCCCCAAGAGGATGAAGGAAAAAGATAGGGTTGGAGATAAATATATTGCATTATCCACAATACTCGACATACATGATAATTTTGGAGAAGCAGGAGTACTTTGATATCTTGTTTACATACCTATATGATTGATGACTCCTTGCAGGCAACACACTTATCATCCTCGTATGAACACTTACCTACTGATTCATTAAGCTACAAAGCTTTCCCCTCTGCATTTTTTTGCCTGGCTAACAAATACCAGCTGACCTTTTGATAGATTTTGACTTAATCCCTTACCTAGATATGCATTAAGAAACTTATGCGTAGAGACTTTCAATTATGGTGAGGTAGATTAACCTCTGTTTGACTAAATTAGTTACTTGGTAGAACAATATTTCAGAGTAGTGCATCATGCAATCCTGAAAGAGAGCTCAAGCATGATGGACAATGGCAGGTGCCAATTCTCCTCTGCTTTGTAGTTCGCCTTGAAATACGTAGGCTTTTTAAAAACAAAAATCATACATGTGTTTAGTGAAACATTGTCCAAAGTTGTCAATTATATGGATCAGGTCACAAAATAAAAAATGTTTTCGGTCATACAAAAAAACATTAGTTTTCCCCTGCACTCCACATGTGGGAAGCAAGGAAAGGGGCAGATTCATGATGTTTGCACTCAGGCTGGAGACAAAAAAGCTACATTGCTGGAATCCAAGGCAGACAATCAGGAGACTGGAAGAACACAGCAAGCTGGGCAGCACTATCCCTATTACAAGCGCAACTCTGGACAACTCAAGACAATTCTACTATCTTCAGCAAAGGCAACACCAATTACTTACTGTTACAAGCTACAGTGATTTTCAAATTGGGATTAAAATCTCTGCCTTTTCATTTCAAAAAGGGGTTATAATTTAATCAATCTCTCCATTGTACTCCACATGCCTCATCACTAGTCATCTTGTATGCAGAAGTGCAAGCAGATGGTAAGACTAAGTTTGTTTTTGGTCTGACATAAATTATTATAGACAAGTTCAAGGTATGTGGGATCAAAGAAGATGATTGTTTTCTCAGCTTGCTACCCTTATGAGGCTCTTAAAGTACTCAGGTGAACTTAGAAAAAAGTTATTCTCGGATTGGTGAGCAATACTAGGCACATCATTGAAAATCAAAATTAGATTTAAGGTTTTATCCATGTATTTTTAGTTTTGCTAATTGACTTGCCTGAGTGGTGCCCCTCTCTGTGGGGTCTACATGCGAAAGGATATCTTTTTGCTCTGGTTAAGTATATGTACCGTTTTATCAGCTCAGAGAAAATAGCCCCACTATAAGTAACTACCAAACACGGAATTCCCATTCTTTCCAAATTCCTGTTTTTGGAAGTGCTGCTTTCATTGTCTTCCTACCCTCATTCTTGGTTGTGCTCTCTACTGCAACTTGGCAGCACGGTGGCACAGTGGTTAGCACTGCTGCCTCACAGCGCCAGAGACCCGGGTTCAATTCCCGCCTCAGGCGACTGACTGTGTGGAGTTTGCACATTCTCCCCGTGTCTGCGTGAGTTTCCTCCGGGTGCTCCGGTTTCCTCCCACAGTCCAAAGATGTGCAGGTCAGGTGAATTGGCCATGCTAAAGTGCCCGTAGTGTTAGGTAAGGGGTAAATGTAGGGGTATGGGTGGGTTGCGCTTCGGCGGGTCGGTGTGGACTTGTTGGGCCGAAGGGCCTGTTTCCACACTGTAATGTAATCTAATCTTATGCAACCACATGCCTTACCTACCACTGCTATGCATACAAAAGCATCCTCCAAGTTTAAAAAAAATAGTCTGGAATTGTCCCTTCCCTGATGTGAAGTAAATAATACCAGGAAAGGTGAGAAACAGATAAGTATAAAGAAAATCGATTCTCAGGGTCAAGAAAGTGTTTTCTGCTTTCCCCAAGTTGCAAACAGCAGCTTCAGAATCTTGACATTAAGTGGAAATGACTTTAATTCCATGCACTGACTTCTCATTAAAACTTCAATTCACCCTTTTTAAACAACACTGCCAAGACCCTGACCTCAGCACTGTCTTAGAGGTGGACAGTCTTTGTGTGGGTCACAATACATTATTAGAGCATAGTATTTTTATTGCTCAGAACAGTCGAGGGGATGGACATGTCAATGTGCAGCACCATGTGACAAAATGAGAGATTAAGTACGTTGGAAGTGGATGCAACAACAGTTAATGATGATGCATGAGCAAGAGTGGTGGTGAGATATCCCCAATGAATGAGTAGGAAGCACAAAAAGCAAGAAGGTTAGTTATTTAGGAGGATGAGGCACATCAGCCTCAGTGAATGGTTATAAGAGAATTAAATACAGAGAATTGTATCCATGAGCCCTGGTCAGCTGAGTTTGCAGCAGCAGAGTCAGAGGCAGTTGTTTTCCTTTTAATGTGGGGTAGCAAAGCGAAGATGGTGACACTTCACCTTGTAGAGTGCAGAAGATCATTGACCTTCTTACTTCACTGTCAAGCATCCAGCTTCACCTAAGGCACAGCACTGAATTAGACTGCAGTCTGTCCCCAAGCTGATGGAGTGCCTTCTTTGATGGTCTATTGAAAACAAAATTGCTCTCCTTTTCACTGTCCGATCCACCCACATCTCCTGATTCCTGTCCACAAAATACAAAGTGAAGTTTATTTTCCCCTGGATCATGTTCTCTGTGCCATTGATGAAGCAGCGCAATGTCAGGGTGAGCCTTTGGCTTGCAGCATTTGAAATGGTGTGCAGTTCAGCTTTAAGTATGGCTGGGGCCAGTACAGTGAATGCCAGAAGGTCCATCAGAGGCAAGCTCTTCTAACTCCCTAGCAATGCAATTTTCCAAGAAAGGCACCCAAAAGCATCAGATGATAATTATGAGGAGAAAAGTTGCTCCAAGCCATGGTGTACCAGACAATGAACTCCACTTGACAAAATACTTTAACAGAAAATGTGAAAATTTCACATATAATAATTGTGTTTATTGTATCTCCTATTGCTTTGTGCAGATATTGCTCCCAGCATTTTATAGCCTCATGTTTTCCATTTAATAAGTGCAGAGATCTTGATTTCTTTGCAAGTGACCCTCCTTTTCCTTTGTCCTATTCATTTCTTGGTCACTGGTGTTCATTTGTTATAAGGGTAGTTCCCACCTGAAATAATATCTCAACTGTTCCATCCCCAATTCATCACTGATAAATTGAAAGTTTCCAAGAATTTCTACTTTAAAATTTGAAAAACAATCCAAAAAAGTGCAATTACAAAATATTCTAGAACATAAAATTCAATTTAAAAGCAAATCCAATTCCCTGCATTAGCCTTTTAAATGTTTGCTTGGATAAACATCTCCAGTCCGTTGTGAGAATATGTTTGAAATCTAAGTGTCAAACAGCTACTACAGTTCATCAGTTTTATGAAATATTGTTTTACACAGAAAATCATATTGTACCATTTCCCTTCATCAGCTTGTTTGACACAGAATGATAGGTGGCATAAATTATGGTGGTTGCTATAGGAACCTTTTACCCAAAGGCAATTTATTAAGATAGCAATATGAACCTATTACCAGCAAAGTGACAAATGTGTGATAGAATGAAATATTGAAATAAGAAACCAGAGACAGTTGTGTTTTCTTCTGGATGGGTTCAAAATACAAACTTTTGCACATCAAGACCAATCTGTGAAAACTGGTTCATTTTAGTCTATGAGTTTATAATCTCCAAGTTAAGCACACCATCTATAAACCTACTGCTCCTATCAGCTACTTTTAAGAGTTCTTTTTATGTAATATTTTAGGAAAAGGAGATTTGCAAACTACTCAAAGATAGGAAAGAGACAGGAGACAGAGGAGGTCATGGCTTCCGATTTGGTCACAGCTGGAGTACTGCATGCAGTTCTGGTTACTACACAATATGAAGGAGGTGATGCACAAGAGGGGGTGTAAGGAGATTCATCAGAATAAAGTCTGGGATGGAGCATTTCAGCTATAAAGAGAGGATGGATAAATTCAGGTTGAAGCAGAGGAAGTTGAATGAGGACTTGATTGAGGTGTAAGACTATGAGGCGCATGGATAAAATAAATAGAAATGAATGTTTCTCCTGCAGAATGTGGGAGGTAAGGGTCACCAGTAATGTCCCTGCTGACTGCCTCTGTGGGAAGTACAGCCAGCTCCAGCTCCTCGAAAACCGCGTTAGGGAACTGGAGCTGGATGAACTTCGGCTCATTTGGGAGGCAGAGGAGTTTATTGAGAGGTGTTACAGGGAGGTAGTCACACCTCAGGTAAAAGAAGAAGGTAGATTGGTTACTTTCAGGGAATGGAAAGGGAACCGGCAGGGATCCCCTGTAGTCGTTCCCCTCAACAACAAATATACAGTTTTGGATACTGTAGGAGGGGTAACGACTTACTAAGGGTAAGCAATAGGGCACAGGTCTCTGGCACAGAGGCAACCCCTGTTGCTTAGAAGGGAAGGGGGAAGAGGAGCAGAGCATTGGTCATTGGGGAGTCCATAGTTAGGGGACAAATAAGAGGTTCTGTGTGAATGAGAGAGACTCACGTTTGGTGTGTTGCCTCCCGGGTGCCAGAGTTTGTGATGTCTCTGATTGTGTTTTTGGGATCCTTGCGGGGAAGGGGGAGCAGCCCTAAGTCATGTTCCACATAGGCACCAATGACATAGGTAGGAAGAGAGATGGGGATGTAAAGCAGAAATTCAGGGAGCCACGGTGGAAGCTTAGAGTTAGAACAAACAGGTTCTGGTTTGTTGCCTGTGCCACGTGCTAGAGAAACAAGGAATAGGGAGAGAGAGGAATTGAACACATGGCTACAGCGATGGTGCAGGAGGGAGGGTTTTGGATTCCTGGGTAACTGGGGCTATTTTTAGGGTTAGTGGGACCTTTACAAACAGAATGGTCTTCACCTGAACCAGAGGGCTATCAATATCCTGGGTGGGGTGGGGGGGGAGAATTTCCTAATGCTGTTCAGATGGGTTTAAACTAAGTCAGCAGTGGGATGGTAACTGAAATTGTAGTTCAAAAAGATGGGAGGATGAGAGTAGTGAAGTCAGAACTAAGCGTTCAAGATCGCAAGGTGGCACTGGCAGACAAGTTGGAGTGAAGTGTGTCTACAACACCAGGCGCATCCAGAATAAGGTGGGTGAACTGGCAGCATGGGTTGGTACCTGGGATTCCAATGTTGTGGCCATTTCAGAGACATGGGTAGAGCAGGGACAGGAATTGTTATTGCAGGTTCCAGGATTTATGTTTCAGTAAGAACAGAGAAATGGTAAAACAGGGGTGGTGTGGCACTGTTAGTCAAGGATAGTATTATGATTGCAGAAAGGACATTTGAGGACTCTACTGAGGTAGTATGGGCTGAGATTAGAAACAGAAAAGGAGAGGTCACCCTGTTGAGAATTTTCTATAGGCCTCCAAATAGTGGCAGATATGTAGAGGATAGGATAGCAAAGATGATCCTCGATAGGAATGAGAGTGACAAGGTACTTGTTATGGAGGACTTTAACTTTCCAAATATTGACTGGGAATAATATTGTCCAAGCACTTTAGATGGGTCAGTTTTTATCCAATGTGTCCAGGAGGGTTTCCTGACACAATATGCAGACAGGCCAACAAAGGGTGAGACCACATTAAATTTGGTATGGGGTAATGAACCAAGCCAGGTGTTGATTTGGATGTAGGTGAGCACTTTGGTGATGGGGATTACAATTCGGTTATGTTTACTTTAGTGATGGAAAAGGACAGGTATATACTACAGGGCAAGAGTTTTAGCTGGGGGAAAGGCAATTACGATACGATTAGGCAAGATTTAGAATGCATAGGATGGAGAAGGAAACTGCAGGGGATGGGGACAATTGAAATGTGGAGCTTATTCAAGGACCAGCCACTGCGGGTTCTTGATAAGTATGTATCTGTCAGCAGGGAAAAAGTTGTTGAACGTGGGAGTCGTGGTTTACTAAGGAAGTTGAATCTCTTGTTAAGAGGAAGAATAATGCTTATGTTAGGAGGAGATGTGATGGCTCAGTTAGAGCGCTTGAGAGTTACAAGTTAGCCAGGAAAGACCTAACGAGAGAGCTAAGAAAAGCCGGGGGGGGGGCATGAGAAGTCATTGGCAGATAGGATCAAGGAAAACCCTAATGCCTTCTATAGGTATATCAGGAATAAAAGAATGACGAGAGTAAGATTAGTGCCAATCAAGCATAGTAGTGGGAAGTTGTGTGTGGAGTCAGAGGAGATAGGGGAAGTGCTAAATGAATACCTTTCATCAGTATTTTTATTAGAAAAAGACAATGTGGTCGAGGAGAATACTGAGATAGAGACGAGTACAATAGATGGGATTGAGGTGTATAAAGAAGTGTTAGCAATTCTGGAAAGTGTAAAAATAGATACAACCCCTGGGCCAGATGGGATTTATCCTTGGATTCTCTGGGAAGCCAGAGAGAAGATTGCTGAGCCTCAGGCTTTGATCTTTATGTTGTCATTATCTACAGGAATAGTGCCAGAAGACTGGAGGATAGCAAATGCTGTTCCCTTGTTCAAGAAGGGGAGTAGAGACAACCCTGGAAATGATAGACATGTGAGCCTTACTTTGGGTGTGGGCAAAGTGTTGGAAAGGATTACAAGAGATAGGATGCATAGCCATTTAGAGAGGAATAAATTGATTAGAGATTGTCAACATGGCTTTGTGAAGGGTAGGTCATGCCTCACAAACCTTATTGAGTTCTTTGAGAAGATGACGAAACAGGTGGATGAGGGTAAAACTGTTGATGTGGTGTGTATGGATTTCAGTAAGGTGTTTAATAAGGTTCCCACAGTAGGCTATTACAGAAAATAGACGCATAGGATTGTGGGTGATTTAGCAGTTTAGATCAGAAATTGGTTAGCTGAAAGAAGATAGAGGGTGGTGGCTGATGGGAAACGTTCAATCCTGGAGTTCAGTTACTAATGGGGTACTGCAAGAATCTGTTTTGGGTCCACTGTTGTTTGTCATTTAAAGAAATGACCTAGACGAAAGCATAGAAGGATGGTTAAGCAAATGTGCGGATGAAACTAAGGTCGATAGAGTTGTGGATAGTGATGAAGGATTTGTAGGTTACAGAGATAAGCTGCAGAGATGGGCTGAGAGGTGGAAAATGGAGTTTAATATGGAAAAGTGTGAGGTGATTCACTTTGCAGAGTACTGGGCTAATGGTAGGATTTTGATAGTGTGGATGAACAGAGATATCTCGGTGTCCACATACATAGATCCTTGCAAGTTGCCATCCAGTTGATAGGGTTGTTAAGAAGGCATATGGTGTGTTAGCTTTTATTGGTCGAGGGATTGAATTTCGGGACCATGAGATCATGGTGCAGCTGTACGAAATTCTGGTGCAGCCACATTTGGAGTATTGTGTGCAGTTCTGGTCACCGCATTATAGAAAGGATGTGCAAGTTTTGGAAAGGGTTCAGAGGAGATTTACTAGTATGTTGCCTGATATAAAGGGAAGGTCTTATGAGGAAAGGCTGAGAGACTTGAGGCTGTTTTCGTTAAAGAGAAGGTTGAGAGGCGACTTAATTGAGACACATTAGATAATCAGAGGGTTAGATAGAGAGAGCCTTTTTCCTTGGATGGTGATAGCTAGCATGAGGGGACATATCTATCACCAATCAATTTATAGCTATCGGACAAATGTCAGAGGTAGTTTTTTTACTCAAGAGAGTAGTAGGGGCATGGAACGCAGAGGCCGGAAACTGTAGTAGACTCACAAACTTTAAGGGCATTTTAAACGGTCATTGGATAGGCATATGGATGAGAATGGAATAGTGTAGATTAGATGGGCTTCAGATTGTTGTGCCAACCTGTGAAACCATGGAGGGTCGAAGGACCTGTCCTGCGCTGTAATGTTCTATGTTCTAGAAAGTAACTGTTCCCCTTTGTTGAATGGTCAATAACAAGAAGGCATAATTTTAAAGTGAAAAGTAGGAGCCTATAGGGAATTTGAGGAAAATTTTTTCACCCAGAGGGTGACGGGAGTCTGTAATGCACTGCCTGGGAGGGAGTTGAAGTGGGAAATATCACAACATTTAAAAAGGTACATTAATGAGCATTTGAAGTGTCATAACATTTAACGCTGTGGCCTAGTGTGGAGAAGCATGACCAGTGTAACTGGTAGTATTTTATTTGCTACAGACGCAGTGGGCCAAAGGGCATTGCCTCTACCTATCTACTAATTAGTCCATGATACTTCGCCATTTGTACAAGAACTAACAGCTGTACCACCCACATTCACTTTCTTTATTACCTGGCCTTTCTCTCATTCCAGCAGGAAAGCACTCATAGTAGGGCAGGAACATTCAAGACAGGTGTTGGGTTCCAGACGTTTTCTCACTCCTTAAGAAGTCAGGATCCTGATTCTGAATACCCAGAGCATCTGACTGACCATTTACAAGTCCGTGGACTGGTATCTGACACTGCCCTCTACTTACTGTCCTGGTACCCCCTGACTGAAGGCTATCTCCGTTGACTTGATTGAGGACTACTGACAGCTACAACAAGCTTTTTAGTTTTGTGTCTATGCTAAATGACATGGCAATATAGTAATCCCATTAGCTAACATTTCTGGTTGAGATGCAAGACACAAGAAGATAATACAAGAAGATAATCCATGTCACCTCAAAATGAGTGAGAGTGGGAAAAGCACACTAACAGGCTGGAGATGCATCCCGATCCAGTCCATGAGCTGGGTGCGTGTGCCTAAGTGCAAAGAGTCCTTCCTGCAGTTGTGCACTTATACAGAGGAACCTCAATTATCCGAACGACACAAGCAGGGAGTATTTTGTTCAGATAATCGAATGTACAGATATTCAAATGCTGGATAATACAGTGTGGCCATGCGTTGGGATCTTGCGATCTTGACTGGATAATCTGAAATTTGAATAATCAAGTGCTGGATAATTGAGGTTCCTCTGTACATGCCATCGGACCTGGGGTTGCAGCATTTACTTTTCCAAGTATACAGAGATTGGTTTGAAACTTCTTACAGAGTGACTGTCCTCATCTAGATAGTATAGCTCATCGGTTTAAAAGGTGCTGAGTTCACCTATCATCTTATCCTTTAACTTTTTTCATACCTTTGTAATTGCCCTTTTGCAGTTTAACATTAGTTTATGATACAGGCTCCTCACCAAAGTGATATTAAAATTTCATCATGTTATATTCACTATTCCCTAGAGAATGTTTTACCACTTAAGAGATGTAAAATAATTTGTCCCCTGGTTAGTTCTCTCACATATTCTTCTAAGAAACTGTTAATGAACTTGTCCTCAAAACTATTGTTAGCAATTTAATTTACCCAGTGTATATTCTCATTACATATATTGTTTTGTGATCTTGTTAGCAGAAACTGCAAATTTTATACAATTCAGCTCCATTAATGATTATTGAAATACCCAGACAGTAATGAGCCTGATACAAAGTTCTGAAAATTCATCATAAAACAGGCATTTGAAAAGGAGGATGGAAAAAAATGCTAATTTGTCTGAAAAACCATCATTTTAAAACATTTATTTTAATTTTGTAAAGAGAGTCACATGAGAATTCCCAGGTCCCAAATCACTGCATACACCTCCAAATCCTAAAAAATTAACTCAATTTGTCAAGTTAAATTATCATTCATCTTAATTCAAACAGTGAGCAAATTCTTATCTTCAAAAAGAACTATTTTTATTGGCATTCAACTAAATAAACGTTTTGTAAATATTCTTTAAGATTGTTGCATAAACTCTACTATTAGAAACATCACAGCCTTTCTATAGCTCTTCCAGATCTTGTTAAAGTATTTGCTGTACATATACTTTTCATAATGACAGGTAAAACAAAATTGTATCCAAATTTTCATTGAATTACAAGGACTGGCTGATACAGTTTTACACTTTGGGCAAGAAATGTAGGAGAGGTATGAAGAAGATATTTCTTTATGCAGTAATTGACTATATGACCATAAGATGTAGGAGTCTAAGTACGCTGGTTGGCTATCAAATCTGCTTCATCATTTTGTAAAATCCTGGCGGAACTGAATCTTCAACTTCACTCTCCCGCCTTACCCCCATGAGTCTTGATTCCCTTATTGAATAATAAGCTGTCCACCTCAGTCTTGAGTGACTTAATGACCCAGCTTCTGTAGCTCTCTGTAGTAGAATATATTATGGCCACCACTTCTCCTTTATCCTTCTTAGAATTCTAATAAATTTGTCAGATGTGATTTTCCCTTCATGAAGTCATGCTAACTCTGCTTAATCATATTATGTGTTTATAAATGCTCTGCTATTACATCTTTATATTAACTCTGACATTTTCCCAAGAACAACTCTTAGCTAACTGATTTTAGTTACCTGTCTTTTTTATCTCCTTCTCTTTATAAATAAATGTGTTACATGGGCGGTTTTCCAGTTCTTTCGGACTTTTCCAGAACATTAGGATTATAAGGTACTAAACTGCCTTTCAAGAGTTGATGGATTTAGTTAAGGAATAATAGGACCCTAGGCCTCCTCTAATTCAGAGAATGCTATCAGTTTTACTCAGCAGTTCAATAACCAAGGGAATCCATATTTGGATTTTTGACTAGACTAAGATGACTGGCAGAGGCATGTGACTTTGGTTTAACCCTTAATGAGAGACCATTTGGTTTATGGGATTAATGATGTAACCATGTGAAAGCACCTACTACCTGAAGCTCAGCTGAACTTAAAACAGGCACTACAATTGGCTTTATGTGGCAAGTGGAGCATATTCACTGGAGCATTGGGTATTCCAATGGAAGTGGACAGCCTCTCGAATTTGTTTGAACTTGGGGAACATCATTTGAGTGAAGGCAATTGCATAGCTTCACTTAAGACATATACTGAGCAGAGGGATCCAAGGTCAGCCCACAACAAAACCCCAAAACAAAGCCAACCCTTGGGCAAATTTCCTTCAGCAAACCATTGCTGCCACCAGTATGTAAGCCAGAGATAGCAAGAGTCCCACTAGACCTAAGTTGAGTAAAAGATCTCTAAAGCTGGGTATCTAGTCAAGTGCAAAGCTGGTATCTAGGGGAAAGAGCGCCTACATCTGATTTGGAACAGTTAAATTGCTTAGCAACATCCAAATCAGAACTAACCAAAATAAACACATGATTAAAGGTCACCCTGCTCTATGTTGGTTGATACCAGCATGGCCGTTTCAGTGATCTAGAACCAGTCGCTCTGGACTCCAACCCTTCAGTTTGCACAACACCTCAGCTAGATTGAGAACCTACCCTGAGGAATCTTTACAAATTAAGAATACAACTGAAGAGAAGCAGCTGGTTCATTTACCACGGATTGCCATTTAAAGCTCGGGCCCAAGCTGGATGGGGCAAAATTAGTTGAGAAAGATCCACCTAGATTGACTCATCATTTTTTCCATTAGAAAATTGCTGCCTGAGTGACATTTATCAGGAGGGTCTAGGGACTATCAAAGGAGCCAAGGCCACCTTGCATGTTGACCAAGAAGCAATTGCACAATTCTGCAAGGTCCACTCAGTGTATTTGTCTTAACAGCAAAAATAGAGACAGAAATCAGAAGGCTGGAAATCGAAGGATTCATTAAACTAATTCAGTTTGAACAATGGGCAGCACTAGTCGTACCAATTGTGAAGCCCAACAGGTGGGTTTGCCTTTG
This sequence comes from Chiloscyllium plagiosum, assembly GCF_004010195.1. Classification (NCBI taxonomy): domain Eukaryota; kingdom Metazoa; phylum Chordata; class Chondrichthyes; order Orectolobiformes; family Hemiscylliidae; genus Chiloscyllium; species Chiloscyllium plagiosum. The sequence continues at coordinate 69,595,573 of NC_057712.1, forward strand.
TGGGGATTTTAAATGACAGATAAACCACTTTTCTCAGCTGGATAAATATCTAATCCCGTCATAGAGATTTTATATCTAGAGCTGGCAGGGTGACTGTACTTCACAAAGCTGGAAATGAGCCATGCACACTTGCAATTGCGGTTAGATGAGGATTCCTAGAAGTATGCTACAATTAATACCCATCAGGGTTTGTTCCAATATACAAGACTTACATTTGGGGATTCGTCAGCCAGTGCAATTTCCCAGCGGACGATGGAGAACATTTTACAAGGTCTACCCCAAGTAACCATTTATCTAGATGACATGCTAATAACAGGGAATATCAATAAGGAGCACTTAGAGAACGTGCACATGGTCCTTAGACTTTTCTCCCGGCTGGACATATGCCTTAGAAGGGAAAAAATGTGTGTTTCAGGCACCTCAAGTGACCTACTTGGGCTGCGGTGTACGGGCCCACAGCCACTGAAAGATAAAGTGAAGGTGATCAAAGTTGCCCTGGCTCTCATATCAGTATCGGAGCTTAGCTCATTTCTTGGGCTTTTGAATTATTACAGAAAGTTCATACGTAATTTGGTCATCCCATCCTGGTACCTTTGCATCAATTTCTCGAGGGTCAACTTTGGGAAAATGTCACATAGCCAAGCTATTGCTTTGAGGGAATTTAAGAAACAGCTATCATCCTCTAAGGTGTTGGCACATTATGATCCCAAGTGTGATGCTGTCCCTTAGGGCATCAAGGCAGTATTAGTTTATAAGTGGCCCAATGGAGAGGAGCACTGAATCACGTATGCATTCAAGACTTTGGTTAATGCAGAGCGTAAAAATGCCCAGATAGAGAAGGAAGGTTTGGTAGTCATATTTGAAGGAGGAGGTTCTACCAATACATTTACGGGCATAAATTTGTAATAGTGGACTACAACCCCTACTAGCCTATTGAGAGGGGACAAGGTAGTGCCACCCATAGTTTCAGACCCAAATTCAGCAATGGGAATTAATAATTACAAGTTGGAACACCAATCAGGAGGTCAAGTAGCAAATTCGGATACATTGAGCGACATTCCACTGGCACACACACCACTGGTATTACCGTCACTGGAAGTGTGTGTAATGGTTTTAAATTTTCTGGACACACTTCCAGTCACAGCTGACAATATGAGACTTTGGATGCAGAATGATCTGGTCCTGGCGATACTGAAATAGCTGGTGGTGATGGGGGAAAACCAAAGGATTGTAACAACCAGAATTGAAACATTTTAGGACCCAGAGTGAACAGATCACTGTAAGGGATGGCATATTATTATGGGTAGTAAAAGCAACTGTGTCAATTATGAGATTCACACTGTGCTTCTCTTTGAGCAACTGCCCTGTGACTGACCCCAGAAATCAATAAACAGATAATTATCTGGATTTGTATGTTTTACTTCTCCACAGGAAATACATAAGCCATAGTGTTTTGAAGGGGTCGTCTAGTACAGATGCTAAAAATTACTTCTGTGCTGTAGATATCAAGTTGTTCATCATAAATACAACATACAATAAAAAGAAACATTGATTAAGAATTTTACTATAAATTTATTCAGAGGCATTAATAGCTCAATTCTAATGATAGCCGAAGGCAACTATATTTCCCAGCACCTTCAAGACAACCATTTTACAGATATTCTATAAAATCTGAGGGAATAGTCAAAGCCAAGCAAAACTATTTTTTGTTCAACATTCCTTGAAACTACTCAGAGTAAATGATAAGTCAAAACAGTTATAAAATGTGACACACTATAGAATGATAAATTTTGAATAGATATATCTATTTGCATCATTCAGAAACCAACCATGAGATTGACAAGCTTGTAACAGATTCATCAATATTTTCAATGGTATTGTTACACCCAATATTTCAGTAAATTTAACATTCAATTTGTTACACTTACACACATGAAGTGATGCTGAGAATGAGAAAACCCACGTTAACTACATAAGATAAAATTCTCCAAAACAATCAAGGTAATCTTCCCCAAAGGATGAAAAAAATCTCAGCTTTGATCAGCTCAGCAGTAATCATTGTTGCTCACTTATCAGAACTTGATTTATATTTAAGAATACACAATAACAGATATTATTAACCAGCCTGTTCAGACATGTTATGACACAACTCTGGAGCAGTTGGGACTTGAACCCAAGCCTTCTGGTCCAGAGGTAGGGACCCAATCACTGAGCCACAAAAGTTCCAAATTACACAAAAAGGTATCTACTATGATTTCAACACAGATCTTGGCTTTCAGCAAAACTCAGTATACTTTAATAAAAGCTTTTCCAGTAAGGATGAAATCATCAAAGTAGTCATTTAAAACAGCACAGAATGTGTGTGAGTATTGGTTCTCTACAGGATGAGAATGGAATGTTAATATTAGAATGTTAGAAAATGACAGATGAAATGAACAAATGTTTTCAATTCTGTTTTCACTATAAAGGATACAACAAAAATTCCAGGAATGGACACAAATCAGAAGGTGAAATTATGATGACTATGAGAGATTACAGAGCAAACCGATAGAGCTTTGTGCTGCTAAGTCTCTGGATAATGATGACATCATCTTAAGATTTTAGAAGAGATCGTTAAACAGATAGAAGATGAGTTGGTGTTCATTTTCCAAAGTTTGCTAGAATCTACAAAAGTTTAATCAAAATGCGAAGTAGTAAATATAACTGTTCTATTCAAGAATGGACAGGAGAAAACAGAAAACTACAGACTAGTTAGCTTAGTAATGGGCAAGTTGTTAGAAATTAATCAAGTTGATTTTATCTGGAGATTTAGGAAATTCCAAGGCAATTAGGAAATGTCAATGTGACATTTTGAATGGGAAAATATATTTAACCAGTCTACGTCTTCGAACTGTGGACAAAGGAGAACCTGCAGTCACATTTACTAGAATTCAAGAAGGCACCTGACATGGTGCTACATAAAAGGTTATGTACAAAGTAGGATTTTGGAAGTGGTAACATAAATATGTGTGAAATAAGTCCAGAGGCTGGTTTCCCATCACTACGTCACCCTATATTTACACCCGGAGAGTCATTGACACTGATCCAGCTTTCTCAGAGTCAGCTCTCAGAGTGAACAGAACATCTGATACTCCTTTTTATTTTTTTTATTCCTTTTTTTTCTTTTTTTTAATGCTGTGTGATAATTCCCTGTTTTTATTTTTCTATTTACCCTCACACTACTGCCTAACTGCGGTAGTGCTTATTTTTCCCCAGCACCCATGGTGTGTGTGTGTAGGTGATACCCCTATTTTTTTTCTTTCTTTTTTTTTAAAAACCACCCACGTAGCCAGTGACAAGCAGTGTCCTTAGACCCCTGTTTATTTATTTTTTCTTTTTTAATTTAACCCCCACACTACCACCTAAGTGCGGTAGTGCTTATTTTTTCCCCCGCAACCATGGTGTATGTGTGCAGGTGTGAGACACAGTGAAAGACACAAAGTGCACGAATCTTTATTCAGATACTCCTGTTTATATCTGTCATCCAGAGCTCTCTGATTGGACCAGATTTACAGCTCAAATCAGGGAACTCCTATTCCATGAGATACACCTGTCTGAACTCATTATAATTATTACAGTATGGATTGACTTGCTCATTGAAAACAAATAGTACATATGAATGGGACCATCAGAATGTAACAAGTGGACTCCTGTAGGTTTCCATGCTCAGGCCTTACCTTTTTACAATTGACATGAATGACTTAGAAGACGGAAGCAAAAGTGTAGTAACTAAATTAAATTTGCACATAATACCTAAATAAGGAGAAAAGTATGTTGTGAAGAGGAGAAAGAAGGATACAGACAGATTCGATAGAAAGGATGTCGGTAAACTTGAGAGTGCAGAAAAGATTTACAAGGATCTGGCCAGTCCTGTAGGGTTTGAGTTTTTGGATAAGAATGAATGGGCGGTGGCTTTTTTCCTTACAGTTTCAGAGGCTAAGTAGTGACCTTATAGAGGTTTATAAATCATGAAGGGCATGGCTAGGGTGAACAGCCAAGGTCTTTTTCCTCGGGTTGGAGAGTCTAAAACTAGAGGCCATTGATTTAGGGTGAGAGAAAAAAATTTGAAAATGAGCTGAGGGGTAGCTTTTTCATGCAGAGGAACGAGTATGGAAAAGCTGCTAGAAGAAGTGGTGGCTGCAGGTACCATTACAATTTTTAAAAAGCATCGAGACAGGTATATGAATAGGAAGGGTTGAGAGGGACTGGGCCAAATGCAGGGAAATGGGGCTTGGTCAGATTAGGATGTCTGGTCAGTGCAGATGAGTTGGACCAAAGTGTCTGTTTCTGTGCTGTATGATGACTATCACAGATAGTTTCTATCCACTTACTCAGCCTGTCAGATAGAGCATAATTTTTTTGAAATGTGAGGTTTTTTACTTTGGCAGACAGAATTAAAAAAAGGAGCATTAATAAACAGAGAATGACTACAGAAGTCACAAAGGTTTGTTGCAGGTACAGTAAGAAATTACAAAGGCTAATAGAAATGGATTATACTTCAGTTATACAGGCCATTGGTGAGACCACATCCCAATATTGTATGTGGTTTTGACATCTTTATTTATGGAAAGAAGTAAATGTGTTGAAGGCTGTTCAGAGGAGACTTCGTAGATTGACATCCATAATGGGTTCAGAATAATGTTGGGTGACTTGATTTGAAGAATGTAATACAGGTGTATAGGCGAAAATGAGGACTGCAGATGCTGGAGACTTGAGTCGAGAGTGTGGTACTGGAAAAGCACAGCAGGCAGCATCCGAGGAATGAGAATATCAACATTTCGGGCAAAAGCTCTTCATTCATTAGGAATGTAATATCCTGAGTGGTCTTGACAAGATGAATGCTGAAAAGAGATTTTCTCTTGTTGCCAAGTCCAGAACTAAGGGGCATGGTTTTAAAATTCAACATTACTCTTTTAAGACCAAGGTGAGGAGAAATACTTTCTCTAAGAACAACATAGAACAGGAGAACATGGGAACAGGCCCTTCAGCCCACCATGTCGTACCAATCACAATGCCACCCTAAACTAATCTCATCTATATACACCTGGTCTGTGTCCCTCTATTGGTTGCCTGTTCATGTATTTATCCAAATGCCTCTGAAATATTACTATCAAAGTTGTTTCTATCATCTCCTAGAGCATCACTTTCCAGGCACCTATCATTTTCTGTATAAAAAATTTGTCTCACACATCTCCTATAAACTTTTTCTATTTCATCTTAATCCTATGCCCCCTAGCATTTAACATTTCCACCTGAAAATAAGACACTGACTATCCACCTTGTCAAGTCCTCTCCCAACTTTATATGTCCTTCAGCCTGTAATGCTCCAGCGAGAACAATCCAAGTTTGTCCAACCTATCCTTACAGCTCATACACTCCAGTCCAGACACTATCCTAGTAAAACTCTTTTGCATCCGAGGAAGGGAAAACATTGAGATTCTGAAGGGAGATTACAGACAGTTAGGCAGGAATTTAAAAAGGAGTGTAGTAATATCTGGATTACTCCTGGTGCTACGAGCTAGTGAGGGCAGGAATAGGAGGATAGAGTGGATGAATGCATGGCTGAAGAGCTAGTGCATAGGAGAAGGATTCACATTTTTCGATCAGTGGAATCTCTTTTGAGGTAGAAGTGACCTGTACAAGAAGGACAGATTAGTTCTCTTCCAATTTCGGAGCAATGTAATGGCAGGGAGATTTGCTCGGGAGGATTTAAACTAGTAAGGTGGGTGGGGGGGGGAGGCAGTGGGACCCAGGGAGGTTGTGAGGAAAGCGATCAATCTGAGACCGGGACGGTTGAGAACAGAAGACAGTGAAACAGTCAGGGCAGGCAGGGACAAGGTAAGGTTAATAAATTAAACTGCATTTATTTCAAGGCAAGGGGCCGAACAGGGAAGGCAGAGGAACATGGGATTGGGATATCATAGCAATGACAGTGAGATGGCTCAGGGATGGGCAGGACTGGCAGCTTAATGTTCCAGGATACAAATGCTACAGGAAGGATAGAAAGGGAGGCAAGAGAGGAGGGGGCAGGACGTTTTTGATAAGGGATAGTATTACAGCTGTACTGAGGGAGGATATTCCCGGAAATACATCCAGGGAAGTTATTTGGGGGGAACTGAGAAATAAGAAAGGGATGATCACCTTATTGGGATTGTTTTATCGACTCCTAATAGTCAGAGGGAAGTTGAGAAACAAACCTGAAAGGAAATCTCAGCTATCTATAAGAATAATAGTGGTTATGGTAGGGGATTATAACTTTCCAAACATAGACTGGGACTACCATAGTGTTAAGGGTTTAGGTGAAGACGAATTTGTTAAGTGTGAACAAGAAAAGTTTCTGATTCAGTTTGTGAATGTACCTACGAGAGAAGGTGCAAAACTGGACCTACTCTTGGGAAATAAGGCAGGGCAGGTGTCTGAGGTGTCAGTGGGGGAGCACTTTGGGGCCAGCAACCATAATTCTATTAGATTTAAAATAGTAATGGAAAAGGATAGACCAGATCTAAAAGTTGAAGTTCTAAATTGGAGAAAGGCCAATTTTGATGGTATTAGGCAAGAACTTTCAAATGCTAACTGGGGGCAGATCGAGTGAATCCTTAGAGGAGTATAAAGGCAATAGGAGTATACTTAAGAGGGAAATCAGGAGGGCAAAAAGGGGACATGAGATACTTTGGCAAATAGAATTAAGCAGAATCCAAAGGGTTTTTACAAATATATTAAGGACAAAAGGGTAACTCGGGAAAGAATAGGGCCCCTCAAAGATCAGCAAGGTGGCCTTTGTGTGAGCTGCAGAAAATGGGGGAGGTACTAAACGAGTATTTTGCATCAGTACTGACTGCTTAAAAGGATATGGAAGATATAGAATGTAGGGAGATATATGGTGACACCTTGCAAAATGTCCAGATGACAGGAGGATGTGCTGGATGTCTTGATACGAGTAAAGGTGGATAAATCCCCTGGACCTGATCAGGTGTACCCTAGAACTCTGTGGGAAGCTCGAGACATGAATGCTGGGCTTCTTGCTGAGATATCTGTATCATCGATAGTCACAGGTGAGGTGACAGAAGACTGGAGGTTGGCTAACGTGGTGCCACTGTTTAAGAAAGGTGGTAAGGACAAGCCAGGGAACTATAGACCAGTGAGCCTGACATCGTTGGTGGGCAAGTTGTTAGACGGAATCCTGTGGGACAGGATGTACATGTATTTGGAAAGGCAAGGACTGATTCGGGATAGTCAACATGGCTTTGTGCGGGAAATCATGTCTCACAAACTTGTTTGAGTTTTTTGAGGAAGTAATAAAGAGAATTGATGAGGACTGAGAAGTAGATGTGATCTTTATGGACTTCAGTAAGGCATTCGACAAGGTTCCCCATGGGAGACTGTTTAGAAAGGTTAGATCTCACAAAATACAGGAAGAACTCGGCATTTGGATACAGAACTGGCTCAAAGGTAGAAGACAGAGCGTGGTGGTGGTGGAGGGTTGTTTTTCAGACTGGAGGTCTGTGACCAGTGGAGTGCCACAAGGATCGGTGCTGGGCCCTCTACTTTTTGTCATATACATAAATGATTTGGATGCGAGCATAAGAGGTACAGTTAGTAAGTTTGCAGATGACACCAAAATTGGAGGTGTAGTGGACAGGTTACCTCAAATTACAACAGGATCTTGACCAGACGGGCCAATGGGCTGAGAAGTGGCAGATGGAGTTTAATTCAGATAAATGCGAGGTGTTGCATTTTGGGAAAGCAAATCTTAGCAGGACTTAGACAGTTAATGGTAAGGTCCTGAAGGAGTATTGCTGAACAAAGAGACCTTGGAGTGCAGGTTCATAGCTCCTTGAAAGTGGAGTCGCAGGTAGATAGGATAGTGAAGAAGGTGTTTGGCATGCTTTTCTTGATTGGGAGTATTGAGTACAGGAGTCAGGTGGTCATGTTGCGGCTGTACAGGACATTGGTTAGGCTACAGTTGGAATATTGCATGCAATTCTGGTCTCCTTCCTATTGGAAAGATGTTGTGAAAGTTGAAAGAGTTCAGAAAAGATTTACAAGGATGTTGCCAGGGTTTGAAGATTTGAGCTCTCGGGAGAGGCTGAACAGGCTGTGGATTTTTTCCCTGGAAGCTGAGGGGTGATCTTAGAGGTTTACAAAATTATGAGGGGCATGGATAGAATAAATAGACAAAGTTTTTTCCCTGTCGTTGGGGAGTCCAGAACTAGAGGGCATAGGTTTAGGGTGAGAGGGGAAAGATATAAAAGAGACCTAAGGGGCAACCTTTTCACACAGAGGGTGGTACATGTATGGAATGAACTGCCAGAGGAAGTGGTGGAATCTGGTAAATTGCAACATTTAAAAGGCATTTGGATAGGTATATGAATAGGAAGGGTTTGGAGGGATATGGGCTGGGTGCTGGCAGGTGGGACTAGATTGGGTTGGGATATCTGGTCGGCATGGACGGGTTGGACCAAATGGTCTGTTTCCATGCTGTACACCTCTATGACTCTATATCCTTCAGAGTGTGGCAACTGGAACTGGACACAATACTCAAAAATGTGGCTGAACCAAGTCCTGTATAGCTTTTACATGACTTGCAAATATTTATACTCAAGTGCCCAACCAATGAAGGCAAGTGTGCCATACACTTTCTTTACAGCTCATCCATTGTGTTGCCACTTTCAGGGAACTATTGACTTGTACCCTAAGATTCATTTGTATGTCAAGGGTCCTGCCATTTACTGTATACTTTCCTCTTGCATTTGACCTCCCAAAATGCATCACCTCACGTTTGTCAGATTAAACCCCATTTGCCATTTCTCCACCCATCTTTACAACTGATCACTATCCTGCTGCATCCTTTGATAATCTTCTTCATTATCTAAAATTTTACTATTTTTCATGTCATTTGCAAACTTACTAATCAAACCACCGATATTTTCATCTGCATCATCTATATATACTACAAACAAACAAGGTCCCAGCGTTGATCCTTGTGGAACACCACTGGTCACAGTCAGAAAAACACCTTTCCACACCTACACTCTGTCTTCTATGACCAAACTAATTTCGTACCCAACTTACCGTGGATGCCATTTAATTTAAATTTCTGGATCAAACTACCATGAGGGACCTTGTGAAATGCTTTCGTTGAGTCCATGCAGACTATATCCTTATCAATCAACTATGTCACTTCCTCAAAGAGTTCAATCAAATTTGTGAAACAAGATTTCCCCTTGAACAAAACCATGTTGATTATCAGTATTAAGTCCGTTCTTATCAAAATTCAAGAAAATCCTATTCCTAAGAATCTTCTCTAATAATTTCCCTACCACAAATGTAAGGCTTACTTGCCTATAATTTCCTGGATCATCCCTGCTTTTCTTTTTAAACAAAGGAATAACATTGGCTATATTCCAATCATTCTCCAGTCTTCTGGAAACTCACCTGGAGGCAAAAAGGATACAAAAGTCTCTGTGAAGGCCTTAGCAATCCCCTCCATTGCCTCCCTTATAATCCTGGGATATATCCCATCTGCTCCTGGGAACTTATGTTTTTCAGGACATCTAAACCACTACTTTCTTAATATCTACATGCCCTAGAATATTGACATAGTCTACACTAATCTTGCCATGATCCATGTCTTTCTTCTTGGTGAATATCGTTGTGATGCATTCATTAAGGATTTCATCCACTTCCTTTGGTTCTATGTGTAAATTCCCTCCCTTGTCCTTGAGTACATCCATCCTTTCCCGAAGTACCTTCTTTCTTCTAATACAAATATAAAATGCCTTGAAATTCTCCATAATCCTACTTGCCAAGGACATTTTATTGTCTCTTTTTGCACTCCTAATTCCTCAAGTTCTTTCCTGCTTCCTCTTTACTCCTCAAGTGCCTTGGCTGATTTCAGTTTCCTAAACCTTACATATGCTTTGGTTTTTTTAAAAAATACTTCCAATATCTCTCGTTATCCAGGTTGTCAAATCTCGCCATCCTTATCTTTCATTGTCAAAGCAACATGCCATTCCTGAACTCTGATGAACTGGCCTTTAACAGTCTCCCACATATCCTCATACACCCAAATTTAATTTCTCCAGCTCTGATAGTTAACTTCTCCCCAACTTTCACCCGAGAACCAGTTTTATGCTTAACAATATCTATCTTCTGGAATTATGATCACTGTTCCCAAAATCTCTCTCCGAGATTTTAATCACCTGCTCAGGCTCATTCCCCAATTCAAGGTCTAGTACATCCCTTTCCCCAGTTGGACTCTTTATATATGGTTTCAAGAAGCTTTCCTGGATGCACTTAATAAATTCTGTCCCATCTAAGACCATGGCACTAAGGAAGTCCCAGTCAATATTGGGGAAGTTAAGATTATCCAATCCTGTTGTTCTTACATCTTTTCATGATCTGTTCCACTCTCTCCCGCTGGCTTTTACATATGTGTAATCCCATCCTAGTGAATCTTTTCTAATTCCTGAATTCTACCCATATGGCCTCACTGGATGTGCCTTCCAAGATGTCTTCTCTTAGTGCAGCTGTGATATTCTCCTTAATCAATAATGCAAATGCCCCACCACTTTTACATTCCTATCATGCTGAGGGCTTAGAGTGTGGAGACGAGCAATCGGATAAAAGAATTGTGAGAGAATGTGAAGAGGCTTGATGGGATGAAAAGGAAGGGCAAAGCAGACAGAAAGATGAAGATTTGGGAAGTCACTAAGATTGAGAGGCTAAGCCTGTGACTCACTCCACAAATTTTTTTTTTATTTCAAAAATATACTTTATTCATATATATTTAATCTATACAATTGGACATGTCATCATTCTGTAAACATTCCATTTCTTTGCGTATCGAAACAGGGTAATCATTCCTATTCACAGGTTGGTGCGATTACATTGAGCTGAGGCGCCAGCGGAGCCCAAATGACTGTTCTTCTTTAGGCTGGCAGATGTTAGACGGTGGTCTTTCCCCACCGCGCCTTGGCGGCCGCTGCCCCACGCTTCAGCGCGTCCCTCAACACATAGTCCTGGACCTTGGAATGTGCCAGTCTGCAACACTCAGTCGGGGTCAACTCCTTCAGCTGGAAGATCAACAGGTTTCGGACCACCCAGAGAGCGTCCTGCACCGAGTTGATGATCCTCCAGGCACAGTTGATGTTCGTCTCGGTGTGCGTCCCGGGGAACAGGCCGTAGAGCATGGAGTCCCACGTCACGGCGCTGCTCGGGACGAACCGTGACAGACACCACTGCATTCCTCTCCAGACTTCCTCTGCATAGGCACATTCCAGAAGGAGGTGTGTGACAGTCTCGTCCCCCCCGCAGCCGCTTCGAGGGCAGAGAGTCCGGGTGTGCATAAATGATCTCACAGGCAGAGCCCTTCTCACCACCAGCCAAGCCATGTCTTGGTGCTTGTTGGAAAGTTCTGGCGATGAGGCATTCTGCCAAATGGCTTTGACAGTCTGCTCAGGGAACCGCTCGACAGGATCCGCCCTCTCCTTTTCCCGAAGGGTCTCAAGGACACTACGTGCTGACCACTTCCTAATCGACTTGTGGTCAAAGGTGTTTTTCTTGATAAATGTCTCCACGAAGGACAGGTGGTACGGAACAGTCCAACTA
>NC_057712.1:69608828-69635078 GCF_004010195.1 Chiloscyllium plagiosum
ACTGGTAAGCCGTCGCTTCCGGGAGTTTTATTCTTTTCGAAGGACTCGAGGGCCTTGGTCAGCTCGTCCAGAGATAGCGGCTGGTCCAGCCTCTCGCGTGTTCTGTCGTCTAAGACCTCCGTGTTAGAGGACAGGAACGACTTGGAGGCCGCGCTGTCGTTTGGCTTCAAGTCATATCGACTGGCATAGAAGGATTTGCTGATCCTCATGACGTCAGCCTGAGATGACGTTATCGCGCCATCTTCTTCCTTCAGGCTGCTGGGCACGGAGCTCTCTTTGTGCACCTTCTGGATGAAGAAACGTGAGCACGTCTCGTCCTGCTCCACCGAGCGGACCCTGGACCGGAAGATTATCTTGGAGGCCTCCGAGGCAAAGAGCGAGGCTTGCTGGCCCTTCGCCTCCTTGAGGTCCTCCGTGACATCGACCCCCAACGTCTGCAGCAGGAGCAGGTTCTGCATACTTTCCTGGAGCTGGGACAGTTTTCCCCGTCTCTCTCTTGCCTCCTGAACACCTTTGAGGATGACGAACCTCTTGATGTTCCCTTATACTGTTTCCCACTAGTCCGCTGGAGACTCAAAGAGGGGCTTCACGGTTCTCCAACCTCACTCCACAAAATGCTACTTGTGGCAGAGGAGTGTAGGAACAGGAATAGGCTGTTCGAGTCTGTTGAGCACCAGGTCCTCCACAATCATCATCTCAGTTGTGGTGAGCAAGCTTCTCCCAAATTCCTCCTCCGGCACTTCTCACTATAGCCCTCTAAGAGTTGTACAAATTTGGAACACTCTGACCAAGAAGGCGGTGAAGGCAGGAACACTAAATACTTTTAAGTCAGAGGTGGTTGGATTATTGCTGGGCAAGAAAATCAAAAGTTTTTCTTAATTTGTCCAATAGATGTTGGCATCACTGGCAAGACCAACATTTATTGTCTGGAGAGGAATGCAGTGGTGTCTGTCGAGGTTCGTCCCGAGCAGCGCCGTGACGCGGGACTCCGTGCTCTACGGCCTGTTCCCCGGGACGCACACCGAGACGAACATCAACTGTGCCTGGAGGATCATCAACTCGGTGAAGGACGCTCTCTGGGTGGTCCGAAACCTGTTGATCTTCCAGCTGAAGGAGTTGACCCCGACTGAGTGTTGCAGACTGGCACATTCCAAGGTCCAGGACTACGTGTTGAGGGACGCGCTGAAGCTTGGGGCAGCTGACGCTAAGGCGCGGTGGGGAAAGACCACCGTCTAACATCTGCCTGCCTAAGAAGAACAGGGAGCCCACGCAGTCATTTGGGCTCCGCTGGCGTCTCAGCTCAATGTAATCACACCAACCTGTGAATAGGAATGATTACCCTGTTTCGATACGCAAAGAAATGGAATGTTTACAGAATGATGACATGTCCAATTGTATAGATTAAATATATATGAATAAAGTATATTTTTGAAATAAAAAAAACATTTATTGACTATCCTTAATTGCTGAAAGAGCAGTTAAGTCCTAACCAATTTGCTGTGGATCTAAAGTCACATGTAGGCCTGACCAGGCAAGGATGGCAGATTTCCTTCCATAAAGGATATTTGTGAACCAAGTAAGTTTTAATGACAATCAAAAATGGGTACAATGTTATTATTTGGCCAGCACATTTTTATATTCTAGAATGTTGTAAATTTAATATTAATTGTCTACCATGGTGGGATTAGAATGCATGCATGCATCTCATCCATTTTCACCCATTATTGGTCCCGATTAAAAGCTATTCTTTCTCCCTGGTTCATCATTATCCATTCCTATGTCTCCCAACTGCTGTTCTTTCTTTGTCTGGGTTCCAGCTCCATGGCAAGTCTCAAGATAAAAGGGATTTAGGACTGAGATGAGAAGTTATAGTGTGTAATTTGTCAAATTCTCTATCCCATAAAACTGTGGATGCTTCAGTGTTGAACGTATTTAAGATTGGGATAGATAGATATGGGCGGCACGGTGGCACAGTGGCTAGCACTGTTGCCTCACAGCGCCAGAGACCCGGGTTCAATTCTTGCCTCAGGCAATTGACTGTGTGGAGTTTGCACATTCTCCCCGTGTCTGCGTGGGTTTCCTCCAGGTGTTCCGGTTTCCTCCCACAGTCCAAAAATGTGCAGGTCAGGTGAATTAGCCATGCTAAATTGCCCGTAGTGTTAGGTGCAGGGGTAAATGGAGGGGAATGGGTCTGGGTGGGTTGCGCTTCGGCGGGTCGGTGTGGACTTGTTGGGCCGAAGGGCCTGTTTCCACACTGTAAGCAATCTAATCTTTATCATATATGTTGGGAGGCAATTGCCCAATGGTATTATTGCCAGACTATTATTCTGGAAACTCAGGTAGTGTTTATGGCATACGGGTTTGAATCTCACCATGACAGATGATGAAATTTAAATTCAATAAATCTTTGGAATTACAAGTCTAATGATCAGGTATCTGGAAGACTAATGGAATGTTGGGCCTTATTCCAAGGGAATTGGAGTAAAAGAGTAATGAAATCTTACTGCAAAAGGTGCTTATTACAAGGTGCTTGTCAGCCAACATTTGGAGTACTGTGAATAGTTTTGGTCCCTTTGTAATGCTATCATTTCATTGAAGGCAGTTCAGAGAATATTTACTCAGATGATTGTTGGTATGGAGGGATTCTCTTATCAGTTAAGGTTGAACAGATTGGGACTCTACTCACTGGAGTTTAGAAAAATGAGAGCTGACCTCAGTGAAACATATAGATTCTTAAGGAGCTTGACAGGGTTAATGCTGAGAAGATAATTCCCCTCATGGGAGAGTCTAGGACTGGACGGCATAGTCTCAAAATAAAGAGCTGCCAATTTGAGACTAAGATGAGGAGGACTTTTTTTCTCTCAGAGGGTGGTGTGTTTTTGGGAACAGATTCTCAATTAGGAGAGGGAATGAAGAATTACAGGGAAAGGGCAGAAAAGTGGATGGAGAAGAATGTTGGAACAGCCATGCTTCTCCTGGATAGCAGATCAAGCTAGAAGGGCCGAATAGCCTAATCCTGTTCTTATTTTTTATGGTTTTACAATGACAATGGAATCATTGTCAGAAAACATTCATTTGGTTCACTCATGTCCCTCAGGGAAGGGAATCTGTCATCCTTACCAGTAAGGTCTGGCCTACATGTGACTCCAGAGCCATAGCAATGAAACTGACACTCAACTGCCCTCTGAATTAGTTGAGCAAACCACTCATTTGTAATAATCGCTAAGAATTCTCCAAAAAATAAATGAAACCAGAGGGACGACCTGGCATCAACCGAGGCACCAGAAACAACAATGGCAAAAGCAGCCCTGTTGCTCCTACAAAGTTTTCCTTAATAATATGTGGGTTCCCTGGCCAGAATTGAGAAACCTGTCTCATAGACTCATCAGTCAACAACCTGACTACTCATTCTCATGGAATCATACCTTATAGACAACGTCAGCAGGACAGACCCAGCAGAAGTGGCAGTACAGTGGTATACAGAGTCAAGATGAAGAGCTTTTGCCCGAAACACCGATTTTCCTGCTCCCCGGATGCTGCCTGACCTGCTGTGCTTTTCCAGCGCCACTCTAAAATTCACTCTGATCTCCAGCATCTGCAATCCTCACTATCACCTATAGCGGTATACAGTCAGGAGGGAATTGCTCTGGGAGTCCTCAGCATTGATTCTAGAAGTGTCATGGTCAAACATGGGCAAGGAAACTTCCTGCTGATCTCAAAGATCCGTCATCCCACAGCTGATGACTCTGCGCTCCTCAGTATTGAGCAACACATGGAGGATACACAGAGTGGGACAGGCACAGAATGTACACTGGGTAGGGTATTTCAATGTCCACTACTAGGGGTAGCTTGGCAGCAGCACGACTACACAAACTTGTCCAGACTTAAAGGAAATTGCTCCTAGGCTGGGTCTGCAGCAAGTTATGAGGGAACTAACAAGAGGAAAAAACATACTTGACTTCAAACTCACCAATGTGCTGGCCCTGGTTGTATTTGCCCATGACAGTACCAATAAGAGTGACCATCACACAGTCCTTGTGGAGACGAACCCCTGCCTTCACACAGATAATACCTTCCATTGTACTGTTAAATGGGCACATTTCTGTTAAATGGGACAGACCTCACACAGATCTTGCAACTCAATAAGCATCCATTGATTCACACTGGTTCATTAAAAAGTATGGGAAGGCATGTCTGGAACAGCAAGACGCACCTAAAAATGAGGTGCCAAATTAGTGAAGCTACCCAATAGTACAGCTTGCATGCCTATATTATAAGCAGCAAGTAACAGACACAGTTAAGTAATCTGACAACCAACAGATCATATTTAAGCTCTGCAGTCCTGCCACATCCATTCGTGAATGATGGTGGACAATCAAATGACTCACTGGAGGAGAAGGCTCAACAAATTGCCACATTCTCTATCATGAGAGAGCCCAGCTAATCAGAACAAGAGACAAGGTTAAAGCATCTACAAAAATCTTTAAGACAGATTGGCTTGCTCCAGAGGACCCTATCTGCCCAGATGCCAATTTTCAGCCAATTTCATTTACTCCACGTGATATCAAGAAACTGTTGGACGCACTGGATACTGAAAAGGCAATGGGGCCTGACAACAATGGGGCTTCTGAATTTGCAACACTCCTTGTCAAGTAGTTTGGGTAGACTGACATTCACCTAACAATGTGGAAAATATGTTCTGCGCACAAAAAGCAGGATAACTCAAATTCCAGATATCAGATGTCAAGGTTATTAGCAGAGACAGTAATGCAGAGACTCGAACAAACAGCTCTGCCAACTAGCCAACCCAATCTTTGAGTCCGCTATGTGGATGACACCTGTGTCATCACTAAACGAAACAAATTAGAGGAAACCATCAAGACCATCAATAATACCCTTACTGGCATAAAAATCACTGAAGAGGAGGAAAACAACAACAAACTGCCATTCCTACATGTCGCAGTAGAGCGAAAAGCCAATGGGCAACTTCAAACCAGTGTCTACAGGAAAAGAACACATACAGACCAAATATTGAACTACAGAAGCAATCATCCCAACATCCACAAACGAAGGTGAATCAGAACATTATTTCAACGAGTCACCACACACTGCAGCACAAAGGAACTAGGCAGAGCAGAGGAAAATCACCTACACTGCATATTCAAAAAGAATGTGTACCCAATGAACACAATCCGCCGATCTCTCAGCAACAAACCCAAACAAGCAGACAAAACGCGTCCAGCAACCCTAGCCACTCTCCCCTATATTAAAGACGTTTTGGAAATGACTGCCAGACTACTCAGACCCCTTGGCATCATGGTAGCCCACAAACCCACCAACACACTAAAACAGCAGCTAATGAACTTGAAAGTCCTTATACAGACAAGCAAACCTAATGTCATTGACAAAATACCATGCAAGAACTGTAACAAACAATACATTGGGCAAATAGGCAGAAAACTAGCCACCAGGATACATGAACATCAACTAGCCACACAATGACATGACCCTCTCTCACTAGTATCCTTACATGCAGATAAGGAATGACACCACTTTGACTGGGACATCACATCCATACTAGGACAAGCACGAGAATTCCTAGAAGCATGGCATTCCAACCAGAACTCTATCAACAAACACATTGACTTGGATCCTATTGATCACCTCCTAAGAAAGAGAACAGGAAATGACATCACCAAAGGAAATGAGATCATCAACCCAAGGAAACCCAAACATATAAGTAGAAAGCAGGAAACACCATCAATGCTTCGTCTGGAGGCTCACGAAAGATGTTATGGTGATGAGACTTCTGAAAATGAACCTTCCAGCTCAGCGAGAAAACCTACATCTATGGGCATAAAAGCTAAATTCCAAAGTTGAGAAGAGAGTAACAATCCTTGACATTGAGGCCACATTTGACACAGTATGACATCAAGAAGCTCTAGTAAAACTAGAATCAAACAGAATCAGGGAGCAAACTTTCTATTGGCTGGTGTCACACCTGGAACATAGAAAAATGGCTGTGGCTACTGAAAGTCAGCCATCTCAGCTCTCGGACATCTCTGCAGATGTTTCTCAGAGTAATGTCCCAGGCCTAACCATCTTCAACTGCCTCATCAATGATCTTCCCTCCATCATAAGGTCAGATGTGGGGATGTTCACTAATGACTGCACATTATTCAGCACTATTCATGAATCCTCTGATACTGAAGCAGTCCATGTCCAAGTCAACAAGACAGAGACAATATCCACTCTAGGGCTGGCAAGTGGCAAGTAACATATTCACACTGCACAAATGCAAGGCAATGACGATCTCCAATCTAACTACCGTCCCTTGATATTCAATTGTGTTACTATCGATGAATTCCCCACTATCAACAACTTGGGGTTATTATTGACGAGAAATTGAACTGGACTCACCATATAAATAGTGGTCATTTAGACCAGTTCAGAGAATAGGAATGCTGCAGCGAATAACTCATCCCTAAAGCCTGACCCATCATCTACAAGACACAAGTCAGGAATGTAGTGGAATATTACCCGCTTACCTGAATGAAGCAAAACTCAAGAAGCTGAACACAATCTAAGGCAAAACAGCCAACTTGATAGGCACAACATCCACAAACATTCGTTCCCTCTACCACTGACGCCCAATAACATCATGTGTGCCATCTGCAGGATGCACTGCAGATATTTACTGAAGATTCTTAGACAGCTCTTTCCAAAACCATGAGCACTACAAAGACAAGAGCAGCAGATATATGGGGTAACACCTACAAGATATCCTCCAAGCCACTCAGAATTCTGACTTCGATATGCATCACTATTCCTTCAGTGTCTTCGGTTCTAAATCTTGGAATGCTCTCCTCAATGGCATTTTGGGTCTACCTGCAGCATGTGGAAGTGGTTCAAGGCGGCCATTCACCACCACCTTCATAAAGACAAAATATGCTGGCCCAGACAGTGCATCCATAGCCAATAAATTACTTTTTAAAAATGTTCCTTGATGGAATCGAGGATTATGGGAAATAGGTGGAAAAGTGCTGCTGATGCCCACGAACAACCATGACCATATTGAATGACTAAACAGGCTTGATGGGCCTCATGGTTTACTGTTCCATTTCCTTTGTCCTTGTATTCAGTGATAGCAGAAGTGTGGATGGAATACTCATGAGTCCCCATTATTTATCAGAGAGTGCAAAGAATTTAAGTATGATATTGAACATGGAGCAAATCACAGGCAAGCATCAGCAAAGAATTGGAAGAGGTTTATGAATAATGTGATCTAATTCTTTTTCTCCACTTTGTCTTTCCATTCCAATGGCCTACTCCATTGTCCATGACCCTCCAGTCAACTTCTGAAGTGAAGCAGATTGAAGCCACAGACAGTGTATCACCACATCTTTCTTTCCAGTGTGTGACAACCAGAGAACAGTTCTTCAGATAATGTCTGCTTTGCGCATAGCAGCTTCTATCCACCTTAACTACATAAGTCACTATGCCATAGTGATCATAAGTACAAACAAAAAAAGAACAATTAAGTGCACCAGGGTTTATTGAAATTGTATTATGCCAACCATAATTATTGAAAATGTATGATTTAATTTGTTTACTTTATTGATCTGTGTCAGATGGCCTTATTGACATGGTCTGATTGATACTGTTAAACACCTGTAGAATAAGTGGCAAGAGAATAGAGATGAGGCTGGAGTTGTGGCCTCTCAGTGTTTGAAGTAGCAAGCATAGAGTGACTTGTTGCAAAACAATGGTGTTTTGCTCTCAGGGGAAGATCAAAATTCTCTGGATGCAAATTTTGGAAGGGGCAGAGCTGGTCAAATCATATCTGCTTTATCATGCATTTACCATCAATGATAAGTGCATAGGCCTCCCTCACATGTCTTTCCATTGCCTTCACGTCTGTTGTAGGAGTCCAGCCCGTTGATCTGCCTGTTCTGATTCTTCCTTGAAGTCCATTGTCAGCAATACCGCCCAATTTTTCTGCATGACATTATGTAACACTTCAGTCAATGTTAATCCTGGGAGACCGTCTGAGAAATATATTATAGAGCTCCACTGAAGCTGCCCAGGCAATGAAACCTAATTTCACCCACGTTGATTCAGGAAATCCATTGTTATGCTCTTTGGTTGGCGTTCAAATGTCATGAGTCAAATCTTAAGTGATAACCCTTCTCACCCAAAATCCATACTGGAGCCTCAGGGAGCTGTGCAAATGAAAGTGGCATAGAATTATGCATCATGAGGGTGCACTGGGAACTGAGCATATATGGATCTCTTGTCTTTTACAGACTAATAATTACCTGTCATCACAACTGTTATGATGACAATGGTGGGTTCCAGTAGTCAGGTGGTGATGGTGGGCCATGCAGTGCTCAGGGTTTTCTTTGGGGTGAAGGAACACTCCTTTCAGCAAGTTTGTAAAGATGGCATCAGATAACATGCTTGTGGGCCTGAGTCATGGGCATGCAGGGTGGTGGAAGAAGCTAAGAAGACATGAAGCAACAGCAGCAGTTTTGCACCAAGTCCATCTTGGAAGTCTGACTGCAAGATGCTGCAGCCTACAGGAAATGCATCCAAAGACTTCAAGGTAAGGCTCATTACCTCTCACCCTTTACAACTTGAAGTTGAATCTTTAATCAAAGCTATCATTGCTTTTGGCAAAGTACATTCCTCACATTCACAAAATCATAACTGGCAAAAAGCGACAACTATAGACTGTTTTAGGATGAATGCTTCCTCTTATTGGTTCATTACCTCAGGACTCTCTAACCCTTTGTTTAGGAGTTGACTGCTTAGCTTATTTTTTTGATTTTTGGAATATTCAGCTATTATCACTAACTGTAAGAAATTTGTTTCTTTAAGGTAAGTTTTCCCATTTGTATACTTTTGTTTGGTGTTAATGGAATAAATAGTAACTGCACTGGAATCTTCATGTATTATTATTGTTTTTTCCTGCATACGACTGACTGCCCTAGCCTTTTCTTGAAGAAAATCTAAGGTATACTTTCAAGAGAAGTTGTATTCGCTGTGGGGTGACTGGCTACCGTAATTAGACAGAACATCTATGGAAACCCTTGGGAAACAGGATAAAGCATAGTTTCTTTTCTGTACAGGGTCTGTAAATCTTCCTCTGAAATCACTGTGGAAAATCAGGAGAATATCTGCAGCAATTCAACCTGTATACTTTATCAACAAAATATTAGAGCTATTATTTGTGAAGGCACGAAAGCATCTTAGTTAAGTGCTCTGCAGAGCCAGTGCAACCAACTTATTTTACTTTATCATTTACAAACACAATGGGAAGATTTAAATCATATTTCAATTTCTTGATGCAGCCATTATAGTAGAATTAGTGTAAAGCCATGCTACTTGATTTTCTTGCTCCCATCTAACAAAACCTTTGCCTGTAACTTTTTTTTGGTGAAAACAATGTCGATGAAGCATTCCTTAATAACTTGATCACGCAAAAACTAATTCATGCCTAACATTTTTTTGTGGCCTTCAACTGTTAGTAACCAAAATTGTTGATGTGCTTGTTGTGACCACACATTATTATCAAATTATTCATGAAACAACTCATTAATGTGGATCATTATTAAATCACTCATTATCCCAAAAGTTTTAACAAGATCAAGTTTTGATTATTAAGAATTCTGAAGCTTTGTTCATAGTCAGCATATGATTTTGTGAAATTATATTTCAACAGAATACTTTTGTGTGGAACACTGCCTCCTTTATCTTTGGTATCTGAAAAAAGCTAGGTATCTCCAGAAAACAAGCATCATGATGCTCAAGGAACAGGCACCTGCTCCTTCTGTTGCAGGCAGCATAACTTTTGCTTTGTGACATTTAGATCAGACTGCACTGAATGATCCACATGCCAATGCCAACATCCGTACCAAACAGCACTGATACAGCTGGCAGCAGAGGTGTTTGTGCCCCATGTGGTATCATTGTACATGAAGTAAACTTAGTTCAACTATGTTATTCAAATAACTTGTATACAACTTGAGTATTGCTGAAAAATTATACATTTTATCAAAGTTTTTAGTCTTGCACTCATCAGAGCAATTCACAAGAAACTAATTCAATTGGAAAATTGTGAATAGGTTTCCACAGCTTCCAATTTAGGAACATTGGTCTACTCCTATTCCTTTCAGCTCTTCAAACCTGTTCCATTAAATAAGATCATGGCTGATCTGTGACCATATTCCATGTACTTGCATTTGGTCAATATCCTTAATACCTTTGCTTAACAAAAATTTACATACCTCAGATGTAAAATTAGCAACTGATCTAGCATCAACTAACACTTGTCGAAAAGAGATCCTAACCTCTGCCACCCTCTGAATGCAGATGTGCTTCCAGATGTTATCAGGATAATCCACCAGGTCTCTGGTCCTGACACTGGACTTAAGTTCGTAAATGTGATGTGATAAAACAGAAGGCAGGCAAAGAATCGGTGTTTATTTAAATACAAAATTGAATATTTACACAATAACAATGCTGAATATATCACAAGAAAACAAAAGAAAAAAGTGAATTGCAAGCAGTGGAACTTGCACTGTCAAGAACAGAGTCTAGGGTGAAAATATACCATTATTCTGATACAAAGTTATTTCCTGCTACACATAGGTACTTGGGATTGTATTACTGTTCTGAATAAAAAGACCTTTCTGACCTTGGGATGCCCTGCACTGTTGCCAACCCACATTCCCTCTTCCTGCTAACTATTTGGATTTTAGGGTCTCAATGAAATTAAGCTCACCACTGGAGCAACACTATTTTGAAATGCAGTTGGCTGTTCCCACTCTCCCTAACTTGTGCTCTGTTGAAGACTTTGGATGCTATAGGCCTTCAGTCTGGGCTGTGTCCACTGATGCGGTAAGACACGCTTTGGATCTGTTGGGTGAGTACCTAGATTTTCCTTATTTCTGGTGGCTCTTGGGAGCAGGTCATCATCTGAGAAGGTAGCGGAGGTTGGGATTGTTGATTGGGTTGGTGTCAGTGCTCTCTGGTGACTTCAGTTGTCAGGTCTGTGGTTCATGGCCAGTCATAGAACCCCTACAGTGTGGAAACTGGCTATTGGCCCAACAAGTCCACACTGACCCTCCAAAGGGTAACCTACCCAAACACATTCCTATATCTTATTACTCTACATCTATCTCTGACTAATGCACCTAATCTACACATCCCTGAACACTACGGGTAATTTAGCATGGCCAATTCACCCAACCTGCACATCTTTGCATTGTGGGAGAAAACCAGAGCACCCGGAGGAAACCCACACAGACAGGGGGCGAAAGTGAAAACTCCACACAGACTGTTGCCTGAAGCTGGAATTAAACCTGGTCCCTGGCGCTGAGGCATCATTGTTAACCACTGAGCCACTGTACCACCCCAGACGATAGAAGTCAGAAATGGATGGGAAGATCATTCTCAGTGCAGTGGTGGTCTCCTGGCAGTAGTTGTGGGGATAGCTTCCCTTTTCTATTTCAAATCCTACTGACTTCTTACTTTCCCTTGGGATTGGGGCACCCATTATACAAAATCGTAGGCCTTTTATCTCCCCACCAAATCTAGTTTCCTACAATTGTTGCTTCATTGTTTCTTTCAAAAGAATTGTTCTTCCTGATTATTAGAGTAGGTGCAAATGTCCTGTGCTTATGTGATTGAATATCCATTGAAGATGGAGATCTTGGAATTTGTGCAGACTCAATGTTGTCTGAATTCAGTTTGTCATAAAGGCTGGTTCATTGTTCTTGGAGGGCTGATGTGTGAATAGGTTTCCACAGCTTCCAGACAAACTGTCCCTGTAAACTGTATTTTCCTGCATAGCTCAGCTGCTGAGGTTTTCTTTGTTAAGTTTAATTTCAAAAAAACTCCAAAACAATTCTGGTAGAAGGCCAGTAATTTTAGACGGTCGGGAATCTTCTCCAAATGATTGTGATTTTTGCTCACCCCTACAGATCCCACGATTCAATTTCATAAATTTGCACTGCTCTCCCTTGATAGCAAGAGTATCTTTCCTTAGATATGAAGAACAAAGCTGAACACAATAGTGCAGGTGTGGCCTCACCAGTGCCCTGTATAATTGCAGCAAGACATCTTTGTTCCTGTACTTTTGCTATTAAGACTAATATACAGGTTGCTTTCTTTACTTCTGCTGCGCCTATGTACTCACTTTCATCAACTGGCACACGAGGACACCCACTCAATGAACATTCCCCACTCTCAATTTACAGCCATTTAAATAACAAATTGCCTTCCTATTTTGCTAAAGTGGATAAGCTCACATTGATTCACATTATACCTCAACTGCCATGCATTCGCCAACTCACTCAGCCTGCAACATCACACTCTGCATCATCTTCACAGCTCACCCTTCCTCGCAGCTTTGTGTCATTTGCAAATTTTAAAATATTACATTTACTTCCCTCATCTAAATCATTAGCATAGATTATGAACATCTGGGGTCCGAGTATTGATCCCTACTGTACCCCATTAATTACTTTCTGCCATTCAGAAAAAAAAGACACTTCTTTCCTACATTTTATTTTTTGGCTGGTACACGATTTTTATACATCTCGATACACTACTCCCAAACCAATATGCTTTAATTTTACACATTAATGTCTCACGAGTAATTTCATTGAAAGCATTCTGAAAGTTGAAATAAACCACATCCACTGGCTCCCCCGATTAACTCTACTAGTTACATCTTTGAAGATTGATAGATTTGTCAAGCATGATGATTTTCTTTATTTAAATCAGTGTTGAATGTGTCTGATTCTACCACTAGCTTCTAAGTGCTCTGTTGTAAAATCCTTAATAATGGACTCTAGCATCTTCCCAATGACTGAAATAAGACTCACCTGTTTTTTTTCTCTATCTTGATTTTTAAATAATGGGGTTACATTAGCTACCCTCCAATCTATAGGAACTGCAACAGAGTCTGAAGAATTTTGGAAGATGACCAACACTGCATCCATTATCTCTATAGCCACTTCCTTAAGTACTCTGGAATGTAGATTATTAAACCCTGCAGATTTAGCAGCCTTAAATCCCATTAATTTCCCCAACACTATTTCTCTACTGATACAGATTTGCTTCAATTCCACCATCTCACTAACCTGGAGTTCCCCATTATTTCTGATACATTATTTGTGTCCTCCTTTGTGAAAATAGAAGCAAAAAGTATCAATTTAGTTTGCCAGCCATTTCTTTGTTCTCCATTATAAATTCTCTGTTTCTGACTGCAAGGGATCTACATTAGTTTGCACCAATCATTCTTCTCTTTGCATACCAATAGAAACTTTTACAATCTGAGAATAGAATCCCTGCAGTGTGAAAACAGGCCATTCGGCCCAACAAGTCCACACCAAAACTCCAAAGAGTAATGTAAGTGACATTAGCTTTGCTTGTTGTCTGTATGGGATCTTTCAAGTTTATGTTCTTGAAATGACTGCCAGACTACTCAGGCCTCTTGGCATCATGGTAGCCCACAAACCCATCAATACACTAAAACAGCAGCTATGAATTTGAAAGACCCCATACAGACAACAAGCAAAACTAATGTCATTTACAAAATACCTTACGAAAACTGTAACAAACACTACATTGGACAAAGAGGCAGAAAACTAGCCACCAGGATACATGAACATCAACTAGCCACAAAAAGACAATGACCCACTCTCACTAGTATCCTTATATACAGAAAAGGAAGGACACCACTTCAACTGGGACAACACATCCATCTTAGGGCAAGCCAAACAGAGACTGCCTGAGAATTCCGAGAGGCAAAAGTGAGGACTGCAGATGCTTTTTCCCAAAACTTTAATTTTCCTGCTCTTCAGATGCTGCCTGACCTGCTGTGCTTTTCCAGCACGACTCTTATCTAAAAACTGAGAATTCCTAGAAGCAGGGCATTCTAACCGGAACTCTATCAACAAACACATCAATTTGGACTCTATTTACCACCCTCTGAGAAAAAGAATAGGAAATGACATCATCACAGAAAATAACATCACCAACCCAAGGAAAGTGAAACACATAGAAAGTGAGTCATGAACACCAGTGTTTCACCAAAGGCTCACTGATGATGTTACAGAGTATGGTGACAAAATGTCTGAAAACGAACCTTCTAGCTCAGCGAGCTAACTTACATCCACAACCTCAACCTGAGCTATAAATTTCTCAAAGTTCATTTACACTGCATTTACCCCTGACTAAATGCACCTATCCTACACATCCCTGAACACTGTGGCCAATTCAGCACAGCTAAAATTACCTAACCAGCACATCTTTGGATTGTGGGAGGAAACTGGAGCACCCTGAGGAAACCCACACAGACATGGGGAGAATTTGCAAATGCCACACAGACAGTCACCCAAGGCTGGAATCAAACCTGGCACTGTGAAGCCGCAGTACTAACCACTGAGCCACCTTGCCATCAGTTCTTATAAGTCCTGCAAACTTATCCTCATACTCTATTTTGCCCTTTTAAATCAATCCCCAGATCCTCCTTTATTGACTTCTAAACTGTTCCAAATTCTGTGGACTAATGGTTTTTAATTGCCAATTTGTAGGCCTCTTTTTTGCTTCTAATACTATCTCTAAACTTCCCTCACATGCTATGGTTTTGCCATTGTTCTCTTTGCCCGCTTACGCCAGACAGGAAGAAACAATTTTTGTAGTCCATCAACTGGCTCTTTCAATGTTTGCCTCTGCTTGTTTACTGTCATTCTTTTTAGTAACATTTCCTAATTCATCATCGCCAACTCACATCTCATACCATCATCGAACTGGTATTACACAGACTGAGACAATACATCCATTCTGGGACAGGCTAAACAAAGACATGCACAGGATTTCCTAGAGGCCTGGCATTCAAAACAAAATGCCATTAACAAACATATTGACTTGGACTCCATTTACCAACCTCTCAGAAAAAGAAGCAGAAGTGATATCACCCACAACAGACCAAGACACAAATAGCAAGCGGGACAGAACACCAGCGCTTCACCAGAGGCTCGATGATGTTACTAGCATGGTGATGAAACATCGGAGACAAAATCTACCAGCTCAGCGAGCAATATTACACCAGATTCTTGATAAGCAAGGGGTGAAAGGTTAATGCATGTGAGGGGAGAATGTCAATAAATCAGATCGGCTATTGCTTTATCGCACAGCCGAGTAGACCTGAGGGGTTTGATTCAATTGTTTGCATTTTTGCAATCATGTCAAGCAGAAATAATTTGACCAAAATTGTTACTTATGCCTCATTTGATTAAAAATGACAAGCTAAACATGTTTTAAAATACTAATTTTGACACATGAGGTCATATACAGAAACTCATCAGAGTTAGTAATGGAATAAGAACAAAAGTTTGAAGTTGTGCATTGAGGAACTGAAATGAGTATCCGTTTTTCCCCAGCATTATTGCCATAGGTGATACCAATGTGGCAGTAGATATCAACCTGGTAACAGTGGATTGCCACTTAAAGGCCTAACTGGTGACAAGTTCCTGATACCACCAGGATCTCGCTAACATTGGGACAGAGGGCATAACCCAGAACCTACCTGGAATACATCACCCATTTCCTCTCAATTTCACCAATACAGGCTTCCCCTCCACAAAGACGGTCTCTCAACAATGACCATTCACTATTTTTATATCTTCAGTTTGAAGCTGCTTGCAGTTTTTATCTGCCTCAGTAAAAAAACCTCTCAGTGAAGTTGAGCTTTGGGGCCTTTTGCTGACCTTCTAACCCACCCACTGTTCTTAACTGGCAAACATGGAAACGGTTTCTTAATAAAGGTACCCCCATAACATTGTGATGCCACATGGGCAGCTCATTCTCGTGCTATCTGAATTCATGATCAGTCCTGTCAGCAAAAACATTTTATGCCTGAAATTTGTGAATTTTGTCTGGATTTTGAAATATCAGTTCAAATTTTACCTTTCATTAATTTGAAACTGTGTTCCTGCCTTATAATTTCTGCTCATTCTGCCGTATATTCGAGGAAACAAATTCTAAACTGGTCAATTTTAAACTTGACAGTGAAACAATTCATACACCAGTTACTACAGGCAACTCTCTGACCCAGCAGACTCAGTGTCTAGGCCTTTGCCAGATCACAGAAGGTCAAGTTTGTTCAATGCAAAGACCCACCTTGACATGCCTACAGAATGACACATTTTCCAACTGAACACAAAAGAAAACAGGATTTACAGATCCTAAACAAAACATGTTCTGGACAAAGATCAATGCAGAGCCACTACATGGAAAACTGCAGATATTGCAGATGCTGGACCACAGAGGCCATCAGAACAGAGACTACCAGATAGAAACATAGAAAATAGGAGTTTGGGTCAGCTATTCAGCCCTTTGAGCCTGTTCTTAATTCAATATGATCACAGCTGATGCTCTATCTCGATACCATATTCTTGCTTTTTCCCCATAAACCTTGACGACCTTAATGTCTAAACATTTATCAATTTCGTTCTTACTTTCTTGACTTTCACAACCTTCTGTAGTAGAACTCCATAGGTTCACTACCTTTTGAATGAAGATTTTCCACATCTCAGTCCTACAGTCGACCCCATAATCTGAGACTGTGACCCCAGTTCTAGACTCCCAAAGCCAGAGAAAAGCATTTGTCCTGCATCTAAGTCTGATCAGCTGTTAGAATTTTATATATTTCAATTAATCCCCTTGCATCTTTCTAAACTCAAGTAAATACAGACCTAGTCAAACCAATCTCTCCTCATACAAGAATGCTGTCATCCCTGGTACCACCTAGTGAACTATGTTGCACTCCATCCATAGCACGTATCTTTTGTTAGGTAGGAAGACCAAAAACACATGCAATACATTAGGTGTGGTCTAACCAAGGCACTGCACAACTGTCGTAATACATGGCAAAAGGGAGTACTGCAAATGCTGGAGATTAGAGTTGAGAGTGTGTTACTGGAAAAGCACAGGTCAGGCAGCATCCGAGGAGCAGGAGAATCGATGTTTCAGGCAAAAGCCCTTCATCAAGAATCCTGATGAAAGGCTTTTGCCCAAAAGGTAGACTCTCCTGCTCCCCAGACGCTGCCTGACCGGCTGTGCTTTTCGAGCACCCCACATTTTGATTCTGATCTCCACCATCTACAGTCCTCACCTTCTTCTAATAAAGATGTATCATGCTGGGTAGACAGAGGTATTAGGAGATATGGATCAAGGAATGAATTTTGACAAATGTTACAAAGGTACTAAAAAATAGAAGATGTAGTGTCTATCGAGCAAATTCTGAAGATTAGAATCTATCCAGCTGAGACATCTGCCTTCAATGATGGGAAAAAGATGACCAAAGGAATACTGAGAGTCCTGTAGAAATCATTTGGGAACAGTTAGAGGGCTGAAGAGTAGAATGTATAAATATGGGAGTTGGAGTCAGAGTGACAGAATTATTATGTTACAAAAGACGACCATTTGGCCTGTCATGTCTCCAATGGATCTCAAAATGAGCATTTATGTCTGCATTAAAAATGTGTTGCTGGAAAAGTGCAGCAGGTCAGGCAGCATCAAAGGAGAAGGAGAATCGACGTTTCGGGCATAAGCCCTTCTTCAGCTCTGATCTCCAGCATCTGCAGTCCTCACTTTCTCCTAATTGATTTATGTCTGCATGTCATTCTTCTAACTTTATCCAATAATCCAGAATATTGTTTCTACTTAAATTATTATATGACGTCCTTTTGAATGCCTCATTTGAACCAGACTGCACCAAACTTTCAGGCAGTGTGTTCAAAACCCCAGTGACTTACTGTGTGAAAAACATTTTTCTCACATTGCATTTGCATATTTTATAAATTACTTCAAATCTATGCCCTTTCATTCTTCAAGCTTTTAGGAGAACAGTTTCTGTCTACCCTTTTTGACCCCATGATTTTGAAAACTTCTATCAAATCACCCTTAGATCTCTCCTCTCCAGTGAAAACAGTTCCAACTCCTCCAATCTATTATCATTACTGAAGTGTCTCATCCAAAGGACGATTCTCAAAATCTCTTCTGAACTCTCTCCAATGTTCACATTCTTCTCATACAGTGGCACCAACAACTGTATACCATACCTCAGCTGAGATCAAACTAGTATTTTATACAAGTTCAGTATAGTTTTCTTGTCCTTTTACTCTATGGTTCAGTTAATAAAGCCTAAGATACCAAAGGATTAATTATCTGTTAACTGTAGCTGTCCTGTCACCTTTAATGACCTCAGCATATATACACCCAAGTCTTGCCGCACCTACACACCTTTATCATCTTGTATTTCCATGTTCTATCAAAATGTATCATCTCTCACTTCTCTGCAATGAAATTCATCTCCCACTTATTTTCCATCTCTAACAACTTGACCTTTTGCAGTTTTACAATGAAAAAACATTGTTAAATGGGCAATGCTTCCAGGTTGTATATAATTTGCAAAATTAGACACTGACCCTTGCGCACCGAAGTCTAGATTGTTATCATATGTCAGGAAGAGCTCGAGTTCCAAAACTGACCCCTGTGGAATTCTATTACAAACCTCCTTCCAGTACGCAAAATCTGTTAACCATTAGTTTTTGTCCTGTCCCTCAGATAATCCCATACAGAATACCTGTATTCTGACATTATAAAAGTGAATGAATATTGAAAATAGATAATTTGAACAAATGAAATTAACATCTATAACTATAATTATGTTAGTTGTGTTCAAAGTTTAAATATGTCATTATCATCTATTTGTCAATTATATTTATCCACTGCAATGTTTAAAGTAAGCATTCTTAAGAGATCTAAATTTAACATTATTATGAACCTAAAATGCATACAACTAGGAGCAATTTTAGAATTCAGAAACCTGTATCCAATTTAAATGACAGCTCAGCTACTGCATCAGACCCAGACTTCGGCTTAGTTAAGTTTTCCCATATGTAAGCGTTCACTATCATTTCCAGAAAATTAACTCAAGATCATTAAACAGATCAATCAAGGCTTGTTGCAAAAGGTGAGATCACCCAGAAAGTAATATCTTATCATGTAGGAAATGAACAGAAGTGGTCACCCTAACACCACAAAACAAAAGCAGAGTCCCATCAATTGTCCATTAATCTTGATCACAGACATCATCTCTAAGTACAGGTCAAAGTTCAGAGACACCCAGCAGGTGAGCTGATTTGGGCAACATTATTGACAACTACAGTTGAACTGATTTATTTTGATTACATCCAAAGACAAGGTTACTTTGGTCTTTGTGCCTTTACATTCAAGTACATAATTGAAATTATGCTCTGTTTGGGTGCAGGAATTTAGACCCTAAATTCTCTGTTGCTTGCATAGCTTTCCTAATGCTGAATACTAGTGAACAGAACAGAACTGCACTAATTCATGGATTATACCTTAATTAATGAAAGCCTTTTAATGAAGCTACAACATTAAATTTCTAACCATTCCAATGTTTTCAAATCCTTTCAGAGGCTTAATTGTTAAGTCTTGCAGCCAAGTTGAACTCCCTGGGAAAATCTGTCAAGATTTTTCATTTCCTAAACAAAAAAGCAGTACTGTCTTTAAATTGAAATGTTACACCAAACTGTGGTAAAGTATGGCACAACAGTCTTCTCAGAAGATTGTGTCTTTTGGTATATATACTTACCCAAATGAGACAGCACATTACATTTTATGAAGAACTCATCAAATCTTTGCCTTAAATATTGCACACAAGGCTCGGTACATTCATCTATAATTAGTTGATCAGAATGGCAGGCATTTCAGAGCACTGCTTATTTTCTCTGGTGACGGATCACACTTCCAAATTGCTTTCACATGGAGTTAGTGCCCTGGAGCGATGAAAAATCCAGCACTGTCCTTCAGCTTTGTCACCTGGAATATTGGCAATTATAGTGAAGATTGTTCTGCTTCCAGAAGCAACCTTGGCTAACAGAAGGTAAGTAAAGCATTCAACCAAGAAATTAACACATGGCAGATATTAACTCTATTCCCTGCAGTAAAACATACTGCAATACTTCAGTTAAAAAAATAGGTTTATTTGTATATTTATTTGGTTATCCATGAAAATTGAGATGTTTAAATAGTTTCCTGAAAAGAAAATCCAGAACACCGTGCAGATTTTCCCCTCCAAGATGCTTTACTGCAATTCTGAAGTTCTCAACTGCACAAGCACAATAATGAAAGTCAATTAGAGATACACTTTATCACAAAATACAGTAGCCAATTCTGCACACTAGGTTGAATAACATATGAGTCGATCATCTGTTCATACCTTTTGCTTTGGATCTTTTAAAATCATCCAAACAGGCAGATGTAATATCTAAGGTGAAAGACAGCATCTCCAATAATTTGCTGCAATACCAAATGTCAGCTTACTGAGAACATGTGCTCACGTCTATCCTGAGCCCACAATTTACTGACCCATAAGAAACAGTTCATCAAGTCAAACCCTGATACTTCAAACCTGTACTCCAAAAATTTGGTTTATCTGAAAACAGAAGTCTTAATAGCAAAATAACTCAATTCATATTAAGCAGAGGTCCTGATAATGAAACACTTTATTTGTTCCATTAGTTTGTAATAATTAGTTCACCTTTGTCTCAAATTTTCACCAGTGTCTAAATTTAACTGTATCATTTAAATCTATTGCTATTTTACATTTTAAAGTTTTTAGATTAGTCTGAAGATTTATTCCTTTTTGTAATTTTAACTCCAAATTATTTAATCCTTCTTCAGATAATTTTCTGGAACCAATCATTTTATAATCAACTTGTTCTGAGTCAAATATTTTAAATTTCATCCCATTTGCAATATCAAAATATGAAAGGAAAGACTGAGACTAGTCTTCAATCATCAAATGTTTCAAAGCATCCCAGTTAATTAAGTATATTTGAAGCATAGTCATTGCAGTAAATGTAGGAAAAGCACCAATTTGCACTCAAAGCTTCAATGAACAATATTATGAAATGACAATGTATTCAGGTTTGTTGCAGTGTTATCTGAATACTACTGACCAGGAAACGGAGGATAACTTCCCTGCTCTTCTTTGAAATAGTGACACAGGGTTGTTAATGCCTTAGAGGGCAGATGGGGCCTTGGTTGAACGGCTCACCTGTAAAATGACATCTTCAACAGTGCAGCATTTGCTCAGTCCAGCACTGGGTTGTCAGTATAAATTTTTTTAAGCCCTGGAATGTGACTTTAAAGGTAAATCTTTTCATTTAGAGGGTTAATAGTAGATGACTCAGTGAAACAAGTATCACTTGTGTAAAATTATAATGACATCACAAGTGAATACCCTCAAAACTTTCATAATTAACAACCAGCAGCAGCGTTGGCTTTTGGTGCAAATACTACTCTCACGAGCACTATGTTTGCTTCCTTCTGTACATTCACTTAGCATTAAATGTCATTTTTAGTTTGTCCACAAAACTCTAGCACAGTGCATTAGCTGGAGTACTTTTTTATTACTATATTTGTAGATATAATCATAGACAATAGTCCTCCATGGAAACAAGAGCTTTTCCACATTATTTTAATTTTCTAATATATTAAAATATCCAGAGATTTACTACCCTCATACAATACCAACAGATTAATGTCTTCCCTCAGGAATATTCAATTTCAGTGGTCACAAAGATAAAAACACCAAGGCAAAAAATATTTCATAATTCTAATTTGCTGTCTCCATAAAAAATCTCTGGACGTATTAACAGCAACGCTAAGTAATGATTTCTTTTGGTAATGCAGTGAAAAAGGACTCATGCAATTAAACCTTTCACTGTATATATCAAGCCAGATTCATTCATAATTAACAATGCATAATTTTAGTTTCTCAGCAACTGAATGACACGTTTGGGCAGAAAATTTCATTCAGACCATTTTCAGGTGCAGTGTCTAAGATTGGCCATGGTAAATTGGCCATAGTGTTAGGTGTATTAGTCAGAGTGAAATGGGTCTGGGTGGATTACTCTTCGGAGGGTCAGTGTGGACTGGTTGGGCTGAAGGGCCTGTTTCCACACTAAGGAATCTGATCTAATCAATAATCTAATCAATTTGTGGTAGGGAAACTAATGGAAACAAATTCTGTAGAACAGAATTAATCTCCACTTGGAATTGCAAAAATCAATCAAGAATATTTGGTAGGACTTTATAGGTGGGAGATTCCATCTAATAAATCTGAATGTTTTTTTTGAGTAGTGATGAGGTATGTAGACGAGGGGAGTGAAGTTGATGCAGCCTACATCAAATTCAGTAAGGCTCTTGTATAGTACACTAGTTAAGAAGCTAACAGATCATAGAATCCAGGACAATTTGGCAAATTGGATCCAAAATTGGTTTACTGGCAGAAGGTAAAGGGTGTTTTTGTGACTGGAAGTCTGTGTCCAGTACTGTACCGCAGGATATGATGCTGTGCCCTTTGATGTTTGTTGTGTACATTCATGATCTAGACCTGAATATAACAGGTATGATCAGTAAGTCTGCAGATGACATAAAAATTGGTGGTTTTGTAGATAATGAAGAAAGAAAGACGTAAACCACAAAACAATTTAATAAGCTGGTTAGGTGGGTTGGACAGAAGCAAATGGAATTTAATCTTGAAAAATGTAATGTGAAGCATTTTTGGAGGACTAACAAAGCAAGGGAGTATACATTGATTGGTAAGACCCTACCAAGAACAGTGGATCACAACAACCTTTGTGTGCATGACCACAGATCCTTGATGGCAGAAGGAAGGTGGATAGGTGGACAGGTGGACAGGTGCCATCAGTTAAAGCAGCACATGGGATACTTGCCCTTGTTAGTCAAGGCATTGAATAAAAGTGCAAGGAGGTTATGACTTCACTGCATACAACATTAGTTAGGCCACATCTTGGTGCAGTTCTGATCTGTAGTACGGATTAGATTGCACGAGACATGGTGAACCTCCTCTGCACAATGATCAGCCTGCCTTTCAGCGATTCATTTATGAAGCAAACTTACAAGACATTATTCTTCTAAGAGCAGAGAAGGCTGAGGAGAGGATCTAATTGAGCTTTATGTTCTGAGGGCCACAAAAAGGCTTATGAGTATCTTGAACTCACTGCCTAGAGGGTGGTAGAGGCAGGGACCCTGAAGTCATTTAAGAACTATTTAGATGAGTGCTTGAAATGCCATAGCATACAAGGCCATCAGCCAAGGGCTGAAAAATGGGTTTAGTATAGACAGATATTTGATGACCCCTGCATGGATATGATGGGCCAAAAGCACTCTTTCCATACTGTGAAAAGTCAATGACTCGACTTGTGATTAATACCATTGAGGCAGGCGAAACGCAAATCCTCAGTCAAAATCACAAGCAAAACACTAAGATAAAAGAAAAAAAATTGTGGATATTGGAGATCTGAAACAAAAACAGAAAGCACTGGAGAAACTTAGCATTCTGTAAGCATCTGAGGAGCAAAACGGATTTTATGTTTTGATATGACTCTTCTCCAGAAATGAAGGCTAAAAGTGATTGTGTTATGCTATTGAAAAACGGAGTGGAAGAAGCAAGTGGAAAAGATGGAAAAAGTGTCCAGAGCAATACACAAAGGGTGTGCTAATGGCAGTTGAAAAGATATATAGAGAGAAAGCTTATAGAAGCAAGACTGACATGTGGGCAGGTTGTCTTATATCAAAAATCAGGACAGAATTCATGGTTTGAATTTGTTGAGCAGAATACTGTGTCTAAAAGACTATAGTGGGCCCAAGTAGAAAATGAATTAATATTCCTTCATCTTGTTTTGTCTTTTGCAGTATTCTAGATTTTTGCACTTAACCTTTTGCTCTGAGCACCTTCACTATCTGTTCCAATTGCTCCTCTTCTCCTTTGGTCAACAGCACTTCCAGTTCTGAATGAGCATCATCTCAGACTCCAATGAATTCTGCTTTTCTGTCTTTACATAGATGCTGCCAGATCTGCTGCATTTCTCCAGCACATTGTCTTTATCACAATAAATAGATCATCTGATCATTTTCATGTTGCTGCAGCTTGTTCATTTATCTAATTACATCGTGGATCCAAGTGGGCTAATCCTGCTGACTATCTGCCATCTCAGCAGGGCCAATTCAACACAACATTTGTTTATCTCATATGATGCAGCTAAACTGCTCCTCTTAAAGGCAGTATGCTCTATTTAAAAAAAAGCAATCAGTGGAAGGTTGATACTGCTGACTGCCTATTTTGACAGTGATGTCAAACAGGGGCTGCACAAATGAACCAAAGGAAAGAAAAATGGTTCCTAATTTCACATATGCAGCACTGGAGGTTTTAGTAGTGGAAGTGGACAAAGACAATAGGTTATAGGCAGAATCTTTCCATTTAATTTGTGTTGATTAGTGAATCTCTTGGTACCTGTTCCAACATGGCCCAAAGTGAATTTTCTCTCACAATCTTCTACTCTTCATTTCATTAATTACACAGCCAGCCTATTTGGCACATATCTCGAGGATAGTGAGTGATGGAGAAATAGAAATGCTTGACAGTGCCTTACATGTTTCTGGTGCCATTTTAAACCTTAGCTGCACATTACTTCAAGTATTGCAAGCCATGAATCACCCCTCACACATTTGTGCATGATCACTGAAGATATTGCTCTTAAGAAAGACAAGCTAGTCTCCCACTTAGCAGATAGGGAGCTGGAAGTGTTGGTGGATGGAGAGTAGGACAGCAATATTCCCAGTGGATATCCAGAAAAGACCACACAAACACTGGGACACAGAATGCAACATGCATCAATGTTGTGTCTCAACGAAAATGGGACTTGCAGCAGTACTTAGAGGCCAACGGTCTTCTGCATTTCACAAGGAGAAGTGTTACCCCTGCTGCCTCAGACTCATAAGACCACTACCCCCTCTAACTCTGCCAATGTTCACACATCTCACCAAGGGTCATGGATTATATAGCACGACATGCATGATCATGTGCTCTCAACCACCTCTGACCGACCTCATCCTCCAAAACTGCACTTTGCACTTGCTACTCACTCACCGTGGACACCTCACCATTTCTCATGCTCATGCATTACCACTAACGCTCTTGCAACCTAATCATCCTTAATCCCTACCTTTGTCCTATAGCAGCAAAAAAAAAAATAGTCTGGAGTGGTGGAGAGTGCTGTTAATGGGTATCAGTCTCCTCACTTCCTTTGAAGGAAGAACCACAAATTTGGCAGGGAAATGTGGATGTGGATGTACCTACTAGAGAAGGTGCAAAACTGGACCTATTGTTGGGAAATAAGGCTGGGCAGGTGACTGAGGTATCAGTGGGGGAGCACTTTGGGGCCAGCGATCATAATTCTATTTGTTTTAAAATAGTGATGGAAAAGGATAGACTAGATCTAAAAGTTGAAGTTCTAAATTGGAGAAAGGCCAATTTTGAAGGTATTAGACAAGTACTTTCGAAAGCTGATTGGAGGCAGATGTTCGCAGGTAAAGGGATGGCTGGAAAATGGGAAGCATTGAGAAATGAGATAACAAGCATCCAGATAAAATATATTCCTGTCAGGGTGAAAGGGAAAGGGAAAGCTGGTAGATATAGGAAATGCTGAATGACGAAAGAAATTGAGGGTTTGGTTAAGAAAAAGAAGGAAGCATATGTCAGGTATAGACAGGAGAGATCGAGTGAATCCTGAGAAGAGTATAAAGACAGTAGGAGTATACTTAAGAGGGAAATCAGGAGGGCAAAAAGGGGACATGAGATAATGTTGGCATTTGGATTAAGGAGAATCCAAAGGGTTTTTACAAATATATTAAGGACAAAAAAGGGTAACTAGGGAGAGAATAGGGCCCCTCAAAGCATCTGCAGACCTCACTTTCTCCCCTCAAAGATCAGCAAGGCGATCTTTGTGTGGAGCCACAGAAAATGGGGGATATACTAAATGAGTATTTTGCATCAGTATTTACTGTGGAAAAGGATATGGAAGCTATAGACTGTAGGGAAATAGATGGTGATATCTTGCAATATGTCCAGATTACAGAGGAGTAAGTGCTGGATGTCTTGAAACGGCTAAAAATGGATAAATCCCCAGGACCTGATCAGGTGTACCCGAGAACTCTGTGGGAAGCTAGAGAAGTGATTGCTGGGCCTTTTGCTGAGATATTTGTATCATCAATAGTCACAGGTGAGGTGCCGGAAGACTGGAGGTTGGCAAACGTGGTGCCACTGTTTAAGAAGGG
>NC_057712.1:69635182-69717965 GCF_004010195.1 Chiloscyllium plagiosum
GACACCAAAATTGGAGGTGTAGTGGACAGCGAAGAGGGTTACCTTAGATTACAACAGGATCTGGACCAGATGGGCCAATGGGCTGAGAAGTGGCAGATGGAGTTTAATTCAGATAAATGAGAGGTGCTGCATTTTGGGAAAGCAAATCTTAGCAGGACTTATATGCTTAATGGTAAGGTCCTAGGGAGTGTTGCTGAACAAAGAGACCTTGGAGTGCAAGTTCATAGCTCTTTGAAAGTGGAGTCGCAGGTAGATAGGATAGTGAAGAAGGCATTTGGTATGCTTTCCTTTATTGGCCAGTGTACTGAGTACAGGAGTTGGGAGGTCATGTTGCGGCTGTACAGGGCAGTGATTAGGCCACTGTTGGAATATTGCGTGTATTTCTGGTCTCCTTCCTATCAGAAAGATGTTGTGAAACTTGAAAGGGCTCAGAAAAGATTTACAAGGTTGTTGCCAGGGTTGGAGGATTTGAGCTACAGGGAGAGGCTGGATAGGCTGAGGCTGTTTTCCCTAGAGAGTGAGAGGTTGAGGGATGACCTTATGGAGATTTACAAAATTATGAGGGGCATGGATAGGATAAATTTTCCCTGGGGTCGGGGAGTCCAGAACTAGAGGGCATAGGTTTAGTGTGAGAGAGGAAAGATATATATAAAAAAAAGAGACCCAAGGGGCAACAGAGAGTGGAACGTGTATGGAATGAGCTGCCAGAGGATGTGATGGAGGCTGGTACAATTGCAACATT
This sequence comes from Chiloscyllium plagiosum, assembly GCF_004010195.1. Lineage (NCBI taxonomy): Eukaryota > Metazoa > Chordata > Chondrichthyes > Orectolobiformes > Hemiscylliidae > Chiloscyllium > Chiloscyllium plagiosum. Next base: position 69,635,925 of record NC_057712.1, read on the forward strand.
TAAGAGGCATTTGGATGGGTATATGAATAGGAAGGGTTTGCAGGGATATGGGCTGGGTGCTGGCAGTTGGGACTAGATTGGGTTGGGATATCCGGTCGCCGTTGTCAGGTTGAACCGTTTCCATGCTGTACATGTCTATGACTCTATGAAAGTGCTGGACCACTGATGTGGGGATGGAGACACCTCAGTAGGCCATCAACCCAGTAAGCTTCATTGTACGGTCCTGCACTCTCTTCCGTTAACTTCAGTGGTAATTAATTCTTAATTTGTGCAAGCATTTATACATCCTCTACAACTAATTGAGTAATAGAAACCACTGACTCAACAGCATTTGTTTTTCTCTTGATTGAAGAAAGCAAAAATGTGTAATTACTGTGTGGCAATGTACATGCAAATAGTCTTTATTCAAAACGACCATAGGCAAAGGAAACTTAGTCACACAACTGCCTTCTTTTTGTGATAATGTTTGCTACTGTTGAAGGGGGGCAAAAAAAGTTTAACAGAAACGTGCCCGCTACAAGTAATGGACTATATAAAATTGAAAGACAATTTTACAATAAATCAAATATGAATTCCACAGCTCTGCTGAATATCAGAAAGCAGCAATAAAATAATCCAGTAAACATTAAAAATAGAACTTGAGTTACGGAATCTGTGAATTCTTGTCCAGAGGTTATACGCAACATGGCATAAGCATGCCAATCATTAAGGACTTAAGACTTATCATGCCAGAATAATTGGCCAGAAGCCAGAATTGGAGTGCAGGTATCTCAGAGGGTGCTGTGGCTGGAGGAGATTACAGACACAAGGAAGTCCCCACTGTCCATGATACCACCTATTTTAGTGTCACCAGCAAAAATACTAATCATGCCTTGTACATTCTCAGCCAAATCACTGATATAGATAACAAACAGTAATGGGCCCAGCTCCGACCCCTGAGGCACTCCACTAGTCACAGCATCTAGACTAATCAGCATCCTTTCACTATTACCCTCTACTTCCTACCATCAAGCCAATTGAGTATCAAATTTGCCAGCTCGCTCTGGATTCCACATGATCGAACCTTCCAGAGCAGTCTACCATGTAGAACCTTATCAAAGGCCTCACCGAAATCCATACTGACTACGTCAACCGCCCTGCCCTCGTCAACCTTCCTAGTCACTTCAACAAAGAACTCTAACAAATTTGTGAGGCATAATCTCCCATGCACAAAACCATGCTGACTATTCCTAATCAAACCCTGTCTTTCCAAATGCATATATATCTTATCCTTCAATCTTCTCAAGTAACTTACCCACCATAGATATTAAGCTTACTGGTCTATAGTTCCCAGGCTGTTCTTTGCAGCCCTTCTTGAATAAGGACACAACATTTGCTACCCTCCATCTTCCAGGACCTTACCCTTGGATAACGATGATGTAAAAATACCAGCCAGGGCTCCAGCAATTTCTTCTCTAGCCTCTAATAGTGCTCTTGGATACATCTGGTCAGGGCTAGGAGATTTATCCACCTGAATACATTCTAATACATCCAACACCTCCTCTACTATGAGATGGACTATCCCCAAGATATCACCACTAACTTCCCCAACTTCCCGAGTCTTCATGTCTTTCTCCATGGCAAACAAAGGAAAATTATTCATTGAGAACCTCACCCATCTCCTGTGGTTCTACACATAAATATCCACTTTGGTCCTTAAGGGGCCCTATTCTGTCTCTAGTTATTCGTTTTCCTCTAATATACTTAAAGTGCCTCTTTAGATTCACCCTAATCATTCTGCCAAGGCCACCTCATGTCCCCTTTTCACCCTCCTGATTTCCTTCTTCAGTAAGCTTTTGTATTCCCTGCATACCTCCAGGGATTCCCACGATCCCAGCTGCCTGTACCTTAGCCATGCCTCCTTTTTTTCTGGTCAAACCCTCAATATATCTCATCATCTCCAGGGTTCCCTATTCCTGCCAACCTTGCCACTCACACTTATAGGAACATGTAGACCTTGAACTTTAGCTATCTCACTTTAAAGACCTTCCACTTACCAGAGGTCCCTTTGCCTGACTATTCCAGTTCATTCCAGCAAGCTCCTGTCTAATTCCATCAAAATGTTCCTTGCCCCAATTTAGAACCTGTACCTGTGGATGAGTTTTGCCCCTCTCCATAACTATTTTAAAATTAATAGAACTATGGTCACTGGTCCTAAAGTGCTCCCCCAGTGTCACCTCTGTCATCTGCCCTGCCCTATTTCCCACAAGGTAAGTTGGGTTTTACCCGTTCCCAGTTAGGGCCCTCTATTTACTGCTTATGGAAACTTTCCTGAATGCACTTAACAAATTCCACCCCATCTAAGCCCTCAAAGCTCTGGCAGTCCCAGTCTATGTTACGAAAATTAAAATCCCCTATTATGACAACCCAATTGCTCCTGCAAGTCTCCTCGATCTCTTTGCATATTTGTTCCTCCAATTCCCATTGACGATTTGGGGGCCGACAGTACAACCCCAATAATGTCACCATCCCATTATTTCTTAGCTCCACCCACAAAGCCACACTGGATGATCCTTCAGTTATTTCACCTCTGATTACTGGTGTGACACTCGCCTTAATAAAAATGCAACTCCCCTTCCCCTCCTTCCACCACCTCTGTCCTGCCTAAAGCACCTGTACTCTGGCACATTAAGCTGCCAGTCCTATCCCTCCCTTAGCATTTTTCTGTCAAGGCTATAATATCCCAGTCCCATGTATCTAACCATGCCCTGAGTTCAGCCTTACCCCTCGGCCCTTTTGCACTGAAATAAATGCAATTTAATCCAACAGGCGTTCTTGTTGCTTGTTCCACCCTGACCAGTCTCTTCAACTTATTATTTCTGATTACTGTATCTCCTTCCAGCCTTGCACTTGTCTCCCTGCTGCTAAGGATCTCACCAGCCCCTGTCAATCTATTTTCAACCTTTCCTTGCAGCACTAGCAAAACTGGCCACCAAGATATTGGTTCCCCTCCAATTCAGGTACAATCTGTCCCTCTTGAACAGGTCACCTTTGACCCAGAAAAAATCCCAATGACTAAAAATCTGAATCCCTGCCTCCTGAACCAATTCTTTGGCCACACATTAATCTGCCATATCCTTCTGTTCTTACCCTCACTAAAACGTGGCACTGAAAGTAATTCGGAGATTATCACCAATGAGGTCTTGGTTTTTAAACTTTTTTTCTAGCTCTCTATAATCACTGTTGCAGGACCTCATATCTATTTCTACCGATGTCATTTGTGCCAATGTGCACAATGACTTCCGGCTACTCAACCACTGCCACCCGCTCTCTTCCCCCCACACCCTCCTCCCCGACCCCCGAGAACATTCCGCAACCGCTCTGAACCATCCTCAACCCTGGCACCTGGGAGGCACTACACCATCCTGGATTCCTGTTTGCGGTCACAGAATCTATGTGTCCTCCGAACTACTCAGTCTCCTATCATTAAGGTCCTGTTTACCTTTACCCTTTCCCACTGCTCCCCAGAGCCGGTCATAGTGCCACCAACCTGGCTACTGCTGCTTTCCCTGAACGGTCTTCCCCCTCCAACAGTATCCATGTTGGAGAGAGGAGCAGCATAATTATCAGCATAAATACCATATTTTCCTAGTTCCAATTAATTCTTAAGAAAGGTCAGCAGACTCCAAATGTTAAGTCTGTTTTCTCTCCAAAGTTGCTGCCAGACCTGCTGAGTTCAGTCAGCATATTAATGTTTAACTCACTGCTCTCTTTCAAGTATACCCACCTTGAAGAAATTCTGCCACTTTCTCTGATAGGATTTCCATTTTAATCGTTCTTCTTGTTCACAATTGTTACATCATTCACACCACCTACTCAGTGCTCCACCCCGTCGTCTTCACCATAAACGCCATAGTTTTGAAGATACTATCAGTTTTGAAGAACATTAATTCTCTTTTCTCTCTACTGACACTACCAGACCTGCCTAGTTTCTCCAGCAATTTCTGTTCTTCTTTCAGATTTTCATCATTCTTATTTTGCTTGGATACTGTTTTGGGGGGAGGGTGTTATCAGGCGTATGCAGTGTGGCCCAGGTCTCTGGCATAGAGATTGTCCTTGTTGCACAGAAGGGAAAGGAGGAGAATGTTACTCATTGGGGACTCAATAGTTAGAGGGTCAGATGAAAGGTTTGTTGGGAACAAACGAGCCTCACAGTTGGTGTGTTGCCTCCCAGGTGCCAGGGTCCATGATGTCTCGGATCATATCTTTGGGGTCCTGAAGGGAGAGAGTGACCAGCCCTAAGTTGTGGTCCCTGTCGGTACCATCGACATAGGTAGAAAGAGCAAAGAAAGGACATGAGCAATCTTTATCAAATAGAATAAAGGAGAACCCTAAAGCTTTCTATAGGTATGTTATAGGATGACTCGGGTAAGAATAGGGTTAGTCAAAGACAGAAGTGGGTAATCGAGTGCGGACCCTGTGGGGAGCGGAAAGGTGTGAAACGAACATTTCTCATCGGTTTTCACTCAGGAAAAGGAGAATATTGTAGAGGAGAAGAATGAGATACGAGATATTAGACTATAAAGGATCAAGGTTTGTTACGAAGAGGTGTTATCAATTCTAGAAGGAGTGAAAGTAGACAAGCCCGCTGGGACCGATGGGATTTATCCGACGATTCTCTGGGGAGCTAGGGAAGAGCTAGCAGAGCCTTTGGCTTTGAAACTTGAGTCGTCACTGTCTATAGGTTTTGTACCTGAGGACTGGAGGATTGCAAATCTTGTGCCCTTGTTCAAGAAGGGCAGGAGAGATGACCCAGGTAATTATAGACCAGTGAGCCTTACTTCTCTTGTAAGAAAGGTTTTGGAAAGGATTATAAGAGATAAGATTTACAATCATCTTGCAAGCAACAATTTGATTTCAGATAGTCAACATGGTTGCGTCAAGGGCAGGCTGTGTCTAACAAACCTCATTGAGTTTTTGAGAAGGTGACCAAGCATGTAGATGAGGGTAGGGGAGTTGACACGGTAGACATGGACTTCAGTAAAGTCTTTGATAGGGTTCCACATGGTAGGCTGTTGGAGAAAAGACAGAGGCATGGGATTGAGGGGGACTTAGCAGTTTGGAATAGAAACTGGCTTTCTGAAAGAAGGCAGCGAGTAGTGGTTGATCGAAAATGTTTGGCCTGGAGTCCAACTACTAGTGGTATGCCACAAGGATCTGTTTTGGGACCACTGCTGTTTGTCATTTTTATAAATGACTTAGACACAGGCATAGGTGGATGGATTAGTAAATTTGCAGATGAAACTAAGGTTAGTGGAGTATCGGACAGTTTGGAAGAATGTTACAGGTTGCAGGGGACTTGGATAAACTGCAGAATTGGGCTGAGATGTGGCAAATGGAGTTCGATGCAGCTAAATAGGAGGTGATTCACTTTGGCAAGAATAACAGGAAGGCAGAGTACTGGGTCAATGGAAAGATTCTTGGTAGCGTGGATGTGCAGAGGGATCTTGGAGTCAATGTACATAGATCACTGAAAGTTGCCACCAGGCTGATAGTGCTGTGAAGGCGGCATATGGTGTGTTAGGTTTCATTCATAATGGGATTGAGTTCTGGAGCCACAATATCATGCTACAACTATACAAAACGCTTGTGCAGCCGCACTTGGAAAATTGTGTCCAGTTCTGGTCGCCATATTATGGGAAAGATGTGAAAGCATTGGAAAAGGTGCAGAGGAGATTTACCAGGATGTTGTCTGGTCTGGAAGGAAGGTCTTATGAGGAAAGGTGGAAAGACTTGGTCTGTTTTCATTGGAAAGAGGGGATCTAATTGGGACCTACAAGATGATCAGAGGATTAGATAGGGTAGACAGTGAAAGTTTTTCCTAGGATTATGACGTCAGCTTGTACGAGGGGGCATAACTACAAATTGAGGAGTGATAGATTTAAGACAGATGTGAGAGGCGTATTCTTTATTCAGAGTGGTAAGGGCATGGAATGCCCTACCTGCCAATGTAGTTAACTCAGCCACATTAGGGAGATTTAACAATTTTTGGATAGGCACATGGATGATGATGGGATAGTGTAGGGTGACGAGCCGAGAATAGTTCACAAGTTGGCGCAACATCGGGGGCCGAAGGGCCTGTTCTTGAGTAATCACTGCAGGAGTACCCAAATGGGGCAGATACATTCTATACTACTCCCAAGAGTCCTTAGTAATTATGCCAAGCAAGTTAATATAAACTATTCATTGCTATCATGCACTAAATTACCTCATTATCCAAAAGAAGCTATAAATAAAATGTGCAGTAGTTTATTCTCTGTCACTGGTAAGAAGACAGGCCCTAGATACCAACGCAGAAAAAAGGATTAGAGGCAGTAGCAGCTAACCAGACCAGATTTCCACATGCTGGCAATGGTGTTATCTGAAACAGAGGACAGAGGACCACTCTGCTATTAGGTGTGTATATTTTAAAAGCTCACCTCTTTGGCAGCCATCTAACTGTTTCCACTATAAAAATATTTTTGGAAAAGTCTAATGTGACATTTATTGGTTTTGATTGTTTCTTTCCCAACCTATTTAAATACAGATTCTTGTTGTTTTAAGGATATAATTAAACAAATCAGATGCTTTTGTGACTTGTACAATGACGAACAATATATTGCCTATAGATTTACTTACCACAAGTAAATCTCCAGTGTCATTGCTGATGGTGAATCACAGGAAATACATAAACAACAACAAAATCAAATTGCTGGAAAAGCTCCACAGGTCTGGCAACATCTGTGGAGAGAAATCAGAGTTATTGTTTTGGACCTAATGATGTCAAGTTCTAAAGAAGTGTCACTGGACCGAACTTGAGGGTTTAAACTAACATGTGATACAGAGAGACAGTAATATCACCAAGATGTTGGGAAACACATGGTTCATTGAGAGACAGGAATTGAAGAAAATCAGTATTGACAAGGAAACAGTGTGGGGGGAAATGATGGGATTAAAAGATTGACAAATTCCCAAGCCTAATTAATTTACATCCCAACGAACCTAAGGGTGTGACTCAAGAGACACCGGATGCATTGGTGGTAATTTTTCAGATTCCAGAGTAGTTCCTACAGGCTGGAGGGTAGCCAATTTAACCTCACTATTTAAGAAATAGAGAGAAAATAGAGAATTATAGACCGGTTAGCATGACATCAGTCACAAGGAAAATGCCCGGGGCACATTACGAAAATTTAAGTGCTTTGAAGACAGGATTGGACAGAGTCAGCACAGATTTATAAAAGGGAAACCATGATTGACAAATCAGTTTGAAATTTATGAGGATGTAACCGATAGACTTAATAAGGGGTACCTAGTGGATGTGGTTTATTTAGTCTTTCAGAAGGCATCCAATAAGGTCCCACAGAAGAGATTAGCATGCAAAATTAAAGTGCCTGGGATTGGGAGTAGTGTACTGACATGGATAGAGAATTGGTTGGAAGATAGGAAACAGAGTAGGAAAAATGGAGTATTTTCTGAATGCCCACCCATGACAGTGAGGACCTAAAGTTTACAGATGACAAAGCTGGGTGAGAGGTTGAACTGTGAGGAGGATGCAGAGATCCTTCAGTGTGATTTGGACAAGTTGAGTGAGTGAGCAAACGCATGGTAGATGGTGTGTAATATGAATAAACATGAAGCTATCCACTTTGGTAGCAAAACCAAGAAGACAGGTTATGTCTAATAGATTGAGGAAGGGAAAGGAGCAATGAAATCTGGGTGTCCTTGTACACCAGCCACTGAAAGTAAGCAAGCCTGCAGGTGCAGAAAATGGTGAAGGTGGCAAACGACTTGTTAGCCTTCATAATAAGAGGATTCTGGCACAGGAGCAGAGGTAACTTGCTGCAATTGAAGAGGGCCTTGGTGAGACCATACCTGGAGAGGTGTAAGTAGTTTTGATTTGCTTCTGAGGAAAGATGCTCTGGCTAAGGAGGGGTGCATCATAGGTTTACCAGACTGATTCCTGGGATGGCAAAACCGACTGAAAAGAGACTCAATTGGTTCGGACTTTATTTGCTGGAAATTAGAATAATGAGGGGGGGTTCTCATTCAAAACTTTGAAAATTCTAACAGGTCTACACGGTAAATTGAGACAGGATATTCAGATAACTGGGGAGTCTAGAATGGATCACATTCTAACAATACTGAGTAGGGCATTGAGGACTGAGATGAGGAGCAATGTCTCTACCCAGACAGTGTTGAGCCTGTAGAATTCTCTGCCACAGAAACTGTCTGTGTGGAATTTGCACATTCTCCCAGTGTCTGCGTGGGTTTCCTCCGGGTGCTCCGGTTTTTTCCCCACAGTCCAAAGATGTGCAGGTTAGGTGAATTGGCTATGCTAAATTGCCCGTAGTGTTAGGTGTAGGGGAATGGATCTGGATGGATTGCTCTTTGGAGGGTCGGTGTGGACTTGTTGGGCTGAAGGGCCTGTTTCCACAATGTAAGTAATCTAAATGTAAATAATCTCAAAAAAAAAAGTGGGTGAGGTCAAAACTCTGCATGTTTTCAAGTAGATACATTTCTTAGGGCTAAAGGGTAGGTTTGAATGGTTGGATGACCTACTACTGTTCCAATATGTTTGTATGAGAACAGACACATTTGTTCCCATCCTTCCACTGTTGTTTACAAGAGGAACTGCAAGAAGCAAACAGTCTGCCTATTCGAAATAAAACCAGTTGCATCAGAAATGATGAGACCAGTGGACCAGACACCTAGGACTGAAGTTGCCAGTGCCAGGCCTGGAAGAACATGAACAGCAACAACTTATATTTGTGTAGTAGAAATAAAATGTAGGAGCATTACACAAAATTGAAACAAAATTGAAAATTAAGTCCAAAGGTTAAAGCTATGACAGATGGCAAAAGAGATAAATTTTGAGCAATATCTTAAAAGAGGAAAGATAATTTATGGAGAACAAAGGTGTGAGGAATGAGTCATAGATTTCATGCCATAGGCAACTAAGTGAATAGCCACAAACTATAACAATTATACTCAGGGCTAATCAAAAGGTTAGCATTTAAAGAACATTTTCAGGACTACAGGAATAAAGGAGATTGCAGAAATTAGGTGGAATAAATCCAATGAAAGGGTTTGAAAATAAGGATTAGAATTTTAAAATCGAAGAGTTGCTTGACCTATCACCAAAGTGGCTCAGCAAACACAAGGGTGATAGATGCACAGAACTAACAGAATTAAGACATACGCAGCTGAAAATGTGTTGCTGGAAAAGTGCAGCAGGTCAGGCAGCATCCAGGGAACAGGAGAATCGACGTTTCGGGCATAAGCCCTTCTTCAGGGCTTATGCCCGAAACGTCGATTCTCCTGTTCCCTGGATGCTGCCTGACCTGCTGCGCTTTTCCAGCAACACATTTTCAGCTCTGATCTCCAGCATCTGCAGACCTCACTTTCTCCTTAGACATACGCAACTGAGTTTGTAGTGATCTGAAATTTACAAAAAATACAATGCGGGAGACCAGCCTTAGTTCAAAAGATTAAGAAAAAAAAATACACTGGCTAGATGGGAATGCATTCCTCAGAAGCTGGGGAAGCAGGTCTTATGTTGGAGATACATAAGCTCTGGATTGTACACCTCAAATAACTGTTGTGCACTGTGATTCAAAAAAATAGACTTGATCACTGAACATTCTGGATGGTGAGGATCCCCTGCCAATTGACCCCCTCCATCTCCTCCCTTTCAGTGGACTTGTCCAGCTCTGATTTACCATCTGTTCATCCTCAAAGGTATACCATGTTTGAAGCAAAAAGCCTCTGATGCACGCTCAGGGGTGTAGGAGCACATGATTTCTACAGAAGCCTTGAAACCAGATCAAACTCCTTCACCATTTGCCTCTACGTTCCTTGTAGACATTAACAACCTAATACTACATAAAAGACCAAACGCTTGAAGAATGAATGCAACAGCCAAGAAAAAAAAAGTTTACCTAACCTGTAATTAATTCTTTTTCCCATCAATTAGTATTGGCAGGAGAGAGGTTTCTTGTCACTGAATGTTCTGCTGTGCAAGCCTAAGTTAGGCACTTAACTGGAACACTGAGCCTCAACTAGGCACAGCCTATAATCAAATCAGTATTACACGTTCATTGGCATCATGATCCGTCTATTGTATAGATTGCTAGCAACTGTTCACTGTGTGCCATTTTTGCAATTTGAGTTCAAGTGCTTGCAAATGCCATTTTGGAGCTCTGTAAGATCATAACATGGAAAACAGAAGCAGGTTGTTCAGCTCATTGAGTCTGCTCTGCCACTCAATAGGGCAGGGCTAATCTGATCATTCTCAACTCCACTTTCCTGCCTTCTACCTACAATCCTTGATTCCCCTACTGATTAAAAATCTATTTAAGCCTTGAATGTACTTACCCATCCAGACTCGACAGCTGTCTGTGGTACAGAATTACAGATTCATGACCTTCTAAGGGATTGAATTCCTGTTAATCTTTATCTTTATTGGATGACTCCTGACTATGGACCTCTGGCCACTGGTCAGAGACCTTCTCACAGGGAGGAAACAAAATTTCTGCATCTACCCTGTCAAGTTCCCTAAGGATCTTTGCATGTTTTGGTAAGGTTGCTTCTAATTCCTATAAACTCCAATGCTTAGAAGCCCAAACTACTTAAACATCTCCTCATAGGAAAATTCTTCCAAATATGGGTTCAATATAGTGAAGGCCAACATTCCATTTGCCTGCCCTATTACATGCTAAACTTGTATGCTCGCTTCTCATGATTTATTTGAGAACACCCAAATTGCTATGCTGTGGATTTCTGCAGTCTTTCTTCATTTAAGTAATATTCATCTCCACTATTCTTTTTACCAAAGTGCATAACCTCTACAGATTCAATCATCCTCAATACTTGCCTTCTCACCTTTGTATCATCTGTAAACCTATTGATCATATACTCAGTTCTATCTTCCAGTCATTTACATATATTGTAAATAATTGTGACCCTGGCTGATCCCCATGGCATTCCACATGTTAAAGCTTGCCATCCTGAAACCATCTCCCTTCTCTCCAATCTCAGTCTTCTGATCATTAGCCAATCCATTTAGAAAGTAGTCGGTGTCCCAAATCTTCCGACCAAAGTGCAAAAACTCTCGCTTTCCTACACTGTATTCCATCTGCCACTTCTTTGCCCTCTCCCTCAGCCTATCTAAGTCCTTCTGCAGCCTCCCCACTTCCAGAACATTACTGCCCCTCCATCTTTGTGTTATCTGCAAACTTAGCAACAATGCCCTCAGTTTCTTCATTCAGATCATTACAGCATAAATAGGTATGGTTCCAAAACTGACCCCAGCAGAAATCCACTAGTACCAGTTAACATCCTGAAATAGACTCCTTTATCTCCAATCTGCCTTTGCCAGTCAGGCAATCTTCTAACTGTACTAGAACTTTGTCACCAATACCATGGACTCTTCTTATTTAGCAACCTCCTGTGCGACGACTTGTCAAAGGCCTTCTAGAAATCCAAATAGTTCACATACATGAGTGCTTCTTTGTCTAACTTGTTCATTATATCTTCAAAGAATTCTAATAGATTTGTCTGGCATGATCACCCCTTGGTGAAGCCGTGCTATTTTGCCATGCATGACCCGGTACACAATAATCTCATCTTTAATAATGGATGCTAAAATCTTGCAAGAACTGAAATTAGACTTATCAGCTTATAATTTCCTACCTTCTACCTCCCTCCCTTCTTTAGTATTAGCGTTACGCTAGCCATTTTCTAGTCCTTTAGGACTCTCCCTGCTTCCAGTGATTCTGGAAACTTCACTATCATGCTTCCATAATCTCCTCAGCCTTCTCCTTCAGAACTCTGGGATCTAACCCATCTGGTCTGGATGGTTGACCTACCTTCAGACCTTTCAACTTCCCCAACACCTTCTCCTTAGTGATGGCCACTAAACTCCTCTCAATTCCCAACTCTGTTGAAGTTCTAGTACGCTACTGATGTTTTCCACTGTGGGGACCGATGCAAAGTATCTATTCAGTTCCTTTGCCATTTCTTTGTTCCCCATTGCTATTTTTCCAGCCGTATTTGCCAGCAGTCCTATGCCCACTCTTGTCTCTCTTATCTTTTATCTAAAAAAAACTCTTGCAATTACTGGTTAGTTTATCTTCATATTTCAGCTTCTCCCTCCCTTTCTGCTTTTATTAGATGTCCTCAGCTGGTTTTTAAAAGACTTCCTAATCCCTTGGCTTCCCAGTAATCTTCACCACATTGTATGTTCTCTCTTTTGCTCTCATGCTGTCCCGGACTTGCCTGGTCAGCCATGGTTGCATCTTCCTTTAGTAGGTTTCTTCTTCCTTGGGATGAATTTCTGCTGAGCTTCTTGAATGTCCCCCAGTAATTCCTGCCATTGACGCACTGCTGTCTTCTTCTTTGGTGTCTCCCTTTCCAATCAACTCTGGCCAGCTCCTCATGTCTTTGTAGTTACCTTTACTCAATTATAATACCAGTACATCGGCTTCTAGCTTCTCCCTCTCAAGCTACAAGATGAAATCTATCGTATTATGGTCAGTGCCCCCAAAAGGGCTCCTTCACCATAAACTCCCTAATCAAGTCAGACTCAATACCCAATCCCAAAATTGCCTGTTCTAGATTAGATACTCTATAGGATGGAACAGGCCCTTTGGCCCAACAAGTCCACACTGACCCCCCGAAGAGCAACCCATCCAGACCCATTCCTGTACCCTATATTTACCCTGACTCATGCAACTAACACCATGGTCAACTTAGCATGGTCAATTTAGCATGGCCAATTCATCTGGCTTGCACATATTTGGATTGTGGGAGGAAACTGGAGCACCCAACAGGAAACCCATACAATGGGGAGAACGTGCAAATTCCACACAGTCGCCAGAGGCTGGAATTGAATCTGTGTCCCTGACACTGAGGCAGCAAGCTAATCACTGAGCCACTGCGCTGTCCATGTTCTCTTGTGGACTGTGCCACAAGCGGCTACAAAAAATAAATCACAGACTTCCCACAAATTCCTTTTCTTGGAATCTGGTACCAACCTGATTTTCCCAATCCACCTGCATATTGAAACCCTTCATGATTATTGCAATCATGCCTTTCTTACATGTGTTTTCAATCTCCTGATTTATTTTCTGCCCCACATCCTGATTATTGCTTGGAGGCCTGGACATAACTTCTATCAGAATCTTTTTCCCTTTGCAGTTCTTCAACTCTACACAGGCAGATTATATGCCCTCTGACCCTATATTGATCCTTGTTATTGATTTAATTTCTTTTCTTACTAACAAGCTAACTCTGCCGCCCTGCCTGTTCTTTCAATAGGATGCTTGACCTCGGATCTTTAGTTCTCAGCCCTGATCACGTCTGTGATGCCCAAAACATCAAACCAACTAATTTCAATCTGTGTTACAAGATCATTTACTTTATTTTGTATACTGCACACATTATTCTCAGTCCTGTGTGTTGTCCGCCCTACTTCTTATAGTTGTCTCCTTATCTGCTGTGCCTGAAGTTAGATTCCTGATCCTTTCCATCCTCTCTGTTCTATCCTCGTTTTGGAATCTTTAATAACCTCTTCTGAGCACACTACCCACCCTTTAAAGTCCTTACTACCACCTTATTTAGCCTTTCTGCTAGAATCCTGGTTCCAGATTGGGATGGGCTCCACCTGAACCAATGGTACAGTTCCACCCCATCCCAATATGATGTTGAATGTTTAAGGGAAAGGATTAGATTGTCTCTTGTTGGAGATAATAGTCATTCCCTGCACAGTAAATATTACTTACGACTTATCAGTGGAGCCTGAATTTTGTCCAAGTTCTGCACCAGATCTGGAGTGCTTCCAGAGTTGAGCAATTGTGAAGGATACTGGGCTCTGTGCAATCACTGTTGGACAACTGACCTAACAATGGAAGGAAATTGAAGATGATTGGATCTAATTGTGATTTGTTGTAAATTTGCATTAATTATTTGTATAGTGTATTAACTTCAAATCAGCATACTTGCCAGACTGAGTGTGCATTGAACCAACATGAGTTTTCTAATTTACATTATAAACAGCGTTTACGTGAAGTAATTAAATGGTAAATATTTACTATTAATCCTAATGGATTAACCACAACTGGTATTATTGATTGTATAATAAGCAAGAGTTTAAAACAATGTTAAAGACAATTAGTAACCCTTAATAAATATTCCTAATATGTAAAACATTTACAAAACAAGATACTGAGAGATGCTGTCAATTATTAAGTTGATTTGGAATGAATTGTGTTGACCAGATAGTCCATTAGACTTCTGTCAGTGACTCTCTCTGTATCAATTAAACATAATTAAGATGTTGTTATGATAGAAAGACCAAATCGGAGATGGGAAGTTTGTAATAAAAGGTTTACCACCTGGCTCCCTAAGTCATCCATATCTCTGTCCATCATTTACAAGATACATGGCAGGGATATGGATGAGTACAGCTTAACCAACATTCAAAGAGCTCAATACCACCCACCATAAAGCAATTTATTTGATCAGCACTTGAACAACCACCACGAACATTCACTCCCTCCACCAACAGCAAATACTGGCAGGAGGATGTATCATATGCAAGATGCACTGCAGCAATTGTTGAGGTTTCTTTTATGGTATTTTCCCCAACTCGGACCACTCCTGGCACCAGGTGATATTTGCCATGTTCAGTGCTATATGATCACATCAGATTTTTTGAGATGGTTTGTGATCATCATTCTCCTTTTCCCTTTGCTTTGTCTATCAAGGGAATAATGGAAGAGATTACACAGCTATTGAGTATTTATGGAAGAGGCACAATTCTTAGATAACATCAAGATTTGGTGCATGATAGCATGATCGTGCAGAATTGCTAGGACCTTTAAAAATTGTTTCAGATACATCTATTCCTTAAAAGCTGAAGTAGAAATCTTTGTCTCCACCCACAGGTAAACTTGGATATCAGTAAAATGAGGAGAAAGTGAGGTCTGCAGATGCTGGAGATCAGAGCTGAAAATGTGTTGCTGGAAAAGCGCAGCAGGTCAGGCAGCATCCAGGGAACAGGAGAATCGACGTTTCGGGCATAAGCCCTTCTTCAGGAATGAGGAAAGTTTGTCCAGCAGGCTAAGATAAAAGGTAGGGAGGAGGGACTTGGGGGAGGGGCGTCGGGAATGCGATAGGTGGAAAGAGGTCAAGGTGAGGGTGATAGGTCAGACTGGGGTAAAATCAGTAAAATGAGTTGAGCCAATGTAACATGAACCTGATTGCCTTCAGAACCATCACCTTATACAACACCTTTTACAAGATATTCCAAACCTGTAAACCCAACCACATAGAAGGACATGGGCAGCTGGCATTAGGTAACACCATTGCCTGCCAGTTCCTCTCCAAGATGCATTCCACCCTGATGTAGAATTATGTCACCTTTCCCTCACTGTCACTAGGTCAAAGTGATCAAACTCCCTTTCTAAAAGTACTTTTTGCATATCTACACCAGCTAGACTGTAGCGTTTCAACATGGAGGCAGTCAACATCTTTCATCTTTATGAAAGCGGAGAAAGAAATATTCAGTGCAAGTAGGATTTTGGAGGGAGAAGGAAGTACTCAGTAATTTAATCCAAGGGGCAACAATAGACATGTACACAATCAGAACAATCAATTAGGTGCAAAGGAATAAAATTAATGTTGATCATGTGCAGTTAACATTAAAAGGATCTAAATTGTACTAAATATGAATTTATTATAAATTATAAATAAAAGTAGTGGGACTCATCCCCCCCTCTCCCTCACTCACCCTCATTCTGATCAGACTCTGGGTGAGGTTCGACCCATTTCATTAAGCTCATAGGTGGAGAAGGATTAACAAGCTTCCTTTTTTTTTATTAACTCACCCCTCAATTGGTCACAACAAATTTAATTTAGGAAGGATTCTTCCTTTACAGGTGCCTTTTCTCCCAGATCAAATAAATTTAAATTTTAAAAAGGAACCAATTTAAATCAGTCTTTGTTGAGTTAACAAAACAGTGAATTTATTAATTACTAAACACAAAATTAAATAATAATGCTACACATATTACATAGGTTAGGATTAAAAACTAAGTCCAATAAAAGCTAAAGATGCTATTATGGTGCATTGGCAGTGTTCCTACCTCTTGAGCTGGAAGAGCAAGGTTCAAGTCCTAGCTGCTCCAGAGGTGTGTAATAATATTTCTGAACAGGTTGATTAGAAAATATTCCCAAGTGAAAGATATACAGATCAGTCTCGCTATATGGTTCATGGAAGATAGGTAATTGAACATTTGGTTGAGGGATTTGTGGCTGTGTTTTTAGTTGAAAGTCTTTGTACGGTTTCCCTTTGACAGTGGTTGGCAAGCAGCACTCAGACTAAGGGTTTTCTGCTATTTTGTTTCCTTTTGACTGGTTTGTTGGCTAATTGGTTTCAAGCACTTGGAAAAATAATTATTTTACCTACAATGCAGAGATGATTAATGGATGGTTAATGTGACCTTCACTGCAAACTAAGTTTGAACCCAGTATAATAAGTTATAGGTACTATAGTATAACCATAGTATATCCTAGGTTCACTTTCTCAGACTAGCACAGAAGGTTGTAGTTGAGTTTTAACTCCTTTTGTTGTATCATCCAAGAATGGCACAAAATAAAAAGGGTCTGCGAGTGGTGGTTTCCTGCTTTGGGGAGGGGGATGGCGAGGGAATATAGTCAGCCCTTCATTACTGTTTCCTGTTACCCATCTCTTTCGGTTTGTAGTTTCCCTGATATTCCTTATGTGTGACATTCCATTGGTCCCAGACAGCAAACAGCACCAAATTTATATCTGCAGTATGTTCTTCTCTTGTAATCTTTTTTAAAGACACATTCTGGAATTAAAAGTTTAAAAATAGCCACAGTACTTTGGAGGTACTGATCCATCACCATGACAACCTATTGCCTGCAATTCCTATAGCATTGGGTACATCAGGTCACTTCAGGTATGTAGCAAGTCACTGCAGCAGCTTAAATTGAAGCTCAGTGTTCCTCAGCTTAAAGAGTGACTGTAGCCACTGCACAGATGGGAAGAATACTATTGCTGAGATAATGCCACTTTGAGAAATATAGTCGAGAACACAACAGGAGCAAGGAGGGACAAATTAACAACAAAGTACAGAAATGCAGTAATCACCTGTGGTTTGATAGACAGAGGATAGATAGGTGTTTTTGAGATGGCCGACATGAAACACAGAGACAGATTGGATAAGAAGTAGCTGTTCCCCTTAGCTGAACAGACAATAACCCGGGCGGCATAATTTTAAGGTGAAGGCAGGAAGTAAAGAGAAGATTTGACAGAAAGAAAGTTTACCGAGAGGGAAATGAAAATCTGGAATGCACTGTCTGGGAGGGTAGTTGAGGAGGGAAATTTCACAACCTTGAAAAAGTACTTTAAAATATGGGTTAGCATTGACATGTCATAACATTCAAGGCAATGGGCCAAGTGCTAGAAAGTGGGATTAGTGCATAGATTTGTCACAGACTCAAAGGGCCAAAGGGCTTCTTCCATGCTGAATGATTCTGAATACCAAATGGTGTGTTGGATCCCTTGTGCCAGATTAAATTATTGAACTGGTGCACAGCATTTTACATTAATGGTGTTAGGGGTAGGAGAAGAACTTTCAGAAGTTGTAGCTCATATCTTTCAATCATAGGTCAGATCTCTCCCACACTTGATGGTAACAAGCTCATCAGTGTTATAGACCAGGCTAGACCTCCTCAAAATATTTCAAGGAGGTAGCCCAGATCCTAAATTTTCTAGTAACATTGGGAAGAAAAGGTAAAGGTCTTGTAGTCTATATTTCAGAAACTTGGGAGAAAAAGATTACAAATTTCAAAGGCAGACATCTCTCAATTACTGCTTGTGCTAAACACTATTCACTATAAAAATACAATCATAAGACAGATCAATTCATAGCTAATGGAATGGTGCCAGACCAAGGTCACCAGACTCCATAGGTCGAGGACCAGAAGGAAGGTCCTGTTCGACAGGGAGAGACTGAACTTCAATCAAGCAGGGTCTAATGTCAACTCAAATAATATGATACAGTGGCACTAACAGAGACCTGGTTCAACAAAGGAAAAAATTTGAAAATGGAGTCTAAAAATTGATTTCACATACATAAGGTTTCTGATTACCCCATGCCTGATCCCACTGAGGCAAGTAGCATGTGAAATTTGTGCTGTTTCCTCATTTGAATTGCTTCAGTTTCCAGCCAAGCACAACCCATGTTCCTGGCTAGCTAAATAGTTAACAGAGAGCTGAGCAACATGTTCGCATGTGTTTCAGGCTGCCTGGCAGCCAGTGTCTCTCAAAAGGGATTTGGAATGGTTAGACCGACACTACTGCTGACTGTATGTTGTGCAACTGACTATAAGAAAGAACATTAATTGAAGCATCAGAAGAAACTAGGTGCTTGGAGGCCTCATTCCAGGAGCTCAAAATGGGGAGGAATCATTTGATTTGATTTATTACTGTCACGTGTACCAAGACAGTGAAAAGCATTGTCTGATGTGCTTTACAGGCAGATTGTGTTTCAGTTATGAGTAGGAAAGAGAGAATGTCAAATCCCAGAGACTTCCATTTAGGGCACACTGTAGTTCAACTACAAGAAGTTTAATGATTTCACAAGGGAAGTCAAGGTAATGAATGCATCTTCACAAGACACTACCTGCCCAATACATGGACCAACTTCTCATACTACTGGATGCACCAAACTCTTCTTATGCACTCAATAGCAATTTCTAATGCTAAGGCCTCACACATAATATCCCAATACTCTGTCTCAATCTCAATGAACTTCCAATGATGCCTTCCTCATACTCACCTCTACTGTTTCCTTCATAGCTCCAATTGTTCAGCTGTCACAGGCATATCAACTAAATACACTGCAATACAGTCACTGATGCTCCTTCTTCTGTTTTACAAGACAAGATGACCTCTAAATGCAGGGGGCAGAGCTGAACTGGACAGTAAAAGCCAGCAAAAGAAATACTGGGGGGTGGCAGATGAACATACCCAGAAAAAAATAATTGATGGGGAAGCTAATCAGCAACAGTGAGGAGCTGCTCCTTCGATCATAGGTCAGATCTCTCCCACACTTGATGGTGACAAGCTCATCAATGTTATGGACCAGGCTAGACCTCCTCAAAATATTTCAAGAAGGTAGCCCAGATCCTAAATTTTCTAGTTGTTTTGAGCAGGTGCACAGCGAATATTTCGGGAGTGATGTAGCTGGTCAAAACCCCTCAGCTTTAAACAAAAATAATTTACTTAGAGTAATAAATGAAACACAAACAAAAGAGAACAGAATAACTTAAAAATCAAACAGACTATCCAAACTTATGCTGTTCCAAATTCCTGTAACAATCCCCATGAACACTTTTGGCAAAAAAAAAAGGTAAAATCAAACACAAGTTCTTACGGGAGAGAGAGATGACAGAGAGATTCAGCATGGAACACCTCCTTCCACACAGCTGTTTGTTTGATCAGCAATCTCAAAAAAGAACTTACTGCCCGCTCTCAACAGCCAGACTGTTAAAACCAAACCAAACCACAGTAAAGTTGAGCTGGGAGAACTGGCCACTCCCCTTTCAGTGTACAAGTGTTTTCTTTTTAAACTTAAAAGTTTCTACAAGTAGATAAATGCAGACAAAACAGAGCCTCTGTCTTCATGGACCCTCTGAAAAAGATAACCTAGCCTTGTTAAAGGAGCAACATCGTCACACCAAAAAACCTCAAATAAAAGCAAAACGCCACAGATGCTGGAAATCTGAAGTTATACTGAACTTGAAACATTAACTCTGTTTCGCTCACCATAGATGCCGCCAGATCGGCTAAGCATTTCTAGCATTTTGTGTATTTGTTTTGCCCATGAACTAACATAAACGATGGGCAGTGAGATGCAACCTGTGATTATAGAGCAGACAGCATGGTGTGTAATTGAGGGATTTCCTGCAGGAACTCAACTGGTGCTGGCAGCCCACGGTCTTTATGCAAAGGCTGGAAATAAGGAGGGAGTAAGAGGCAGAGTAAAGCTTGAGAGCCAGCTGCTGTTTTGCCCTACACTGGAATGGGGAGCTAGAAATCATCTTCATGCTGAGGGCAGAGGCAGGAGTCAGTTTTTTTGCTGAGACAGTCATTGTCTGCTAGGCATCATGGGAGCATGGGAGAGAGACAGAGAAGGCAGTCATAGGAAGAGTGATAGCTAGGAAAAATACAAAGGTGGCCGCAAAAGACAGGAGAATCACAAGGGAAATGAAGGAACTGGGAAGCTGTAAGGTGGTAGAGGGTGACAAGGAGATCACAAGTAGCTGAAAAAGAACATAGAACCTAGAAAAATACAGCGCAGTACAGGCCCTTTGGCCCTTGAGGTTGCACCGATCCAAGCCCACCTAACTTACACTAGCCCACTATCCTCCATATGCCTATCCAATGCCCGTTTAAATGCCCATAAAGAGGGAGAGTCCACCACTGCTACTGACAGGACATTCCATGAACTCACGACTCGCTGAGTAAAGAATCTACCCCTAACATCTGTCCTATACCTACCACCCCTTAATTTAAAGCTATGCCCCCTCGTAATAGCTGACTCCATACGTGGAAAAAGGTTCTCATGGTCAAACCTATCTAAACCCCTAATCATCTTTTACACCTCTATCAAATCACCCCTAAACCTTCTTTTCTTCAATGAAAACAGCCCCAAGTGCCTCAGCCTTTCCTCATACGAATCCACACTACCAAGTATCCGACCATTAGCCCAGTACCCCGTCTTTTTGTTACTCTTACCAAAGTGAATCATCTCACACTTACCTACATTGAGACAGGAGGGTTTGAGAAGCACAGAGCTGCAGACAAGGCAGAGGACAGGGAGCTCCAAGGTTGGGTGAGGGGCAGCTGGGGGGAGGTTGCAGAGTGGAAGACAGGGAGGCAATATGATGGAAGAGGAGGAATCTGCAAGGGGAAGGGGAAGAGGAAGACATGCAGGCTACAAGGAGTGAGAGAGGCTGAAAACAAGATAAGTCAGGAGATCAGAATTGCACACAATATTCCAAAAGTGGCCTAACAAGTGTCCTGTACAGCCGCAACATGACCTCTGAACTCCTTTACTCAATGCTTTGACCAATAAAAGGAAAGCATACCAAACGCCTTCTTCACTATCCTATCTACCTGCGACTCCACTTTCAAGGAGCTATGAACCCGCACTCCAAGGTCTTTGTTCACCAACACGCCCTAGGACCTTACCATTAAGTGTATAGGTCCTGCTAAGATTTGCTTTTCCAAAATGCAGCCCCTTGCATTTACCTAAATTAACCTCCATCTACCACTCTTCAGCCCATTGGCCCAACTGATCAAGATTTCATTGTACTCTGAGGTAACCTTCTTCGCTGTCCAGTAAACCTCCAATTTTAGTGTCAACTGCAAACTTACTAACTATACCTCTTATGCTCACATCCAAATCATTTACATAAATAACAAAAAACAGTGGACTCAGCACCCATTCTTGTGACATTAGAAGTTTACAGCACAGCAAAAAAGGCCTTTCATCCTAACAAATCTGTGCCAATCAAAACAAGGACATTAATGAAGCAGTTGGAATGTCCAACAATCAATTCACGGTCATTATTGGACTCTTTAATTCCCGGTTACCAGTTTGTTTGAATCATCAATACAATTTTAGGGTTTAATATTTCTTGTCCACAGAAATACTAGAAGAGCAAATGGATATTGGTACAGCAAAGGCAGCAGGCCAAAATAACAGGCCAAACTGTATGAGAGGAAGTTTTGGCCTACAGATATTATCGCTAATTATTGTTAATCTAGAGACCTAGGCAATGTCCTGGGGACCACAGTTTGAATCCTGCCACAATGGATGGTAGAATTTGAATTCAATATTAAAAGAAAGGAATTCAGAATCTAATGATGACCATTCTGGAATGTCAGAAAAACCCATCTAACTCTCAACGGCCATCATTACTTGGTCTGGCCTACATGTGACTCCACAACAATGTGGTTGACTCTTAACCACCCTCTAGGGAATGAGGGACGGACAGTAAGTGCTGGCCAAACCAGTGATGGCCACCCCTATGAATGAATAAAAAAAAGTTCCCTCCCTACACAGGGTGCTATTTAAGTTCAACCAGCAATGGCTGAAAGTCCTACACTTGCCGTTTTGAGCATTTTTAGCATTGATTCAAATATTGCAATGAAACCAAATCATGTGGGAATGAAGTTTGTGACAACAAGATATTAGGAAAGATAGAGAACAGATGGAGGTAGTAGGAGGCAGTATTGCTCACAAACTATTATCATACCATAGAGGGCCGTGCATTCAATTTTGAAACATAGCATCAAACCTGTTTAGGATTTTGGACCAATAAAGGAACTACTATGCTACTGGATACATACCATAGACAATCAAATTATTGATGTTCGAAGTGCAGTTTAACAGTCAATTTACAGAAAAATACAAGAATTATAGAGGGATCCTGAAAGTCATGAATAGGTATTCACTGATAGAAGGTTAAGAAAGGGCGTAGGCTAGTGTGTGGAGCTTCAAAATGGCAATGTTAGCTTGCTAAATTACATCATGATCTGTCTATAACTGTTGACATTAAGCAGGTGCACAGGATGCCCCATTATGATTATGGCATCTGACACAGTGTGTGTCAGAAATACAATGGACACCATTGTGGAGCTCAAACAGGTAAGCAAAGCATCGATACTACCAAGCCCACTTACAGTTTGTAATTAGACACCTTAATAAACCGTTATTTTCTGCACTAAATAAATTTGTGAAACTCAGACTAAAAACAATTCTTGGAAGCAGCAGGGTTACTTGGATCAGGTTTGAGACAGGATTTAAGCAGGACGTATACACTTAATGGTAAGGACCTAGGGAGTGTTGCTGAACAAAGAGGCCTTGGAGTGCAGGTTCATGACTCCTTGAAAGTGGAGTCACAGGTAGATAGGATAGTGAAGACGGCATTTGGTATGCTTTCTTTTATTGGTCAGTGTATTGAGTATAGGAGTTGGGAGGTCATAGTGCGGCTGTACAGGACATTGGTTAGGCCACTATTGGAATATTGCGTGCAATTCTGGTCTCCTTCCTATCGGAAAGATGTTGTGAAACTTGAAAACAGAACTAGAGGGCATAGGTTTAGGGTGAGAGAGGGGAAAGATATAAAAGAGACCCAAGGGGCAACAGTTTCACACAGAGGGAGTGGTACGTGTACGGAATGAGCTGCCAGAGGAAGTGGTGGAGGTTGGTATATTTGCAACATTTAAGACTCATTTGGATGGGTATATGAATAAGAAGGGTTTGGAGAGATATGGGCCAGGTGCTGGCAGGTGGGACTGGATTGGGTTGGGATATCTGGTCGTCATGGATGGGCTGGACCGAAGGGTCTGTTTCCAAGCTGTACATCTCTATGACTCTATGTTTAGATGGTGTGCTGATGAGGTTTACAAGAATAGTATCAAGGTGAAGGACAACAATTCTGTGGAAAAATTGGAGAGCTTTTATGACAATCTCAGTGTAGAAAAGGACAAGTTGACTGACGTTTGCAAAGTCACAAGCAGTTTTGATAGAGTAAATATCTGCCTCAAGTGGCAGACGTTTTAAAGGGAGACTACTTTTAATGTGCTCGGCAACAGAACCATAGGCAATGAGAGACAACAGTCTTATCCAAACATTTTATGATCTGAAATATACTGGCTGAGATGATGGAAGCAGTGTCTTTTAAAAGGAAATTTGATAAATACATGGAATGTTGTTACAAAAGTCAGGTGTGGAGGTGGAACCACCTCAATAGCTCTCAGGACCAACTGATTTAAAACTCTGCTTTTGCATTCTATCATTCTATTAAATAGACTGGAAAGACTCCATGAGAAAGAGTGTCAGAGTTTTCAAACAAAAATGTAATATGACACACTGAGTGGCTTTAAGATTTATTCTATATATCTTAATTTTATTGATGCTTTTCTTGTCTAAATAAATTGAACACTCCTATATAGGAAGATTGTATGTGGAGCACTTACTGTCAGTTCAGGTTACCAATTCAATGCAATGATTGACTGTAATAACTATTACCAGAATGAGTAAGGGCAAACTAGCTCAATTAGAGGGTGAAATGATGGAAATAAATTCTTATTTCCAATTTTTAAATAGCTAAAGGGCCTTTTCTGTTTCCCCCTCAAAAATGAGACAATTGACTCAATGTTGTTGAAATAATAACCCAAATTAAAATCTGGCAGGCATGTGTTTCCCTATCAAATTATCACAGTAGCATAAAATCCACAAATAGCAGTAGATCTAAAATATTGTACCTCCATTAAAACTACTCACATTCCTCAGCCAGCTGAGTCAATTGGTATAAATATTAAATATTTTGTTCATTCAAGTATAGAATTTCCAAGATTTCTCAATGAAACGGAGTGAAAATGGAAGAAAATCACAATATACTTGCAATGTTTTACTTTTCAATAAAGGATTCCAAATCCTTAATTTCATCAATAGCATCTCACCAATTCTATAATTGTTAACTTAGAATGACTCTTAAAAATTCATTTACATTACCTTGGTGACACCTTTCAACAAAGCTTTTATTTATACATTTATTCTTCTTTGCCAGTGCATAATTCTATCTGCAATTTTCAGAACTCAGTGCAAGTTGAGAAATCAACATAACAGTCTCAAGTTTTTCCACGATGGTACGTGTAGAACTTTGTCCTGGTACATATACAACCACACTACCCTGAAGATATTACTTACAGGGTTATCTAAAGTCAAATATGAAGAACCCTTATGTCCAATGACAGACCTACATCCTCAGGTCTCGTTAATACTCAAGCTGGTTGACGAATTAGCAGCAGTTTCATGGTTGTCCAAGTCAGGCCATTTGATTTGGTCACGAATTTCAATTGTTCAATATAATAGGAGGATTATAACTTCCTCTGCCAGGCTGAACTTAAAATGGTTGAACCATCCATATCGAGCAACCTTTGGTTGTTAATGTTTAGTCTTTACATATCTTAACATGTTTATTGTTCCAGAACCACTTCCATCTGCAATCTCTTGCTTATGAGAAGAGAGACTGCAAGTTTGTGGATACAGCTGGCTGAATTTTCAAGCAACCAACCTGTGGGAAGTAGAATGAATAAACAGTAGTTGATGTCATTTAGCTGGAATCTTCTAATTGGGTGGCCTGAATGACTACTTGATGAAGAGTGTCCACAGCTGATTGTGTTATTTAAATTGGAAATCTATGATGTGAACAGAATTTCACAGCCCCTTATGTGCTGAACTGGGAAGAGCTACTACAGTATACATTCAGGCTAGAATCAGTGTCATCTGAGACAAGGAGAATTCAAAGCAAGTTCCTCCTCATTTTTATGAGCCATTGGGACTTGGACAGTTCATTAAGTCTCCAGACTTAAGGTCTCATTTATTGCTTTGGTCACTGCAATACCTTTCTCCTCCCAATAGGTCTCTCAAGGTGACAGAGAGTGGGTTTGGGGTTGAGGGAGACTGGGTTCAGTGGACTGTTACCCCTGTGCAAATGAGGTTTAGTTCCTAACAGGAACCTAACCTTCCAATAGGATGATCAGATGCCCAGTTAGTTGTTGTGATATAGTACTGGCGTAAGTTAAATAGAAGCCCAAAATACTTCTAACAATTAACAAGTGGCAATTACTGATATCTTAAAGGAATTTTACGTTATATTATACTTGAAATTTGTTGAGTTAATTCAATTGAAAGAGATTGTACCTTGATTTTAATAATTAAATCTTTGTGAACTGTCTCTATGGAATAAATAGATAAACTGGGAACAGAGGCAGGCTTTTAGACTCTCAGCCTGTTCTTCCATTCATTAAAATCATGGCTGATCTGGTTGTGGTACCATCTGACACTGAAAAAATGTTAGTGTCTATTATAAAGGATGTAATAGCATAGGATTTATAAATACAATCAAGTAGCGTCAGCATAGCTTTATGAAGGGGGTAATCATGTATGACAAATTTATTACAATTTTTTCAGGGGTGAAAACAGAATGGATAAGAAAGAACAAGTAGGCGCAATACTTGTATATTTGGATTTGCAAAAAACATTCAACAAAATATACACATTAAGCTAAGAGCCCAAATCAACTCTGCGTCACCTTGAATGTTGGTGGTAGTATATCAGCATGAATATAAAATTGGTAAACTAATAGAAGATAGAAAGTTGGTATAAAGGGGACATTTTCAGGATGACAGTCTGAAACAAATCGAGCAACACAGGGATCAGTGCTAGAGCCACAGTTATCATTTATATAATATGAATATTTATAACAGCAATATATATATTAATGACTTGGATAACGGCAGAAAATGTACTATCACAACGTTTGCAGATGAGATAATAAAAGACTGAAAGGCAAATAGTGAGGATGGCACAGAGTCTGCAGAGGGATATAGTGAGGTTAAGTGACTAGGCAAAAAAATTATTGGTGAGAATTTAATGTGGGGAAAAATGTGAGGTTATACACTTTGGCAGGAAGAATAAAGGAGCCAAACATTATTTAAATTGAGACAGATTGCAGAAAGTTGCAGTACAGAGAGATTTGGGAGCTTTGTGGGCTAGCATCCAAGTTCAACAGGTAATAGGGAAGGCAAACAAAATATTGACTTTTATTTCAAAAGAAATGAAGGATAAAAATGGGGAGGTCTTGCTAAAAGTATACAAGACATGTATCAGACCACAACTTGAACATGGCGAACAGTTTTAGTCCTTATATATAAAGAAAAATACACTGGCATTGGAGGCAGTCCAGAAAAGGTTTACTAGCTTGATTATGATTTGGAGATGCCGGTGTTGGACTGGGGTGTACAAAGTTAAAAATCACACAGTCACCTGATGAAGGAGCGTCGCTCCGAAAGCTAGTGTGCTTCCACTTAAACCTGTTGGACTATAACCTGGTGTTGTGTGATTTTTAGCTTGATTATGACTGTGGCAGGATACTCTTTTGAGAATAGTTTGTGCTTGTACTCATTGGAATTTAATAGAATGAGAAAGTGATAATATCCTTGACTGCAGAGAGCTGTTGAGGCTGGTTCATTAAGTATACTTAAAGCCTTGATGTACAGATTTCTAAGGGAAATCAAAAGTTATGGGATAAGGCAGGAAAGTGGATTGAGGATTATCAGATCAGGTATGATTGAATCCCTGCTTCCATTCAGTACAAAGGGCCAAATAGCCTACTTCTGCTCCTTTGTCTTATAACTGCACTTTCCTCTCTGCATGTCTTCTTGACTCCAAGTCTATCAAAAATCTATCAAAGTTAGCCTTGAATAAATTCAGTAACTCCACATCCATTATTTTCTAGGGAAGGGAATTCTTATTTTTAAACCAAGTAATCTCCCCACAACAATAAACGTTCCCCATGTATCTGTTGTATAAAATTGTTGGCCTGAAAAGGTCAACTCAGAAGCTTTACAATATCTCAAACCACTGATGTGTCATTTTTTTTAACTGACGCTGAACATTTCTATAGTCATTCAAAATTGTGGTTCTAAATTAGAGTTTTTCAGTCTACAGTGGAATAGCAGATTTAGTGACTTTAGAGAAAGCAAAAATTAGTGTTAATGCAGCTACCCAATCTTAAGCTCACGAAACTAGTCTAACATAATAAGCCACTTCTGGGTACTCAAAAGTGTGACACTATTGCCAAAAACGTTTTTAGGGTTAATCCTTCACCACTTAATATTTCAAAGTACTATATTAAAAACACATCTAAAAATTATCTTAGCATTGAAAGCTGAGGGCATCTCTTATAACATACTGACAGTGGTCTCTTTATGATCTTACATATTTCAATAAGATCATCTTTTATTCTTCTCAAGTGCAGTCGGCATAGGTCAATCTGCTCACCATTTCTTCATCGGTTCATCCCTTCAGTTTGGATTAAATTGAGTGAATCTTCATTGAACTATTCCAATGTTATTATATTATTTTTCAAATAAAGAGATCATAAGTGTACACACTACTCCAGATGTGGTTTCACTAACATCATGTACAGCTGCAGTAAAATGTCCCAAATTGATATTCTGTTTGTTTTGCAATAAATGCCAACAATCCAACAATCATTTGCTGTACTTGCATACCAACTTTTTTGTGAAAAAGAGTCTGTCTCTATTTGACGCTATACCATTACCACTGTCAATCCACTCCTTTGACCCTGAATGCCACACTGACTGGAAACTTATCTTGACCAGTCACGTAAATATTAACTACAGGAATAGGTCAAAGGAGTGGTGAGTGAAAGAATCTGGATCACCAAAGTTTTTCCAACATCAACAAAGCAAAAACAAAAAATACAACACTCAAGCCAACAACAGTTTACGAGCTCAAAACCACCCATTTCAAAACAATCCACATGACTCGCACCTCATTCATACATTCAAATGCTTGTCACCACCAATGCACTGGGGTTACAGTGTACACCACCTAAAAGATGCACTGCAGCAATTTTTCCAAAAAGTCTTTGACAGCAGTTTCCAAACTACCTTGATATTTTATGTGGTGGAGATGAGGGGTAAGAACACAGGAGTAAAAACACCACCCCTTCAGATGCATAAACGATCCTGACTCAGCAATATACTGGCATTGATTAATTTGTTGTCTGTTCCACCCAGAGGGTAGTGAGAACCTGGAGTGCACTGCCTGGAGGTTGGAAAGGTGGTGTGGTGTGATTTTGTTGAAGCTGGAAACCTCACAAACTTTAAAAGTACTTGGATAAGCACTTCAAATATCATAACATTCAAAGCTATGGAATGAGTGCTGGAAAGTGGGACTAATGCAGATTTTGTACTTTTTGTTGGTGCTGACTCAATTGACTGAAAGTCCTTTCTTGTACTGTATGGTTATATGATTCTAAGCCAATTGTCACTGCCTCTGGAAAAAGAAAGAATTACTAATGGGCAGGAAATGCAGTCTTTACTGGCTAGCATTCTTCATATCACATGAATCACCAAAAATGACATCCAACATGATACATCTTACCTTTTAATAAATAAAACAACTGTCAGAGCTTCTGCAAATGATGATTAAACTCTCTTCCTTTCAAGTAAAATGTGCTTACCTAATTATTTTAGTGAGCTTGATTTTGTAAATATAATTAAGTACTTTTTCTGAAATCTATGAGATTGTCAGACTTATTTGCTAGGGTAAGGAATTAAGTTTTTACATTGTTAAGACTACATGTTGCCAAGATATTTTAACCAGGACAGGTTTTTGATTTCCTGTATCTGATTTTTAACTGCCAATGAAACAGTTAAACATCCTAAACATGGTGTTAGTTCATATACTTTTATAATCTATCATCAGCTGTTGCCAATTCAAGTAGTTTCTTGTAGTGCAGTGGTAGTGTCCCTACCCATGAATGGGAGGGCTGCTAAGTTCAAGTCAACCTACTCCAGAGGTGTGTAATAATTTCTCTGAACAGGGTGGATTAAAAAAACAAAACAGACCCAGAGGCTCTAGTGACACAGTGTAGTGCCCCTGCCTTTCAGCAGGAGGCCTGGGTTCAAATCCTACTTAGCCCAGGGGTGTGCCATAACTTTTCTGTACAGGTAGATTAGAAAATCTGAGCCTTAAGTCATGG
Organism: Chiloscyllium plagiosum; assembly: GCF_004010195.1. NCBI lineage: Eukaryota > Metazoa > Chordata > Chondrichthyes > Orectolobiformes > Hemiscylliidae > Chiloscyllium > Chiloscyllium plagiosum. The sequence goes on from NC_057712.1 coordinate 69,665,628, forward strand.
TGATGTCATGGAAAAATAAAGAGAACGGTAGTGTCCCTACCCAAAGACCAGGAAGCCCAGGTTCATAAGTCCAACCTGTTCTTGAGGTGTTTAACAGCATCCCTGAACAGATTGATTAAGAAAAACAGAAGGGTGATGAGAGCAGCTGCTAATTTCAAACAATTATTTTTAACATGGAACTTGGGATCCTATGCATAAATTAAAGCCCAATTGCAATTTCACTGTTGAAAAAGATGCATGTACAATCTATGCTACACTGTGAATGAGTTAATCATCAAATGTTTAAACATAGCTATTTAAAAACAAAACAAAAATGTTTTTTAAACTTTGGTTCACTTTTGCCTAAAATTGATCTGACCTGCAGCCTCCTCAGGGTCATTTCCCCTAAAGCTCTGAAGTCAGTCAGTTGCACATAGCCATCAGCTAACTTCTCACTCTCTCCAGCTGGCAAGCTGACTCAAAGGAACAGATTATTATATGCAGTGTGTGTGTGTGTATCTCTGGTTTTATATTCATGCATGCATCAAAGGAAGGTGATAGAGATCACAGCTGATCAGTATTATCACTAGCTGTGCCAAACCTACATGTTACGAGAGCTGCAGGTGTCCTTGCAGCAGATGGCAAAGCTCTGTATTTGTTCTCTGCTGTCAGACATTGTGAAGACAATTTCCCAGAGTCATTATCTGATATGTGTTATGGCGCCTGCAAATAAGGTTGATAGGGATGTCTTGAGCAGATGTAGCTAATCCAGTTATGCTATCTAGCTAACAATTCGACCTGCCTGTTTTTTATTCTCAACAGCCAAAAATAAGACAGTGTGATTTGTATAGCTGAGGAAGCATTCAGTATTTGCACGCTTAGGGATTCAGTTTCTGACACGTTGAGTTTGTGGGATTTGTAAGAGTTTGCTGGAGGTGCAAGAGTGATTCAAATGAGCTACTCACTCAAGAGTTTGTACAAAGTAGAGTGCATATGCTGAAATCAGCATCATTTTTATTTTGAGTTTGAGATCCATTTGGAGAAAATGTAATTGGACTCACTGTATTCATTAGATGGCTGTAGTCATGTGACCTCAACCATTTTTTTTGCTGCTAGCGCCTCTGTGACAGCCACTAAAAACATCTCACTTGTAACATGGTATTAGGAATGGTGCAGTTGAAATTGTGGGATGTTAAGAGCTGTAAGAGAGTAAACTACGGTGAAAAAAAAACTGCATTAAACGTCCAGCTGAAAATGTGTACAGTTTTGAAGCTGTAAGAGTTAGCTACTGAAAGAAGGAAAACAAATTCTTGAATTACAGGGTGAGTAAAAATAGCTTTATATTTTCCCCTCCCTGCTGCTCTGGAAATGAAATTTTATTTGTGATAGAATTTGAATTATTTCCACTCAGTGGCAAAATGATGAAATAGCCACAAAATAATAAACCAGAGCAAACAAGAGTAGGAATTCGGCAACTAATATGGAAAACTGTCTGCAACCTGTATTGAAGCCTACTGAGGAACAGTAAAACCAGAATGCAAAGATTTTGAAGGTTTTTAAGACATACTTCGCATGCCATATTAATGTTACATAATGTTAATTTCTAATTGCTAAGTGCTCAACATTGGAAGCCAAGGAAAGGATGAAGACAAATCTCAGAATTGTTAGAGCACAGAAGGAGGTCATTTGGCCCATCATGCCTGCATTATTTCTATTACCTAAAGCCAAACTCTTGCCTTTTCCCCCCCATATCAGTGCATACCATTTCTATTCAAATGATCATCCAATACCTTCTCGAATGTCTCAGTTGAACCTGCCTCCATCATACTTATAGGCAGTGCATTTCATACCCTGACTACTAGCTGTGTGAAAATGATTTTTTCATATGTTACCCTTGCCTTGTTACCATATCACTTTAAATCTATGTCCTTTATTCTTTTTCATTTTAGGAATGGGGACAGCTTCTAGTCAATTGCCTTTTTCAGGCTAGTCATGAGTTGGAAACCTTGTCTCAGCCTTCTTCACTCCAGAACTGAAGTTTCTCATTCCTGGAATCGTTCTTATAAATCGCTCCTGCACTGTCTTCGATGCATTCACATCTTTCCCACAGTGGTCACAACTGTGACCACACTGAGACATCTACTGAATTCTATGAGATTGACATACTGCTCGACAATCTCAGAATTAGGATCATTTTAGGCTTAAAAGATTCTGCTGTGAGTGTGCATTTACTGAGAGAAGAAAAACTTATTCTCAAGATAGCTGTCAACATATGAAGAAGCTCTGAGCTAGTCAATCAACAGTTGGAGCATATCATTGGAAGAACAGAGGAGGTTTTTTAGTATGACGAAAGACATTAAAGACCAAATGAAAACAGATTGGAAAAAACAGGAAGATATGCAAGAATAACAGTAGCAAAAAGATCAAGACCAGAGGGCATAATGTAAGGCCAGATGTAAATATTGCAGAGGACATCACAAGAAAGCATGCCCAGATTGAGGGAAGTAGACTCTAACTGTAAGAAAGTGAATCACTTTGCATTGAAGATGATGACATAAAAACATAGTTCTTTAAAGTAAGATTGAGGCAATATGATGGAAGGATATTCAGACGAAGATGAGAAATTAAACTTTGTGCCCAACGCAATAGGAAGAATAAAGCACTGCAATTTCAGATAGCAGATTTTAAGCAAAATGCACTCATATCCAATGAAGAAAGTCTAAGGCTTGCACCAATAATGCGAAATGTACCAGAAGAGATTTGCAGTATTTTACAGGTCTTTGAGCCATTGACTGCCAAAGCAAAAATGAAAAACATTACATAGAATTGTTTCCTCGTCTAGGATGAAGTTCCTGAAGAATATCATCTTGAAATGGATGAATGTGAGAGACCAATTCAGCATCTGCAAAGGAGAATCCTAAGTGTGCTCCAGGTAAGTCAGAAAGACAAGACTGGAGAGCTGGCAAAGAAGAAAGTGGCATCTCCTACAAACTGGATGAGCAATAAGGCTGCAATGGAAAACCTGGAAAGTTAAAGTTTCCAAAGAATGTAAATAAAGTTGAGGAGACCACACTATCACTTACCAATCATTGAATAATTTTTTGCCACAAGTTTCAAGTCATAGCTCTTCACCGCACACAATTAAAAGATTAATTGGCAAGGAAAGTAGGATGAATGCAGCAGTTTTCTAAGTACAAGCTGGACACTATTAAAGAGGTGCAGATGGTTGAATATGCCACTTGGCATTTTTTGCTGTTCCAAAAGATTATCACTGCAGAGAGCGTAAAATTGTGATCTTCCTGGAGGAAATGATCTGTTAGCCGATGGATATAGAGATGAAATAGAAAGTATGTTCCTTTGCTTACAGAGATATCAACTGTATATGACCTACAAGAAAGGGAAACAGGTGTGCATGGTTGACATACTGTCAAGAGCAACACTCTCTTTGAAGAAAATGGAGGATACTAGGTCACAGTGTGAAATCTCCTAGATTCAATGAAAAATAACAGTTTGACAAGCTCTGAACATCTAGTAGAGAGATTGAGTCTGAACCATAAGCAATATACTCAAATAAAGCAAACTACACAACAAGGTACAACTTGCCAAGTGCTAAAAGAATTAATGATGAAAGATTAGCCTGAATGCAACAAGTACACACCTGTTGTAATAACAGAGTATTGGGCACATAGAAAAATAACAACAAAGATAGCATCATACACAGAGAAAATCCTTATCCCTACAGAGGTGAGAAAAGAATTGTTGAAGTATACCTATGTGAGACATCAAAGGATTGAGCCTAGACTGAGGAAAGCAAAAGAAATGCTCGATTGGCTAACATGAGCACTATGATTAAGGACCACATCAGCTAATTCAGTGTTTGCAATGAATACCAAAGTAAGCAAGCTGAAGAGCCACTTAGAACACATCACCTCCCAGACAGGCCATTAATGGAAGTTTGGAGTTGACTTCTTTGCTCTTACAGGAACTGAATATCTTGTCTAATGTCAATTACTATTCTGGCCTCCTGGGAGTTAGACCAGCTAACAATAACACTACCAGGGAGATTGTAAAATGCCTGAATGCACAGTTCAGTCATTGATAGGCATTAAGCCACACTGGTCCAAAAATATGCCCACTGTACCTCAGATTACCCTAGAAGGACAAGGTATGTCAAATGTTTGAGCAACACATGAAGGTATTTAATTCACCCTTCTAACATGCAGTAGAAACACAAGTAGTGTTGCCACCAATAGTATACTAGGAGAAAGTGAGGACTGCAGATGCTGGAGATCAGAGCTGAAAAATGTGTTGCTGGAAAAGCGCAGCAGGTCAGGCAGCATCCAAGGAGCAGGAGAATCAACATTTCGGGCATAAGCCCTTCCTGAAGAAGGGTTTATGCCCGAAACGTCGATTCTCCTGCTCCTTGGATGCTGCCTAACCTGCTGCGCTTTTCCAGCAATACATTTTTCAGCACCAATAGTATACTACTAGCTAGCCAAAAATATCACACAATTGAGTAATATGGTATATGAATTTCAGTGTCAGTGCCAGTATGTAAGTCATACATCCCAATGGTACGAAACAACATATCCCTTCAGTTGTTTGCAACAAATGGGGCACTGAGCATAACTAACAGCCCATGCTTGCAAAACCCATGTCACAGTATTCAACAGTCAATGTGATTCGGCAACTGAACAACATTTTCTGAATGATTCTGCAAGTGCAACAAATTATGTTGGCAACCAAATTAGTATTGCCAGTCAGGTTTATCAGTCAAGCTGACAGAGTGGCACACTTGGACTTGCACTTGTACTATTGGGAGCTACATATAATCACGTATGGAGTCAGCTATTACGAGGGGGCATAGCTTTAAATTAAGGGGTGGTAGGTATAGGACAGATGTTAGGGGGAGATTCTTTACTCAGCGAGTCGTGAGTTCATGGAATGCCCTGCCAGCAGCAGTGGTGGACTCTCCCTCTTTATGGGCATTTAAACGGGCATTGGATAGGCATATGGAGGATAGTGGGCTCGTGTAGGTTAGGTGGGCTTGGATCGGCGCAACATCGAGGGCCAAAGGGCCTGTACTGCGCTGTATTTTTCTATGTTCTATGTTCTATGTAATACTCAGGGCCCTATACTTTGCAGACAGAAAGAACATTTAAATATCTTGTATCTGTTTTGACTCAACTAAAATAGGTAAAAGCCATTTATCAGAGAAATGCCCTGACAACTCAGAATTGACCTGTCTGATTGTTTTAAAGAAGTTTGACAATTGACTGTCAATCGTCATTAACTAGTGCATTCTCGATTGCAACATCTCTGCCAGTCACAGCCCATTTGCCCACTAGTTTCAACTCTCCATTCTTGCAGTACAAATGTTGGTTTTCCCTCAAATGCAAGTAGCCCTTGAATGAAAGTTGATAATTTTTAACAAAGTTACTTTTTTTTCCTCAGTATTATGTCCAATCAATTGGAAAAACTGATGCAGCAGTGAAAATCACCGTAAGGATTATAAAAAAAATTGAGCAAATCCAGCACAGGCTTGTAGAAGACAAATTTGAGTAGAGAAATGCACTTATTAAATGGATGAAAGGAAATCCAGGCCAAAGCATAAGACTATGCTATACTCAAAGTATGCTTCCATTAGAAAAAGAAAACTTCTGAAGTAGTAACCGGTGATAAGAGTGACAAGACTAAGATAAAATGACAGAAAGCGCAATTTCCACGGCTGGTATGAGAGAACCAGTCAGAGTGTAAGCATTCAGCACTCTCATCAAAAACCTGTCCTCATGGCAACTTGGGAACTGAGTAGAGTAACACTCACCGTGACCATATACTGGGACATGAACAACCAGACACTTTATTGCAACCAAAGACAACTAGAGCAGTAGTTCCTTTGCCGAAGACAGCATCAAGAGGAATTGATCTTACTACCTGCATACAATACATACAAACAAACATTTGAAATAGGAGTAGTAATAGACTCTTCAGCATTCGGCATCTTCTTCCAATGGAGTAAGATCAAGGCAGATCTTATGTTTCAAATTCCACATTTTCATCGACCCAAGATAACCTTTGAATCCTTTGTTTGGCAAGAATCTAGCTAATGCTGCCTCAATAATAAGCAATATCCTTGCTTCCACTGCCTTTTAAGGTATAGAGTTCCAAAATAGCACCATCTCCTGTGAAAAAAAGTCTTTCATCTCTGCCCTATAAGGCTAGCCACTAATTTTAAATCAGTACCCCTAGTTCTAAACTCACACACAAGTAGAAACCTTGTCAGGACCATACACAATCTGATATACATCAATTAAGTCACCACTCACGCTTTTAAATGAATGGGAAACAAAACCCATCAAAACTATTCTCATATGAGATCCAGCTCATTCCATGTATCAATCCAGTTATCCTTCTCTGAACAACCTGCAATATGTTCACCTTCTTCCTGAAATAAGGCGACAATACCCTGCTGAACAGAAGCATGGCATCCTGCCTTTTATGTTAAATTCTTCAAGTAATAAAGGACAGCATCCACTAGCCTTCTTGACTACACATTACACCTGCGTACTTACATTGTATCACTTTTGTACTAGAAAATCTAGAACTCTCATACTTCTGCAGTGTCGTTCTTCATTTCACTGATACTCTGCTTTTTACTTCTTACTGTCAAAGTGACACTTGCACATTTTCCCCACATTATATTCCATTTGCCAGATATTTTCCCACTCACTGAACCTATTTATATCCATCTGAAAACTCACATTTTCTTCAAAACACACTTTCTGAATTATCTTTGTAGAGGCTGTAAATTTAGTAGCAATGTATTCACTTCACGTATCTAAGTCACCAATGTAAATTGTACAAAGTTGTGGCCTCAATATAATCCTGCAAGATATCACTCATCATATCCTGCCAAACAAAACAGGTTTATGCATCTTGTCTATTTTCTGCCAGTCAGTTTTATATGTAACCTTATCTATCTATATTCCCATTTACACCATGATATTTGTTTTCCATTATGTTCTTTGATATGACACCTTATTAAATGTCTTCTGGAAATCCACGTACAAGCTCCCCTTTATCTGTAGCACAAGTTATTCCTTCAAAAGACTCGAACAAAATGGTTAAACATGGTTTCTCATTCATAAAACCATGTAAACGCTGCCTGATTAGCTTGTGTTCTTTCTGAGTACCCAGCCATACCCACGTTAACAATCAATACTAACATGTTCCCCACAATAATGGTCAAGTTAGGTGGTCTTGAGTTTTTGGTTTCTGCTTCCCTCTCTTCTTGAGCAGAGGATGTATATTTATTACTTTTTATGACTGAATCTTTCCAGAATCTAGAGAATTTTGAAAAATTAGTATCAACATATGCACCACCTCATTAGCCACCTCTTTAAGACCTTAGAACAAAGTTCATTTGGGTATGGAAACTTGTTAGCCTGCAGCTCCATCAGCTTGCTTCATGCTGCTCCCCTAGTGATTGTAACTTCACTTAGTTCTTATCTCCCTTCCACTTCCTGATTTACAGCTATGACTTAAATGCACTGTTTAATTGCCTATAATGAAGACAGAAACAAAATGTTTATTTCATCACCATTTCCTAACTACACATTCTCAGTCACCACAGAATAAAACACTAGTGTTACTTACTCTTTTATTTGTTAAATACTTGTAGAAACTCTTGCAATATGTTTCTATATTTGTAGCTTGCTTCTTATCATACTCAAAAATATTTCTCCTGATTAATCTTTCATTCATTATATTTTTCTTCATATTGTGACCAATCATCTAAGCTGACAGTTATATTTTCTTCAAGTTTGCTATTGTCCCTAACTTGTCTCAATAACCAGAGATGGAGAAAGTGAGGACTGCAGATGCTGGAGATCAGAGCTGAAAATGTGTTGCCGGAAAAGTGCAGCAGGTCAGGCAGCATCCAAGGAACAGGAGAATTGACGTTTCGGGCATAAGCCTGAAGAAGCCCTTCCTGAAGAAGGGCTTATGCCCGAAACGTCGATTCTCCTGTTCCTTGGATGCTGCCTGACCTGCTGCGCTTTTCCGGCAACACATTTTCAGCTCAATAACCAGAGATGTTAGTTTTACCTTTACAATGTTTTTCACTGAAGTTTGAATATTGTTTGAGGATTTTGATTTATTCCCTTACATATCTGCCACTGTGTCTCGATTGATATATTTCCTCACTTAGTATGCCAGTTATTCAGCTACTTCAACTTTCAGGATGACACAGTCACTCTTATTTAAGTTTAAAATTCTAGTCTTAGACCCAATCTTCCCCATTTCAAACTGGATGCACAGTTCAATGTTATGTAATTGCTACTACCAAGGGGTGCCTTTAGAGTCATAGAGTCATAGAGATGTACAGCATGGAAACAGACCCTTCGGTCCAACCCGTCCATGCCGACCAGATATCCCAACCCAATCTAGTCCCACCTGCCAGCACCCGGCCCATATCCCTCCAAACCCTTCCTATTCATATACCCATCCAAGTGTCTCTTAAATGTTGCAATATTACTAGCCTCCACCACTTCCTCTGGCAGCTCATTCCATACACGTACCATCCTCTGCGTGAAAATGTTGCCCCTTAGGTCTCTTATATCTTTTCCCTCTCACCCCAAACCTATGCCCTCTAGTTCTGGACTCCCCAACCCCAGAGAAAAGACTTTGCCTATTTATCCTATCCATGCCCCTCGTAATTTTGTAAACCTCTATAAGGTCACCCCTCAGCCTCTGACGCTCCCGGGAAAACAGCCCCAGTCTGTTCAGCCTCTCCCTATAGCTCAAATCCTCCAACCCTGGCAACATCCTTGTAAATCTTTTCTGAACCCTTTCAAGTTTTACAACATCTTTCCGATAGGAAGGAGACCAGAATTGCGCGCAATATTCCAACAGTGGCCTAACCAATGTCCTGTACAGCTGCAACATGACTTCCCAACTCCTATACGCAATACTCTGACCAATAAAGGAAAGCATACCAAACGCCTTCTTCACTATCCTATCCATATGCGACTCCACTTTCAAGGAGCTATGAAGCAACACTCCTTAGGACCTCACCATTAAGCATATAAGTCCTGCTAATATTTGCTTTCCCAAAATGCAGCACCTCACATTTATCTGAATTAAACTCCACCTGCCACTTCTCAGCCCATTGGCCCAACTGGTCAAGATCCTGTTGTAATCTGAGGTAACCCTCTTCACTGTCCACTACACCTCCAATTTTGGTGTCATCTGCAAATTTACTAACTGTACCTCTTATGCTCGCATCCAAATCATTTATGTAAATGACAAAAAGTAGAGGACTCAGCACCGATCCTTGTGGCACTCCACTGGTCACAGGTCTCCACTTTGAAAAACAACCCTCCACCACCACCGTGTCTTCTACCTTTGAGCAAGTTCCGTATCCAAATGGCTAGTTCTCCCTGTATTCCATGAGATCTAACCTTGCTAATCGGTCTCCCATGGGGAACCTTGTCGATCGCCTTACTGAAGTCCATATAGATCACATCTACCGCTCTGCCCTCATCAATCCTCTTTGTTACTTCTTCATTCATTAATCCTGCCAAATTACACAATAGTAAATCAAACATAATTTGTTCTGCTCGGTTCCAGAATTTGCTGCTCTAATTAACTATCTGAAAAGCGTTCTATGAACACATTATCCAGGCTACAAATGAAAATCTGATTTTTCAAGTTTACATTTAAACCCCATGAATATCACTGTCTCTTGATAAAAGTACCCGATATTTCTTCTTTTCACTGGATATTGGATTCCTGGAAAATGAGGTTGGAGAAGTACTACTGGGAAAAAAGAAATGGCAGAGGAACTGAATAGGTACGCTGTATCAATCTTCACAGTGGAAGACACCAATGGTATACCAGAACTTTAGGAGAGTCACAGAATAGAAATGAGTGTAATGACAATCACTAAGACGAAGGTGCTGGGGAAGCTGAAAGGTCTGAAGGTGGATAAATCATCCAGATCAGAATGACTACAGTCCTAGATTCTGAGGAGATTGTGGAGGCATTGGTGGTGATCTTTCAGGAATCACTGGAGTTAGGGGGGATCCTAGAGGACTAGAAAATGGCTAACATAACAAGCTGCAGAAGGATTTAGTGCTAGGAGGGGGAGCAAAGCAGCAGCAGATGGAGTACAATTTAGGAAAGTGTGAGGTCATTCACTTTGGTAGGAAGAAAAGAGGTATAGACTATTTTCTAAATGGAGCAGAGACTTGGGAGTCCTGGTTCAGTTATGAAGGCAAACTTTTGTTAGCCTTTATTTTGAGACAGCTAGCGTACAAAAGCAAAGATGTATTGCTGAGGTTGTAAAAGGCTCTGGTCAGACCGCATTTGGAAATTTGTGAGCAATTTTGGACTTTGCATCAAAGGAAGGATACATTGGTTTTTCAGAGGTTCAGAGACGGTTCATAAGAATGATCCTGGGAATGAAAGGGTTGTTATATGAGGAGCAGTTGAAGACTCTGGTTATATATCAATGGAGTTTAGAAGGCTGAGGGGGAATCTTATTGAAACTTACAGAATACTGAAATGGCTAGATACAGTGGACATGGAGAAGATATCGAGGTAAAAACAATGACTGCAGATGCTGGAAACCAGATTCTGGATCAGTGGTGCTGGAAGAGCACAGCAATTCAGGCAGCATCTGACGAGCAGCAAAATCGACATTTCGGGCAAAAGCCTTTCCGATGAAGGGCTTTTGCCCGAAACGTCGATTTTGCTGCTCGTCGGATGCTGCATGGAGAAGATATCGCCAGTTGTAGAAGAAACAGGGACCACAGGGCACAGCCTCAGTGAAAGAACAACCCTTTAGAACTGAGGTTAAGTGGAATTTCTTCAGCTGGAGTGTGGTGAAACATTAAAACTCATTGCTGCAGAAGGCTATGGAGGCTGTCATTGAGTGCATTTAAGACAGAGATAAATAGGTTCATGATTAGTCAGGGCATCAAAGGTTAAGGGAGAAGGCAGGAGAATGGGGTTGAGAAACACATTAATCATGATTGAATGGCCTAATTCTGCTTTGATATCTCTGATCTAATTGTTGGGCATTCTTAGGGGATAACCGTCCCTTCACTGAGTGGTTGGAGATAGAAGGTATTGGTAGAAGGCTGTTTGTGTGAGTGGAGGGTGTACCTCAGAAATCAATGCTAGCTCACTTTTTATTTGTGATATCTATAAATGATATCAATGAGAACGTGGCCATTGAGATGGATGGTAAGTATATTTGCGGATGACACAAAGATTGGCCATTAATAGTAAGGAGGAGGTCTTTGGTTACAGGAAAGATATAGATAGGTTAGTTGGTTGGTCAGATCAGTGGCAGATAGAATTTAACCCTGAAAAGTGAGAGGTGATGAACCTTGGAAGAAGTAACAAGACAAGGGAATACTCAATGAGTGGTAGAACACTAGGAAGCTCAAAGGAACAAAGGGATATGGAGTGCATCTCCAAAGATCCTTGAAGGTGGCAGGTTAATAGCGTGGTTATGAAGGTACATGGGACACTTGCTTTTATTGATCATATCATAGAGCAGGGAGGTTACATTGGAGCTGCACAAAACTTTGGTTAGGCCACATCTGGAGTACTGTGTGCAGTTCAGGTAATTGCACTATTGGAAATGTGCAGAGGAGATTCACCAGGATGTTGCCTGGACTGGAGCTGTTTAGCTGTGAAAAGAAGCTGGATAAACTCAGGTTTTCTTTTCAGCAGAGAAGATTGAGGTGGAGGGGCGGGGGTGGTGGGGTGCTGGCTGAGGTATATGAGATTATGAGGGACATGGATAAAGTGGATAGAAAGTAGCTGTTCCTCTTAGTTGAGGATCAAAATGGGGAGCATAATTGTAAGCTAAAGGACAGGAACTTTACACGGAATTTCTTATATTACTATGTTGCTTTACTTTTCCCTCTTCCTTGTCTCTTATATTACATTTTTCTACATTTGATCACTTATTACAGTACTTAGTTTAAGTTCTGCAGTTCATAAGAACATTAGTCCCAGCATCCTACAGATAAAGACCATCCCCCAATGATCCAGCCCACACTTTCCCCAGCTGCAATGCTGATGTTTCTTTGCTCAAACAAATCTATAATCCACATGTTCATTTCTCTAACTTCATGAATTTTTGCACCAAATTTATGCCAAATTATAGGCATTAGCAATAAACTAGAGCTTGTAACCAATGAAGCTGAGATTGAATCTTTGGGGTTCTACTTCCTAATTTAGTCCTTAGCTCCTTTTATCCTTTACGCAAAATCTCTTTTCTATTTCTACCTAGGTTATTGGCAGCTACATGGACCACAACAACTAGATTCTCCTCTCTCAAGTTCCCCTTCAGGTCTGAGCATAAGTCCCAAACCCTGTCACCCAGGCAAGTAAAATAGCTATCTGGACTTTCTTTACTGCAGAGAACATTTTCAATTCCCTTCAGTATACTATCCAACACTACCACAGCATTCTTTGTTGGTCCCCCGTTTGAATAACTTTCTGTATGACAGTTGTTATGGTCAGTTTGGTCATCCAGGTTAATAGCCTCTGTTCTCTTCCAAACACACAAAGAAAATTTTAAAAAATCCTTTCTATAATTTTGCTACCCTGATTTGAACAGAAACTTTCATTCGTAAATTGTTCACCTCAGGAAATTATTACTGTAGTCGTTCCTCATGTGCCTAAAATCACAGGTCTTCACATCAGGAGGTTACTTAGAATTATAAGAAATCATTCTCAAAAACATGTTCAATGAAAAGAATCAGTAAGAAAGATCCATTAAATTGGTTTTTATTCTCTTTTCAATTGAAATGTATTTTTCTACATTCTGAAATCATTATTCTGCACTGTTTTGTACTAATCAGAATTTTTCAAAAATCCTGTAGGCTGGACAATATAAAGCTAGTTCTTTTTCAAGGATATATAGAATTGTCAGTATGTGTTCTCAATTCATTCAAGTGCATTAAAGCCATAAAATAAGAGTGCAAGTACCTAATTAACATGATCTTTGTCTATTCCATATGTTTTTTCTGCCTTATCAAGTGATGGTGTTTTGAGAGGTTGAAATATGTACTGTATTAATTTTATGCCTGAAAACATGATTTTATGCTAGCCTCAAGCAAAATCTTCAGAGAAATTTAATTATACTGGTCATATTACTATTCACAGAATCTGAAGATTTTCTTGAACTTGTATGCATTTTCTCTCTCAAATCTTGTTGCCTCCTCCTGCTCCCTCATTTCTGGAGTTATAGAATCATAATCATATGTACAGCACAGAAATAGACCCTTTGGTCCAACTCGTCCATGCCGACCAGATATCCCAACCCAATCTCGTCCCAACTGCCAGCATCCAGTCCATATCCCTCCAAACCCTTTCTATTCATATAGTCATCCAGATGCCTTTTAAATGTTGCAATTGTACTAGCCTCCACCACTTCCCCTAGCAGCTCATTCCACACACGCACCATCCTCTGCTCGAGAACGTTGCCCCTTAGGTCTCTTTTATACTTTTCCCCTCTCAACTAAACCTTTGTCCTCTAATTCTGGACTCCCCCACCTCAGGGAAGAGACCCTGTCTATTTACCCTATCTATACCCCTAATAATTTTATAAACCTCTATAAAAGGTCACCCCTCAGCCTTTGAAGTTCCAGGGAAAAAAGCCCTAGCCTATTCAACCTCTCACTATAGCTCAAATCCTCCAACTCTGGCAACAACCTTGTAAATCTTTTCTGAACCCTTTCAAGTTTCACAACACCCTTTTCATAGGAAGGAGACCAGAATTGCACACAATATTCCAAAAGTGGCCTAACCAATGTCCTGCACAGCTGCAACAAGTCCTCCCAACTCCTGTACTCAGTACCCTGACCAATAAAGGAAAGCATACCAAATGGCTTCTTTACTATCCGGTCTACCTGCGACTCGACTTGCAAGGAGCTATGAACCTGTACTCCAAGGTCAATTTGTTCGGCAACACTCCCTAAGGCCTTACCATTAAGTGTATAAGTCCTGCTAAGATTTGTTTTCCCAAAATGCAGCATTCAATTTTCATTTAGATGCTGCCCCTCAGTGAAATAATTAACTACAAACTACCAATGCACACTTTTGACACTCAGCCCTATCTTCTCACCTGCTCCTTTGACCATTTCATTCTTTTTGATTTCCCACACTACTTGCCTAGCATGTAGTAGTGGAAGCAGAATGTTTTTTCTGACTAAATATTATGAAGGTAAATGTAATTATTTTTGTTCCCATTTACAAAATCCCTTCCTTACTACCATATCAATCCTTCTCCCTGTTTATTGTCTGCAGTTAAGCCAGTGTTGCAGCTGACCAAGCGATGAGCTTCCAACCACATATTCATTTCTTCAATGAGTGCATTTCATTTTCTATAACATTGCCTAAATCTGAACTAGCTCAGTTCATCTACTGCTAACCTGAATTGTTATTTATGTTGTTGTTACTTTTAGCCTTGACAATTCCATTGCTTTCCTGGGTGCCCCTCATTCTCCACCCTGAACAAGCATCTGCTGCCTACATCTTAACTGGCACCTATCAACCCTGAGTGTTCTGATCTACACAGGTTTCTGATCCAACAATTCCTTGGTTTTCAAATCCTCATGTATGATCTTTTCCCTAGGGTGTGGGAGTTCAAAACTATGGGCTACATTTTTTAAGGTGAAAGAAGAAAGATTTAAAAAGGTCTTAAGGAGAAAGTTTTTCACACAGAGGGTGGTTTGTGTATGGAATGAACGACCTGAGGAAGTGGTCCATGCAGGTATAGTTACAATGTTTAAAAGATACTTGGAGAAGTACACGAATAGAAAAGGTTTAAAGGGATATGGGCCAAATGCAGGCAGTGGGACTAATTTAGTTTGGGAAACTTTGTCGGCATAGACCTAAGATCTGTTCCATGCTGTAGAACTCTGATTCATCCTTAGTTTGAAATTCCTATATAACCACTTTTCTCCCATCTTTGTACTTTTCTCCAGCCCATCAGGCATTTCAGATTGTTCTTCTAGCATCTTGCACATGCTCGATCTTATTCAATTACTGACAGCTGAGCTTTCTATTGCCTTAACCTAAACTCTCAAGTTCCCTCTTTACCTCTCTGCCTGCCCCTACATTTTTTATATTCACCAAGCTGTTGGTCATTTCTCCTGATATGTCCTTCAATAGCTTGATGTCAACAATTTTATTAATCACAATCATGATGAGTGCCTGGGGACATTTTCCAAAGTTAAACAGGCTTAGTCACTGAACGTTGTTCTTACTGCGCAAGCTCGATTCTCAAATATTGAAACAATACTTCTATCAATGTCAACAGAATAGGACTGTTATTTTTGAATTTGTCAGAACTTAGAACTTTCAGTAAAGACAATTCATGTCTGAGTTTCAGAATATATCAGCATGAATGACGGCACCATTCATTCTACCACTTTGCTGTTCAAAACCGAAGCATCCACTTCTAAAAGAAAACATACCAAATTGTGAACAGTAGCTAGTAGAAATGAACGTAGACAGAAAACAGACAAATGTATCAATGCAGTAGCTCTCTGAAATGTCTAGCTGAGACAGAGGAAGGTCAATTAAAAGATATGTGAACTCTAAATGTGATATGTATTAGCAGATACATAGCACTGTGCTTTACAGCTCTGATTAATTGGGCAAAACGTTGGTATAAAGGCAACAATGAGGCCAACAGTCTTCTGTGAGTCACTGTAAAATTGGATGGCATCTTCCAATAACTGCAAATGTAGAAATCTAGACATTATCTAAGATGTTGTCCTCCTTCAAAAGCTTGCTGAAAACTCATTTCGTAGGAACTTATGAATTAGATGCAAAGTACCCTTGAGTCTCCTTCATGTCAAGGATGTTCAGGATCTTACATACTTCAATCAAGTCATGCCACACTCCTCTTAACTCCAATGAAAACAAGTCCATCCAACCTTTTCTCATAAGACAACACCAATCTAGTACACCTCCTATGAACCACCTCCAGTGCATTCACCTTAATCCTTATATAGGGAGACCAAAACTGCACACAGTATTCTAGTTGTGGTCTCACTTGCTGAATACCTGAAGCAGAACATCTTTACTTTTATGTTCATTTTCTCATGTAATAAAGAAAAAAACGTATTTGCTGCTTAATTATTTGCTGCACCTGCAAATTAACACATACACAAGAACACCTAGATCCATCCAAAGTTTGGAATTCTGCAGTTGTTCTACATTTCAGAAATGCCCCACTTTACTTATTCCTGTCTGCTCAGGTGAACAGCTTCACATTTAAATAAAAGGAATTTATCTACAATTTAAGTAAATGACTTTATTTTGACTATGAAGTACAGTTTCACTTCTGGCCTGCTTTCAAGTTAAAATACTCCTAATTTTCTTCACATTCTTAATTGGAGTTGATTTTGCACTAGAAGCATTTTTCCTGAATATAAAACATAATAGAAGAAAAAATGCAATCATAGGATTGTTACTTTTATAGGAGCTTATAAAGCAATATGACTTAGAAAACAATTGAACAATTGAAAAGAAAAAAAGCAACCATTTATCACCTCTCCCTCATTCCCCAATTCTAATAAGTACATTTTTATGTGGCAAAAATATCGTTCTTTGTCAACTTACTGCTTCCAATGAGGAAGCTTACCTGACAGCACCGCACATCCATGATTTGATTGGCACGACCAATTATTTTCCACCTATTGACTAAATCAGCAGAAAAATACACAAATTTTCAAAATGCACTATTAAGTGTAACGCCTGATTAGAAGCACACATTTTTATAACTATTTCTTACATTTTTTTTACATTGAGAATAATATAACAATATGATTACATAAATTTCTGTCTCTTCATGTCTGGGTGCTATTCAAGACAAAGATCACATCCTCACAAGTTTTATTATTGACAGCTTCAGCTTTTAAAGTTGAAATCCTTGTTAAGCCTTATTTAATGGATTGTCATAAAATATCTAGGGACAGCTAGGTACTAACTGTTATTTATTGTAACAATTACTGACGCTAGCAAGGGTTTCTGCACATGCATGTAATCTATAGATTACCGGTCATCTGAAAATTACCTCCACTTCCTGTCAGGTGTCCTGTAGCACAAATCTATGGGATCATGCTGAAAACCTTCCTCACAAGTATTGTGAGGGCTTGCGAATTTTTAACAACATTTTCTTTTACATAGGAACAAAGGACTTACGAGCAGGACTAGACCATCTGGATTTTTGAACAGCTTCACCCAATAATACCATGTCAGAGCTGGCTGTTGTTTCAGTTCTACTTTCCTGGCTGACCCTGATAACCTTTTGACTCCCTTGTTGATGAAAATTCTACCTCATTCTGCAAGGAATAATTTCAATGACCCAACCTACTGTTGTCTTCAGGAAGAGAAAAATATTCTCTTACCAGACTTAAAAGGGAGAGCTCTTATTAGGGAGTCCCCTAATTGCCAACTCTCTTACAAGAGCAAATACCTTTCCAGCATCCATGTTATTGAATTCCCTTAGGAAGGTATACGTTCCAATAAAACAATAGATAATAGGTGCAGGAGTAGGCCATTCTGCCCTTTGAGCCTGCACCGCCATTCAATATGATCATGGCTGATCATCCTTAATCAGTATCCTGTTGCTGCCTTATCTCCATAACCCTTGATTCCACAATCCTTGAGAGCTCTATCCAACTCTTTCTTAAATGAATCCAGAGACTGGGCCTCCACTGCCCTCTGGGGCAGAGCATTCCACACAGAACCATTCATTTTCTAAATTCAAATGGATACAGGTCCAATCTACTCCACCATAACATTCTCAGAATTGAGTGAGGTGAATCTTTGAACTGCTTCTGATGCTATTTTATATTTTTACAAATAAGGAGACCAATATTCTACTCTGTGCTGCAGATATATCTCACCATAGGTTCAGTATTTTTAAATTCAATTTCCCTTGCAATGAACCTCAAAATTCCATTTGCCTTTCAAATCAGTTACTGATCATGCATACAAACTATTTGTGATTAATGTAAACTACATAAATTATTTGTGATTTAGGTACCAGTATATCCAGATACCTTTGTGCTGCTAAATTAGAGCCACAGGAACATTGGACATTGGACCAGTAGTATGCCATTTGGCCCTTCAAGCCTACTCTGCCATTCAATAACATCATGGCTGATCTGGCTGTGGTCTCATCTCCTCTCTTCTAATTATCTCCCTTAAGACTCTTTTGTCTGCTAAAGGTCTATCTAACATAGCCTTCTACATATTTAAAGAACCGGCCCCCACTGCCTTCTGGAGAAGAGAAGGTCACGTTCTAATCGTCAGCTGAGAGAGAAAGAAAATCACTAATTTTCTGTTTTAAAAGTGACCTCTTATTCTTAATCAATTTACCCTAGTTTGAGTCTCCGCCATAGGAAGAGACATCCCTCCTAACCAGTACCCACAAAATCTTATGCAATCTACTATTTCAATCTTCTCCATTTAAATAGCATACTTTTTTTGTCTGTTAATGACGTATTATTAAAAATGAAATGCCTGCACTGTGGTTTTGTGCCCTAATCCATAAAATATTAGGTCTGAAACTTAAAAAAAAAAGGACTGTGGAGGTGAGTTTTGTCCTCTGTATAGAACGTTTCTTGAAAATCAGTCTGAACCCTAGTATTGGGCGTTCTATTGAACTTTCTTTGTGTAAGTACTTACATTCTAATGCAACTTCATTGGATCTAGGAATGGCATCTCCTGTCAGGAGGAAATGTGTAAGCAAATTCATTTTAAATGCTAACAATTTAAAAGTAGTATTCGGAGGAGAAGAACACAAGCTTAGAAAAGCTTCTGCTGAGCAGGAAATACCATCTGAATCCATCAGTTACCCTTATTTAAGCTCATGAAAAATGCAAATAGGAAGTGGCAGCCTATGATGAGGGGCAATAATGCAGGTCATGAATCTGCAGACAAGTGGCAGAGCAGCCTTATGCCTGGCTGTCTATTTGCTACTAGTCATGTGCTGCTGTGTGAGACTCTTAAAGAAAGTTTTCAGTTTCATTCCATCAGCCAGTATTGTTAAAAACCTGAAAGAAGTGGAGCCAAGTTTTACACCAGAGTTAACTTTTGCTGTCCCTGTGTGCATGTAAGTTTTAATGTCAAGCAGAGGGGCAGTGTGGTTGAATTAGTGGAAGGGAGGAATAAGTAAGTGTTACCCTAATGTAAACATTTCCCTATAGATAAGAAATCTATTGTAATTTTATACAACTGCAGTTGTTATAAAGGGTGATAGTTTAAAAATTTTAAATGTCTCAGTCACTTTGGATAGATTTTAGTAGGGTCCTAAATGACAGAATATGACAAGAAATCTGGAAGAATCCCGTGAAAAGTCTAGCATGACCTTTCTCGACATTGGGAGCAAGTAGCTGCATTTTCCAACTAAATTCAGGACATCAGGACAAGATTTTCAATAGGCATATCGATATGCCTAGCAAGATTGTCTACTGCTTATTATTGTCCTCATTAATCATGCATCTTGCCTCAGCTTTTGATTCAGCTACCCACCATAGGGAAACCAGATGCGAAGAATTCTTGACATGGAAGCCAGGAAGGGTACTTGTTAACTCTAGCTCACTGCTTGCTCCTCCAAACCTCCATCTTGGACACCTGGTGACATCTCAGAGCACGGTCCCAAGCATTGGCTGTACTTGGGTGACAGGGTGGCACAGGGGTTAGCACTGCTGCCTCACAGCACCAGGACATGGATTCAAATCCAACCTTGGGTGACTGTCTGTGTGGAGGTTGAATGTTTTCCCTTTGTCTGCTTAGGTTTCTGTCTGATGTTCCGGTTTCCTCTCATAGTCTAAGGAAGTGCAGGTTAGGTGGGTTGCCCTTGGTAAATGTGGGGTTACAGGGATAGAATGGGGGTGCCTGAGGCTGGGTGAAATGTTTTTTGGAGAGTCAGTGTGGACTCAATGGGCCAAATGGACTCTTTTCTGCACTGCGGAGATCCTATGATTCTATTCATCTCGCACTCTAATGATACTGGTATGTGGTACATCTTGGATCCATTTACAGGATGTTCTGCACTTTTGTGCATGCCAGCAACTAGCACTGAAATATTGCAGTAAGGACAGTTTGGACCAGAGGGACAGGCACCCAGATCAGGATTGTACAAAGCTACATCTCAGAGTTGCGCATTAACCCTCCTTGTGCTCACTCACCTTGAGCCTACCTCTCTGCTCAGAGCATCCCTGCCTTTTTTTGTGTTTCCTTTTGTCCCACCCCAAAACAAGAGCTGCAAGGCTTACTTAACTACTAATGGTTAAAAGGGGGTGGGGACAAAAAAGGGAAAACAGGATACTGAGTTGAATGATAAGCCATGATCATATTAAATGGCAGAGCAGGCTCAATGGGCAGTTGGCCTACTCACGTTCCTATTTTCTATGTTTCTGTGTTATATTGATTTGGCCTTGCCTTGTTGTTTGGTGCAGACATAAAGCCAGGAATCTTGTCATGTGGTCAAAAGTCAAGGAAGATAGCCTTCAGTCGGGGAGTTTCAGCATAGTAAACCAAGGACAGCCTCTGATATCAATCGAGAGGCTTGGGAACGGTCAGCCAGTCACTCAATGTAGTCTGGATGGAATCATCTCTTTAAAGGGTGAGGAGCTAAATATCAGGCAGCCCACGACTTGTCACAGCTCTTTCTACTCTATTGTGGAATGTTTTTCCTGGAATGGAGGAAAAGGAGGTGGGGGGGAAATGTTATTTGTTTGAAGTTAGTGACTAGGCAGCACAGAGGCCTTGCAGGAAGGTAAGGGGTTGGGATAGGTGAGAATGAGTAAGGGAAGAAGATGTTGCAATGAGAGATGGAAAGAGATGGAGTATGAGCTTTAATAGGATGTGTGTGCAGTAGCAAAGGTAGAGTGAGGTAGCAGAGAGAAGATGGACATTCTTCCAGATAGCTGTGACTGCAATGATCTGGGTTGTAACCTTTCACCAGGCTCTTGTGGACCTCTGCTGCTGGGGGCAAGAGCACATTTGCCTCTAAATCATGATGTCTAACCTGACCTCAAAGTGCCCGTCAACAAAGCAGGGCACCAATTTCCTCTTATTTGTGACATCCTGAGCAGATTTCATGACTCATGTAGAGTAACTTAGGATTGACAATGCATGTCTAGACGCAGAATGGCCTTTTAAAGAATATGCTGGCACCAGGTCCATTCAAGTAGAGCCCAGCAGCAGTGAGTTTTTTCAGGTCCAGTGATTGGTTAAAACGGGCTAACATCAGATGTGAAGGGTACCACAGGGGCTGTGTAGGTAAATATTGATGTGAGTTTGGGATGACAGTGGGAGATAACACACAAGGACTCACAGGGAGAAACTCTCTGCAAAACTCAACAAAGTTGACGCTTTGCCAAAAAGACTTTCAGTCCTTTGTCATATTTTGTAATGTGCTTTTAAGTTTCATATTGCAGACAGCCTAAGGACAAACATTTTACTGAGTATGCCCCAATTTCTGACAATGATATTTGGACTAGAACAATTGTACCTTCAAGTTCTTCTGTGTTGTAAAGTTAAAAGTGAGTTTTGTTAGCCTCCAAAATAAGGAAGTGAGGTTCATCTTATGGTTCCTGACCTCTATACCAACCTAAATACTTTCATAAACTATCAGCAAAGATTGAGACCCCAGAAGTGCTCATTATCACATTAAATCTTAGCCTCGAGTCTGCTTGCACAAACCTGAAGATCCCTTTTGAACGATCAGATCTTTATTGAATTTGGCAAAAGCTGATCCCAAGTGAATTCATTATGGCATGTCAACGATGTTAATCAGTTCAGCTAATTTTCCACAAATTACACATTATGCCTTTCCAGGATGTGAGTATATTTACTTGCAGAGCAGGCTCATTCCTGAATACTCAACAATATTCTTGAATAACATTCTTTAAATTCTTGTTAAGAGCCTTTTACAGGAATAGAATAAATTAAGATCCAAAAAAAGAAGCCAACAAGATAGAAGTATAAAACTACTGAAAAAGGAATAGCAAGTGACATGAGCCTTAGATTAAAATCCTGGGACTTCACTCTAATGGTACTGTGGCTGTGTATCTGCACCAATTAGAATGCAAAGGTTCAAGAAGGCAGTCCATAAAGGGTAATAAATGCTGACCTGACCACTGAATTTCACATCACCTGAATGAATTAAAAAAGGATTCATTGCAAACATGATCATCTCCAGAAGAAAATACAGAGTACATAATACACACCACAGATCTCTACAGGTTTCAGTTTTCCTAGCTGAATCATTGCTAGTGGGGCATCTGACAGATGGGTAACTTTGTACATTTATTTTGGTCAAGATTAAATTCAGCATTCTCATTGGCAGTTGAGGAGGCCATGAAAATCAGTAAGAATTCCAACAGTCTCCATATTAATTGCTCCTAGCAAATGCAAAAAGCTGAAAGCTCCACTTCGATATATTAAAAATACACCTACCTTGATAAGTTTTTGAGCATTACATGTTTATATAACATTCATTGCTCAATGAGGCACATGCTCTTTGCAAATATAACAATTCAAAATCATTGATAAAATGTTTCAACATGAAGAAGTGCTCTATTCAGAAGTTAAAGCCATTGTATCATCTTACTATTAAGAGCCCATCCACACATCATACACAAATGGTGTTTCTGGAGAAACAAAATTTGCAATGTGTGAAAACCCAAAATACCAATAAAACAGAGGTACATAGAGATATTGTTGCTGATATATTATAGTATTGTCCTGGAACATCCTAAATTTTGCACATCAACCCCCAGCCAGTTTTTTTCATTTCAGCCCTCAAAGCTTATCAGAAATTACAAAATCTTTCTCATGGGTTAAAGTTTCAGCATTCTCTCTCCAATCAATTTTTGAGATTTCTTACCATTTATAAAACCATAATATAAACAGTCAATGTGACAAATTATAAAGCAGAAATTCGAGTAAAATGGTCCTACTGATAAATATTAATGAGCCCGGAAATAAAACTAATTTTGTCCTAACCTCGTTTCAGCATGATGCTATTACAATATTTTACTAAAACATTACTAAAGGGTTAATACATGCTTAAAACCTTGTGATCGAATACATCCATAATAAATAAGTCGTCGTCTCAATCCCCCAGAATAAGAAATAACATTAAAGAAATGTTGTAAAGTTACAACGTGTTACGCGCAATAAATTTGGATTTGTACTGGCTTCGCATAACCACCTGTAAAAGCTTAGACGTTACACACACAGATGCTGTTGTCGAAACGGATTGCTTTTTAAAAATAAAAATCACAGTTTGTGTTTCTAATCTGGAAAAGCCTATTTCAATAACATTTGGTACGAAGACACATAATTTTAGTCCAGTGAACACATTAGTTTAAAATAAAACTGTTCTGCTGGCAGTCTTCACAGATAGATTGCAACTTCGACGTTTAATCCCAAATTCTTTTAATAATTAAGATCCTCTTGGCAAAGAATTTACATCCTGGCAACGGCTCCATCAAACGGTATGAATGGGCATGCTTGCCTTATAAACAGGCACTTTCAAGCAAGTGAATTTAAAGCACTGTTAAAACTTTCTGATATCACGCACACCTGACGTCTGGGGAGATAATAGATGGGACAACGTAGCGACTGAAGGAAATTGAAAATGCAGTCTACTCGCAATTTATGACATTATTACCTTAACCACTGGAAATGTAACAAAGAATATCTGCTGGTCCACACCTTGCCTACTGCATAACTGGGCTACAAAACTATATAACTCTGTTGTCGAAGTTGGTAGTAAATCAAAGTGCAGAAAATAACACAGTGGAAGTAAACGCTTATATGAAAACTCCTGTTCGGTCTTGATCGTTTAGATGTGACTGTACCTGGATAAAGACTGAATAAGTGGATAGATCTTTCGAAAACAGACACCTGTCATTGTGATTTTCAACATGAATCTGGTCACCGGTCTACAGTCTGACTGCAATACAACTCAACCGACAACTCCCTGAAAGTGACTCAACATTTACAGTGATAAAAGCACACAAGCATAGTGTCATAAAATAGCGGTCACGTATCCACAACATGTACACTTGAAGCTAAATATATTGAAAAAGTCACGTTTCAGATGTCTAAATTATTGAACAAGTGTAAATTTCGACTGTCTGCAAATCTTGAGCGTAAACACTATCACAAACGGCAGTGAAAATTCTTCAACACGTGGGTTTAAGACATACCAAATAAACATATTAACAAAATATTCACAATAGTTCGCTCATAATCCATGCAAACAATTAAAATGGACGAAGATGTAAAAGTTTCCCGTATGCAACTCGTCCAGTTGTTGCATTCATAAATGAGAAAATAAACATCATTCGAGCACAGAAGTCTCCTTAGAATATATAAAATGCATTAATATATCATAAAGAAGAAAGTTTCCGTTAGCACTTACTAGCTGCAGGCTGGAGATGAAGATGAGAGTGCACCTGCCGCTGCAGCAGCCCATGGTTGATGTTGGTGTTGGTGTGGGTGGGTATCCACCCGGGGCGCGGGCTCCGGCTCTCTGCAGCTTTTCCCGCCCGCGGCTCGGGCCGTTCTGATTGTGACGCTCGGGAACACCTGGGGCTGTCCGACTGTCGCGCGCTCCGCTCCGCCCGGCCCGGCCTCAGCGGCGGCGGCCACTGCACAGCACCCGCCTCCTGACCATCACCAAAACCAGGCACCAGTCCTGTGCCGGACAACACAAGGAGAGCAGGAGGACTGGCCGTGCGGAGGAGGGGTGGGCTTGTGCAAACTCTCTTTTTGTTCTTGCTGCTGCTGTGGTGTTACCGTGTGCACGATTGGGCTTCGGCTGTCGGGCAATTCACTTGTCAGGAGCCTGGCAGCGGCTCCCCTCCTTTATCTTTGATGCTAACCGCTGGCGATGCTTATTAGGGGAATGATTTCCCAGCTCTGCTGACGCCACGACTCGTGGGTAGTGGTCGTGGTTGGGGGGCGGGTGGGTGGAGGAGAAATGAAGAACAAACCCGGATCATAGTCTCGTTTCTGCACGGCAGTCGGTCTCGCTCTGTTATATCTATTCGGTGCGGGCGCTGGAATAGAGCTGGGTTTCTGCCAACAAGAGAATGACAGAGAGAGAGAGAGAGAGAAACCCCTCTCGCTCCCGCCGCCGCTACTCGTTGCAGAGATGTAACAGGACGCGAATCTGCTCGGTTTCTCTTGCTGGATTAATCACTCTACCAACTTCTTACCCGTCCTCCAGTTATTTTCTCCCTTTCTTTGCTGCCATCAGAATAGAAACAGCAACAGAGACCATACAGATGGGAGACACCACACAATAATTGCTCAGAATTGCCATCTGACGCTCCAGATTGGCAAAATCAGCTCCGTCACCCCCTTGTTGGAAATCAGAGACTTGCCATTGTAGCACGAATTATTTGGACGCCCATCCGTGGGCATATAATAGCACTCAGTAGTTCCATCTCTCCATTAAATTGTGTGAATTCTTCATATTTTAAATCTTAAATATAAATGCTATTCCACAATTGGAATGAACAGCAAAATGACAATGCCACTCATCATTTCAATGAAATCCAATTTTTTTTAAACTTCTGTTTATTTTGTACGCTTGCAGTAATATGACATCGTTACCACTTTCCTAAGATCCCATTTATCTCGGTACGCCATGTCTTTGTCTAACATTGTCAATGTAACGTCAAACGGTGGTTGTTGTGCCATGAACAATTAAAGCTGACATTACTGAACGTATCCAATATTCGGCTGAAAAACTGATCGGATTTTTTTCTCTATTAATTACTATTGAACTTAATGCTTTCAAAGTGCAAGCTCGATGCTTTAAGTCGATCTTATTTTACATTGGAAGGATAAAACAAGTTCTGTCCAAATTATATTCTACCGAATAATTTCTGAGTTAAAGGAGGCAGAGAAAACTGGTTCTGAAATGAACAGTGAGGTGTACATCCTCTCTCCAGAGACTGACTGACCTACTGAATGTTCCCAGCACGTTCTGCTTTTTTTTTGCCACAAAGGCAGCCCCCGCCTCGCACTGAGTAATGCATTTATTTTCACTACAGAATGTTTACAAGTTTCTGTTAAACGTTATACGTTATTTTCTTCAATAAGCAAGCACAGAATATTCAGTTTCTCCCCTAAAACAAGGTGTTTTCCAAGTTGTGTGCCACCGAAAATTGAAGGTGAAAGACTATTGGTCACACCAGAGCGCTACATTATTGTTAGCTGTTCGACATCAGGCTCTTCCCAATTCGTACTCGTCTTTCGTAATCCCAACATAGTATAGTAATTTGCAACTGGTATCTGTAGGTTTAAATACTTTTGACACCTTTAGGGTAAGTATACTCCTGTAGGTATGATAATTTTATCGATACTGATTTGTCTCGGGAGAAGCTGCCGGGAAGGATCTGCAGGGAGTTTCTGGTTAGCAAAGCGACCTCTTCTGGTAACTTAGATCAGGGACAATACTAGAAGTAGATATTTCTCAATCATTTGCTTGAGTATTTAAAATCAAGCAAGATTACAGTTGAAACACTGTTATATGCTGCACTAGCACTGGATTCAGTCTGAACTCCAGTTGAACTAATATGAGAACTTAAACAAATATTTAATCAAAAATTGTGATCGGTAAATTAGGACTGACGGTCCATGGCTGCGATGCAGTGTTGCAAGTTTCTCAGAAAACGTTTTGTTTTCATTTTGTGGGAAGTCTGTGTAGTTCCCAACGAGACGCTGCTGATAAGAATAATTAGGTCTGAATCGAAATAAACCCAATGTGAAGACTTGATAATCAGCTGTCACTAAAATAACAGTTCAGTTTTACCATTACCATATGGGGCAGATGTTAAAAAAGTTCTGGTCTTGTACGCAAAAGAAAATCTGCTTTTGAATATTTCTGTACAATTTGTTTCAGGGTGAATTTGTTTAAAACGTGTTTTTGTCTTGCCATGATTGAAATTAGACACGTTTGATTCATTTTAAAAGCACAACTGTGGCATTGAAGAAAGTACTTTTATAATATAGATTACTTGTTTCTTATCAAACCTTGAAGGGCGAGATAAACCTAATAAGATTGTCGTTTAGAAATTATGTGGTATTATTACTGCAGGAACACTATTAGGTCGCTCTGTCAGCTATTTTGAAGAACTCATTTGTTTTCAATAGATTAGGAACTCCATTAAAATAGCTTACAAAGTAATACTAGACAAATACATAAAGTGCTGATACATTGAGAGAGGCAGTGTATTTCGGGGCTCATTTCTTTAGAACTAGGAACACAGGAGGCCATTCAGCCCAATAAGCCTACTCCACTATTCTATATGATTTGCTGATCATTTCGTTTTTTAAAAATTCACTCATGGTGCCATTAGGACGGAGCAGAACCTACAAGTACTATAGACATTTTTAAATTGTACTTACAAGATGTGTTTTCTGTGTGACTTTGTGACTCTAAAGCTAATGCAATCAAAAATGGCTGCAGATGTAAATCAAGTGGGTCCCCAGAGAAGGAGACCTAAAGAACATCAAATCTGAAGATGCAAAGGAAATTACAAATAACAGCCTTTCAAAGGAGGGAAGAGTCAAGTTAAAACAGAATGGACTATTATCTTATGTGATTATAAAGTTAATGAGGGTCTGATGACCCCTTGCTGTATGACAAGCCACCCCCTACAATGTCCAAACTGCAGGCACATTTTGTGTTTATCCCTTTGAGTAATACAGAAAGACAGCAATTAAAAAGCCAGCTTTAACTCTGTGCAGTGAGCTTGAGAGATTGAGGGGTTTATATTACTCAAGAGTATAGGCTAGGTTCAAGCATTCGCATACGAGGAAGGGTCCTGTCAAAGAAGTATATACAAGTCATCTGTATATTGCAAGCTAGACAAAAGCAAATAGGACAAAAAGAAAGACAGTTTCTCACTTTCAATGCTGAAATTCAATTGTGGTCAAAAGGAATCAGAACAATAGAATCTCAACCAAACTGCAGTACAGAGTTTTATAAAATCATGAGAGGCATGGATAGATTGAACGCCCAAGGCTTTTTCCTGAGAAGCAGGAGTCCAAACTAGAGGACATAGATTTAAGGTGAGAGGGGAAAAAATTAAAAAGCACCAAAGGAGTAACTTTTACATGCAGAGTGGTGCATGTATGGAATGAGCTACCAGTGGTGGAGGCTGGTACAATTACAACATTTAGGGACGCTTCTGGATAGGTATATGAAGAGGAAGTGTTTAGAGGGACATGCGCCAAATGCCGGGAAAAGGGACTAGATCAGATTGGATGTCTGGTCAGCATGGACGAGTTGGAGCAAAGGGTCTGTTTCTGTACTCTATGACTCTATGACTAAGAATCTTGAAATCAACTGTCAACTGCCAAAGTCAATGCTACCAGTAACCCCCACTGCAATGGCTGCAACATTCAATTGTTCTTTCTTCACATATATGCATTTATATATTTTTAAACTTTTACCCTCTTGTACCCTAATTCTTCCCACATTTAATAATAAATAATTTCATTCTTTGTCAATTCGAGAAGCCACTTCAAGAATTGGCTTCTTTTAAAGCATAAGTTAATTTGGTTCTGGAAAAAAGCTAACCATAAGCGAAGAGATCCATCTTCAATTTGCCTTGTTGCAACCAACTGGGTGTGGGTGAATATAGAACAGGAACCATTTCATCCTTCCTGACCTGTGAGCTTAACAATTTAGGGTATCCCATCTGGTAACCTTGGGAACCTTGCCTGGTGTCTGGGTGTACCAGAGCGATGCAGAATTTTGATGACTGGGCTAGCACTTATTGCCCATCTTAGTTGCTTTTGAGAAGGTAGTGGCAAAGGGCTTTCTTGAACTGTTGCTGTCCATTTGTTGCAAGTGTAACTTCAATGCATTTTCCCACATTAACCTTATATCCCTTTATATCACTGGTATTTAGAATTCTGTCAATCTCTACATTAAACATACTCTATGGCTGAGTTTCCACAGTCCTCTGACATAGCCTCCATTAGGTAAACTTTTAAGATACTTTTTCTTTACATAGAATATGGAGCAGTACAGCACAGGAATGGGCCCTTCAGCCCCTGGTGTTCTGCCAAACATAGCATCAGTTTAAATTAACTCCTTCTGCCTACCCTTGGTCCATATCCTTCCACTCCTTGCACATTCATCTGCTTATCTGAAAGTTCCTTAAATACCCTTATCATATTTGTCTCCACCACCGCCTGGCAGCATGGTACAGACTCCTACCATTCTTTGAGCAAAAAACTTGCCCATCACATCTCCTTTGAACTTTCTCCCTCTCACCTGAAATGTATGCCCCCTATTAGACCTTTCAAGTCTGGGAAAAAAGGTTCTGACTGTCAATCCTTTCTATTCATCTCATAATTTTATAGACATGTCTCCCCTCAGCCTCTACTGCTCCAGAGAAAACAACCTGAGTTTTTCTAGCCTCTCTGTACAGCTTAAACTCTCTAATTCAAGCAGCACCTTAGTAAACCTCTTCTGCACCCTCTCCAAAGTCTCCATATCCTCCCTGTAATGTCCCAACATAATTGAACACAGTACTCTTAAGTATGGCCTAACTAAAGTCTTAAAAAGCTGCAATCCTGACTATAAATCCTGACTCTTGTACTCAATTCCCCAACCAATAAAGTCAAGTGTACCATAAGCCATCTATACAACCCTATCTACTTGTGTGCCCCCTTTCAGGGAGCTATGGACTTGAACCTCAAGATCCTTCTGTACATCAATGCTGTCCAGGGTCCTGCCATTAACTGTATACCTTTTCTTAACACTTGATCTTCCAAAGTGCAGCACCTCACATTTGCTCAGATTGAATTCCATCCGCAATTTCACTGCCCATATCTGCAACTGGTAACTAGTGGCGATCTTGGGTCCTCTGTTGTTTGAAGAATGTATAAATGATCTGGAGGAAAATGTGGATGGTCTGATTAGTAAGCTTGAAAATGATATTGGTGGAGTTCCTGATAGTGCCAACAATTGTGAAAGGATACAACAGGACGTAGATAGATTAGTGACTTGGCGACAGAAATGTCAGATGGAGTGTAATCCAGACAAATGCAAGGTGATGCATTTTGGAGGATCAAATTTAGGTGTGAATTACATGGTAAATGGAAGAACCCTTAGGAACATTAATAAACAGACAGATCTGGACATGCAGGTCCACACTTCCCAAAAAGTGGCAACACAGGTGGCTAAGGTGATTAAGAAGGCATATGGCATTCTCACCTTCATCAGACAGGGCATGAAGTACAAGAGTTGTTAAACCATGTTGCAGCTGTATAAAACCCTTGTTAGGCCTATGATATGCAGTTTTGGTCACCACACTATCAGAAGGACATGGAAGCTTTGGAGATAGTGCAGAGGAGGTTCACCAAAATGTCTAGTCTTGAGGGCATTGGCTATGTGAAAAGATTAAAAAGACTAGGATTGTTTTCACTGGAAAGACGGCAGCTGAAAGGAGACCTGATGGATGTCTACAAAATTATGAGAGGTATAGATAGTCAGAAGCTTCTCCCAGGGTTGAAGTTTCAATTGCAAGGGGGCACAGGTTCAAGGTGAGAGGGGGAAAGTTTAAGGGAGATGTGCGAGGGAAGTTTTTCACGCAGAGTGGTAGGAGCCTGGAAGCAGGCATGCTGGGGACATTTAAGCAGCATCTGGATGGATACATGAATAGGGAGAGAACAGCAGGATACAGACCGAATAAGGGCAGAAAGTTTGCTTTGTGGTCTAGTTAGGGCATGATGATCGGCACAGGTGTGGAGGGCTGAAGGGCGTGTTACTGTGCTGTACTTCTTCTTTTGTTCTTTTGATCTATATCCAACTATATACTTTGATAACCTTCTACACTGTCCACTTCTCCATCAATCTTTATGTTGTCTGCAATTTACTAAGCTACCCATCTACATTTTCATCCAAGTCATTATATATACCACAAACAGCAGAGATTCCAGCATGGATCCCTGCAGAACACTACTAGTCACAGATCTCCAGCCAGAAACATACTCCTCTACCATTACCCTCTGCCTTCTATGGGCAAGCCAATCTTGAATCCAAGCAGCCAACTCCATGGATCCCATTCATCTTAATCTTCTGGATGCAACTACCATGAGGGACCTTGTTGAAAGCCTTACTAAATTAGATGTAGAGAATATCCATTGCACTACCCTCATCAATCACTTTCATCACCTCCTTGAACACTTCAATCAAATTAGTAAGACACAATCTGCCCCACACAACGCATATTGGCTGTCCCTAATTCGGCAATGCTTTTCCAAATGTGCATAAATCCAAACCCTAAGAATTTTCTCCAATAGCTTCCTAATCACTGATGTAAGATTCACCAGTCTGTAGTTTCCTGGATTATCCCTATTTCCCTTCTGGACAGAGGACTACTTGCTAGTCCTCCGGGACTTCTTCAAAGACTAGCGAAGATTAAACAATCTTGGTCAAGGCCCTAGCAATCTCCTCTCTTGCTTCTTTCAATAACCTGGGATAGATAGCATTGACAGGAGAATCAATGTTTTGGGCATAAGCTCTTCATTGGGGGGCATAGGAGAGGACTTGGGGGGTACAGTGAGAGAGGGACTCACTGAGGTTGTCGTAGAGAGAGGAGAGAACTTCTTCAAGGTAAGCATCCTTGGAAGAGGCTTCGCATTAAGGTTGAAATTAACAAGGAGAAAGTGAAGACTACAGATGCTGGAGATCAGAGTCAAGAGTTTAGTGCTGGAACAGCACAGTAGGTCAGGCAGCATCTCAGAAGCAGGAGAATCAATGTTTCGGGCATAAGCTGTTGATCAGGTGGGCAGTGGAGAGGACTTGGGGGTGGTACAGTGAGAGAGGGACTCACTGAGATCTTTGTAGAGAGAGGAGGAGAGCTTCTTCAAGATAGGCATCCTTGAAAGAGGCATCGCAGTAAGGTTGAAACGTCGGTTCTCCTGCTCCTCCGATGCTGCTTGACCTGCTGTGCTTTTCCAGACACTCGACTACACTCTCAACTCTAATCTTCAGCATCTGCAGTCCTCACTTTCTCCTAGATAGCATCAACCCCTGAGGACATCCACCTTAATGCTGTTCAAGAGATCCAACTACGCTTTACATTATAACAATTGTCTAGATTTTGTTTGACACAGTTCAAAATAAAGCTCGCATGGTGACTAAATATATAGAGTTTCAATGGTCACATTGCTGAAATTACAAAATTTCAAATAACTTGACCAAACTGGTCTAATGGTCATGTGCAAGAATTGTGATTTCAGCACATCTTCGGGAACAAAGTATGATGTGAAGGTGCCGGTGTTGCTCAGGGATGGACTTAGTCAGAAATCACACAACACCAGGTTATAGTCCAACAGATTTATTTCAACTTACACAAGCTTTCAGAGCGCAACTCCTTCAGTTGGAGCAGTAAGAGAGCAGGGCACACAGACACAGAGTTTATAGGCAGAGAGATCAAGAGCATACAAATTAAAAGATCATACAGTTGGTGTGAGTAGAGTGTCAGATAATAAGTGTCTGACACTCCACTCTACCAGTTTTATGATCTTTTGATCTCTCTGCCCTTGATCTCTCCCCCTATAAACTCTATGTCTGTGTGCCCTGCTCTCTTATGCTCCTGATGAAGGGGCTGCACTCCGAAAGCTTGTGTGAGTTCAAATAAACCCGCTGGATTATAACCTGGTGTCACTGACTTCTGATTTTGTCCAGCAACAAAGTAAGTCAATATTCCTGAAGGTGTTCTAACATTCGTATGTGTGTACTTTTTAAGGTTATATGTCTCTGTGTTTTTGAAATATAATATTGTCTACCTATTCAGGAAACTGTAGCCATCTCAAATGTTGACAATTAGAAAAGATAAAATATGAAGATCTTGGAACAATTCCTGTGACTTCCAATAGGTCAAACACTATTGATTGTTTCAGCTGAACAAGCTTCTTCTAAATTGTGTTGGTTAGTCAGATGGTGGCATTTGCATTAAAGACATCAAGTTTCAATTCAACTCACCACACTAATACCCAATGTGGTACAAAATGATGAAAGATGCCAATTCTTCAATAACTTTCATGTTTATTCATGAAGACTGTCAGTTTAGAGCTAATTAAATCTCTATAGATTTGGCTCGTTTTATTTATCATGTTTAGACATATTTCTTTTCATTACAAAAATTCATGTATAACTTTAAAATAAATACCCCAGCATACAGATTTTGTTGATTTTGTCAGTCTCTGAGCCATGCATGAAGCTTTTAATGTTTAAAAAAGCAATTTTATTTAATATGGCTTGTCATGAATATAAAGGAGTTAGTTGGACAGAGGAAGCACAGTAGTCTGTGGGGTTAGCACTGCTACCTCACAGCGTCAGAGAGCCCGGTTTGATTCCAGCCTTAGACGAGTGTGCACATTCTCCCCATGTCAGTGTGGGTTTCCTCCGGATGCTTCTGTTTCCTCCCACAGTTCAAAGATGTGCAGGTTAGGTGAATTGGCCATGCTAAATTTCCCATCATGTCCAGGCGAGGTGGGTTAGCCATGGGAAATGCAGGTTTACAGAGATAGGCGAGAGAGGTACAGTTGAGTGGGATGCTGTTTGGAGGGTCAGTGTGAACTCAATGGGCCAAATAGCATATTTCCACACCGTAGGGTTTATGTGATGACAGAGGTGTGCTGAGAACAAAGAAATAAACTTTTTGTGGGAGAAATTCAGCAAGTACTGGAAACAAGAAGGAAATTGGTGGTGTAATTAGAATAAAAATAATGATAAGACTTGCTGAGTGTCTCCAGCATTTTCTGTTCATAATTATAATATAGGATGATTAAGTCAAGGGGATACAGACTAAAATTTATGCCATATTTCATTAAAATTTGTGAGCAACCAGTGCTAATTGGCAGTTTACTAATGGGGAGTAATTGGAAAGCAGGTGTCAATTAAGCTTTTCTAAGAAATCTTGCACTTCTTAAAGGGGATGTACACTTTTTAACTTAACAAAATATGTTTAGTACGGTAAAAGTAGCCAATAGATTCAATGCAATAAAGGCCTGTATAATTCAAACAGTTTTTTTAGACCAGAAGACAAGAACAGAGAAAGACTACTTGCACCATCGAGTCTGCTCCATGATTCAGTGAAACCATGACTGATCTAATAATCCTCAATTCCACATTCCTGTCATTTCTCTAAAATTCTCTTGATTGCTTACTGATTAAAAGTTTGTGTATCTCAGCCTTGAACATACTTAAAGATTCAACCTCCGTGAGTAAGAATTGTATAGATTTACTTTCTCCTGACAGAAGACACTCCTCCTCATTTTGATCTTATTTGGGTGAATCCTTACTCTGAGATTATGTCCTCTGGTCCTAAGTCTCTCATAAGGGAAAACTACCACTAAGCATCTACCCTGTCAGTCTCCTAAGAATCTTATGTTTCAATGGGATCACCTTTCATTCTTCTAAAAACCAATGAGTACAGACCCTTCCTACCCAATCTTGCCTCATTAGAAAATTTCTTCATCCTGAGATCAGTGCAGGGAGCCTTCTCTAGAATGTTTTCACTGCCAGTGTATTTTTCCTTACACGAGAGGACCAAAACTGTTCACAGTATTCTAGCTGTGTCTTGATGACTGCCTTGTATAGCTTTAGTATGACCTTCCTATTTTTATACTCCATTCCCTTTGAAACAAATGTCAACATTCCACTGGCCGACCCTGTTACCTGCTAAAATTATACTATGCTAGCTTTTAGTGATTTTGTTTCACGAGGACCCTCAAATCCTTTGGTGTTACAGCTTTCTGTAGTCATTCACCATTTAAATAATATTCAGAAAATCTACTCTTCCTGCCAAAATGTATAACTTTATATTTTCCCACATTCCATCTGTGAAAACTTTGCCCATTGACTTAACCACTGTATATTTCTTTGTAGACTCATGTCATCATCTCCAGTTACTTTTGCACCTATTTCTGTGTCATCTTCAAACTTGGCTATAGTACATTTACTTTCCTCATCTAAGTCACTAAGATACATTTGAAATAATTGAGGCTCCAGCACTGATCCTGACACTTAACTAGTTTACCATTCTGAAAATACTTCCCTTGTCTCAACTGTCTTCTATTAGTTAGCTAATCCTTTACGCATGCTAATATACTACCCCAGCACCATTGACTATTATCTGATTAGGTAGGTTTATATGTAATATCTTATTGAATGCTTTTTGGAAATTCAAATCCATTACATTTTCTGGGTCTCCTTTATCTATCCTGCTTGTTACCACCTCAAAGAATTCTAATAAATTTATGAGTTATCATGTCTCATTCATAAAGCTGTACTGATTCTGCTTGAATATATTATGTAATTTTATATGTTCTACAATTATATCATTTATAATTGACTCTACCAGGACAGTTGTTAAGCTAACTGGCTTGTAGTTAGCTTTTCTTGACTCCCTTCCTTTTGAAGATGGGTGTTACATTGGCTCATCTCCAATCATCTGGAACTTTTTCAGAAACTAAGCATTCTTGAAAGATTACTACCAGTAAATCCATTATCTCTCTGGCTACTTCAATGTACTATGATTCAGCCCATGAGGTTAAAGGGACTTATCAGATTTTAGACTCATTAATTTTCCTATTACTTTTTCTCTTCTGATAATTATTGCATATATTTCCTCCTCTAACTTTTCCCCTTGATTATGCATTATTTTTAGTGTGCAATTAATGTCTGCTACTGTGAAGATTGAAGCAAAGTATTGTCATTTCATATTTCCTCATTTCTCCAAGTTCACTTTGGTCTCTCCCTCTTCCTTTGTTAGATATTTACAAAAAAACCTAACAATCTTTTTTGAACATTATAAGCAAATACACCCTGAAAGGTTATTTTATTCCTTTTCATTATTTTTCATCATCTTTTGTTTCAGAAACATTCACAATCCTCAGATTTATCAATAATCTTTTCTGTCTTGTTTGTTTTTGTCTTTCAATTTGATTATACCCAAACTTCCTTGATTAAACATAATTGATTGAACATCTTCCTAGAATCCTTTCTTCTCACCAGGGTATACCTTTGTTGTGAGTCATGAAATATTTCCTTAAATGTCCACCATTGTTCACCAAGCATCCTTTGTTGCTAAGTCTCTTTCCCTGTCCATTCCAGCCAACTGTGCCCTTATTCCTTTGTAATTACCTGTATTTAAGTTTAATGAAGTTACTTCCAACCCAAGTTTCTCATGCCCAAATTGAATGATAAATACTACCATTTTATAATCTTTGTTTCCAAGAGGACCATTTATTCTTTTGTTAAACTTGCCTTTTTAAACATTATCAGATCCAAAACAAAAGCCTATTGCATAGTTGAATCCACAACATTTTGTTTGGTGAAACTGTCCTGATTACAGTCCATCAATTCTTCCTTGTGGCTATCTCAGCCATTTAGATTTTCCTAATCCCCATGAAAATTAAAATATCCAAGACTAATGTACTACTTTTTTACATGCACTCATTATTTTCTGATATATTGCCTGCCCTACATTATAGTTAGGGGCCAGTAGACTACATCCAGCAGTGTCTTCCTCAACTTTCTATTTGTTACCTTCACTCCTATGGAATCTAAGTCTTCTGAGCCAAGACCATTTCTGCAACCGTATCTATTCTACCTTGTATTAACAAAGATACCTTTCCACCTTTTCCATCCTGCTCATCATTTAGGAAAGTCACATGCCATTGAATATTTAGTTCCCAACTCTTTGTAACCATGTGTCTATAATGGCTATAAGATCATATCCATTTATCTCTATTTGTACTGTAATTATTTTTCTTTCATTCCCAATGCTATGTGCATTTAAGTAAAAAAACAACACCCATTTTCCCCCTTTGATCATATTTGCTTTCTTTTTATGTTTGTATGCTCTATCCCTTCCTCTCCCAGTTTGTTTGTTATTTTCTAAATGGCAGCCTTGCTTTGCTGCCATATCCTTTTGCTTTTACACGTGTTCCCCTTTCCAGAAACATTCCCAACTCTATTTAATATAAAGCCCTCTCCACAGCCCTAATTATTTGATTCACAGAATACTGTAAGTGAAGCCCATTCCAACTGAACAGTTCCCTTCTACCCCATTTCTGGTGCTAGTGCCCATGAACTGAAACACATTCCTGCCATCCCAATCTTTAAGCCACACTTTTAATGCCTTGACTTTATTTGCGCCATTCCAATTTGTCCATGGCTCGGTAATAATCCTGAGATCATTACCTTGGATTATTACCTACTGATTTTTAATTTAGCTAGCACCTAACTGTTCAAAATCTTTTAGCAGAACCTTCCTTCTAGTTCTACCAATGTCATTGGTTAACTACATGGATGATAACAACTGGTTCCCAGACAACCATTGCATGTACCCCTCCAGTCTTGGAGAATTGTGCTTATACCTGGCACAAGGAGGGCAACATAGTCTATTGGACTCACACTATTGGCTGCAGGAAACATTATCTATTCTCATAATTATATTGAGCCTTAACACAACTATATTCCTTTTTCCTCCTCCAACTTGAATGGCTCTTAATAGCATGGTGCCATAATCAGTTTACTCATCCTCCCCTGCAGTCACCCCTCTTGTCCATGAAACTTGCACAAACTTTGTAACTGTTGGATGACTTGCAGGGGCCAAAGCACGTTGAATGTTTCACATATCTATGTCATCTGCAGTGACCTTGCCCTGATCACAAACCAAATTTGAATGACCTATTTTGAGGTGGGTGACCATCTCCTGGAGCATTGTATTCAGATAATATTCCCCTTCCCTGATGTGATACAGCATCTGCATGTCAGGAAAAAAAAAGTATTTTTCATCATTCTGTTCAGACGTTGCTATGACACATATCTGGAACAAATGGAACTTCAACCTGGGTCTCCCAATCCTGAGGTTGGGACATCACTACTGCACCAAGAGAGTGCACCTCTTACTCCAGCTCCTCAACTTGGATCTAAAATTCTTTGAGTTACAAACATTTAATATATATGTGTTGAGGGAACTGAACTGGTGAATTTGCCAATCATTTGGAAGGATAGAAAGGGAGGCAAGAGAGGAGGGGAGTGGTGTTTTCAGTTAAGGAGAACATTAAGGCTGTACTTAGGGAGGAATTTCCTGGGAATACGTCCAATGAGGTTATATGGGTGGAACTGAGAAATAAGAAACAGATGATCACTTTGGTGAAATTGTATTATAGCTACCCGCCCCCCAAATAGTCAGCAGGAAATTGAGAAGCAAATATGTAAAGAGATCTCAGAAGTCTGTAAGAAAAAGTAGGGTTGTAATGGTAGGGGATTTTAACTTCCAAAACATAGACTGAGACCATCATAGTGTTAAGGGCTTGGATGGGGAGGAATATGTTTATTGTGTACAAGAAAGCTTTCTTGTTCAATATGTAGATGTACCTACTAGAGAAGGAACAATACTTGATTTTCTATTGGGAAATAAGGCAGGCCAAGTGACTGAGGTATCAGTGGGAGAGCACTTTGGGG
The DNA here is from genome assembly GCF_004010195.1 of Chiloscyllium plagiosum. NCBI lineage: Eukaryota > Metazoa > Chordata > Chondrichthyes > Orectolobiformes > Hemiscylliidae > Chiloscyllium > Chiloscyllium plagiosum. Next base: position 69,704,185 of record NC_057712.1, read on the forward strand.
CAAGTGATCATATGTTATTAGTTTTAAAAGAGGTTTGGAAAAGGATAGAAGTGACCAAAAAAATTAAAGTTCTAAATAGGAGTAAGGTTAAGTTTGATGGTTTTGGACAGGAACTGTCAAAAAGGCAAAAGTGAGGACTGCAGATGCTGGAAATCAGAGTCTAGATTAGAGTGGTGCTGTAAAAGCACAGCCGGTCAGGCAGATCCCAGGAGCAGGAAAGTCAACGTTTTGGGCAAAAGCCCTTCATCAGGCCTGAAGGGAGGGAGCCTCCACCCTGATGAAGGGTTTTTGCCCGAAACATCGATTTTCCTGCTCCTCAGATGCTGCCTGACCGGCTGTGCTTTTCCAGCACCACTCTAATCTAGGATCTTTCAAAAGTTGATTGGAGGAAGGCTGTTCACAAGTAAAGGGACGGTTGGGAAGTGGGAGGCCTTTAAGAATGAGATAACGAGAATTCAGAGACAGTATGTTCCTGTTGGTGTGAATGGGCAAGGCTGGTAGGTGTAGAGAATGCTGGATGACTAGAGAAACTGGTCAAGGAAAAGTAAGAAACCATATGGGTAGGTTTAGACAGCTGGGATCGAGTATAAGGGCAGTAGGAGAATACTTAAGTGGACAATAAGGAGGGCAAAAAGGGAACGTGAGATAGCTTTGGCAAATATAGTTAAGAAGAATCCAAAGAGATTCTATAAATACATTAAGAGCAAAAGAGTAATGAGAGAGAGAATTGTGTGCCTTAAGGTTCATGATAACTACCTATATGTGGAACCACATGAGATGGTTGAGGTATTAAATGAATATTTCGCATCAATATTTATTGATGAGAAGGACACAGAAGCCAGAGAACTTTGGAAAATAAATAGTGATATCTTGAGAAGATTCCATATTACATAAGAGGAGGTACTGAGGTTTTAAAACACATAAAAGTAGATAAATCACCTGGACCTGATTAGGTGTTTCCCAAAACATTGTGTGAAGCAAGGGAAAAGATTGTTGGGCCCCTTGCTGAGATATTTGTATCATCAATAGCCATGGGTGAGGTGCCAGAAGATTAGAGGTTGGCTAATGTAGTGCCATTATATAAGAAAGGCTGTAAAGAAAAGCCAGGGAACTACAGACCCATGAGCCTTACATCAGTGATGGCTAAGTTGTTGGAGGGGATTCTGAGGGATAGGATTTATAAGCATTTGGAAAGGCGAGAACTGATTAGGGATAGTCAGCATGGCTTTGTGAGTGGAAAATCATATCTCACTAACTTGATTGAGTTTTTTGAAGAGGTGAAAGTGAGGTCTGCAGATGCTGGAGATCAAAGTTGAAACTTTATTGCTGGAACAGCACAGCAGGTCAGGCAGCATCCAGGGAACAGGAGATTCGACGTTTCGGGCACAGGCCCTTCTTCAGATTCCTGAAGAAGGGCCTGTGCCCGAAACGTCGAATCTCCTGTTCCCTGGATGCTGCCTGACCTGCTGTGCTGTTCCAGCAATAAAGTTTCAACTTTTTTGAAGAGGTGACAAAGAAGACTGATGAAGGCAGAGCAGTAGACATTATCCATATGGATAGCATTTCACAAAGTTCTGCATGGTAGACTGGTTAGTAAGGCTAGATCACATGGGATCCAGGGGGAGCTAGCCAATTAGATACAAAGTTGGCTTGAAGGTAGGAGATAGAGAATGGTGGTGGAGGGATGTTTTGTCAGACTGGAGGCCTGTGATGTGCCGCAAGGATCATTGCTGGGTCCACTGCTTTTGATCGTCTATACATTTTGGTTTGATTTATTTTAGTCACATGTATCTCAGATCACAGCAAACAAGAATATACAGATCATAGAGTGTTTATACAGAATGAAGCATGAATAATTTGGATGTGAATATAAGAGGTTATGGTTAATAGGTTTGCAGGCGACACCAAAATAAGAAGTATAGTGGACAGTGAAGATTATCTAAGAGTACAATGGGACTTTGATTGGATTCCTTTTGAAGGGCTCCTGCCAGAAACATCGATTTTCCTGCTCCTCAGATACTGCGTGACCTGCTGTGCTTTTCTAGCACCACACACTCTCGATTCTGATTCACCAGCATCTGCAGTCCTCACTTTCTCCTTTGATCGGATGGACCAAAGGACCAAGGAATGGCAGATAGAGTTTAATTAAAATAAATGTGAGGTATTGCATTTTGATAGTGCAAACCAGGGCAGGATTTATACAGTAAATGGTAGGGCCCATGGGAGTGTTGCCAAAGAAAGGGAGACCAAGAGGTTTCAGGTGCATAGTTCCTTGAAAGTCAAGTCACAGGAGACAGGGTGGTGAAGAAGGCATTTGGCATTCTTGCCTCCACTGATCATAAAATTGTGTATAGGAGTTTGGATGTAATGTTGCAGCTGTACAGGATATTGGAGAGCCCACTGTTGGAATACTGCATACAATTCTGGTCACCTATCTATAGGAAGAAAGAATGCTGTTAAACTTGCAAGGGTACAGAAAAGATTTACAAGGATGTTGCAGAGACTAGAGGATTTGAACTATAGGAAATGGCAGAATAGGCTGGGACTATTTTCTTTGGAACATCGGAGGCTGAGAGGTGACATTATAGAGGATTATAAAGTCATGAGGAGCATGGATAGGATGAATATCCAAGGTCTTTTTCCTCAGTTGGGCAAGTCTGAAACTAAAGGACAAATGTTGCGCTGAGAGGGGAAAAATTTGAAAAGGGCCTGTGGTGCAATTCTTTCATGAAGAGGATGGTGCATGTCTGAAATGAGCTGCCAGAAGACATGGTGGAGGTGAGTACAATTACAACATTTAAAAGGTATCTGATTGGGTATATGAATAGGAAGGGTTTAGAAGAATATTGGCCAAATGCTAGCAAATGGGACTAGGTCAGATTGGGATGTCTGGTCAGCAGGGATGAGATGGACTGAATGGCCTGTCTCCATGCTGTATGACTCTATGATTGTATGACTATATGTGAACTTCTAATCTGACTGTGTTGTGGAAGGCACAGATTCTGACTTCAAGAATTAAGCCTTCAGAAGAAGAATGTCTCTGCTCCCCTAAACACTGAATATATTGACTTGCCTGCCTGGGAAACTGCACACATTGAATGTAAGTTTGCTTGCTGAGCTGGAAGTTTCATTTTCAGATGTTTTGTCACCATACTAGGTAATATCATCAGTGAAGTGCTGGTGTTATGTCTCACTTTCTATTTATGTGTTTAGCTTTCCTTGCGTTGGTGGTGTAATTTTCTGTGTTGATGTCAATTCCTTTTCTTTTTCTCAGAGGATGGTAGGTGGTGTCCAAATCAGTGTGTTTGTTGATAGAGTTCCACTTGGAATGCCATGCTTCTAGGAATTCTCATGCGTGTCCCTGTTTGACTTGTCCTAGGGTGGATGTGTTGTCCCTTTCAAGTGGTGCCTTCCTCACCTGTATGTAAGGATTCTAGTGATAGCAGGTCATGTCTTTTTGTGGCAAGTTGATGTTCATATGTTCTGGTGGCTAATTTTCTACCTGTTTGTCTAATGTAGTGTTTGTTACAGTTCTTGCAAGGTATTTTGTAAATGACGTTCATTTTGCTTGTTGTCTGTAAGTTCATTAGCTGCTGTTATAGTGTGTTGGTGGGTTTGTGGGCTACCATGATGCTACGAAGTCTGTGTAGTCTGGCAGTCATTTCCGAGATGTCTTTGATGTAAGCAAACTTACATCCTGAACCTCAAACCAAGCTACAAATCTTCTCAAAACTTGCTAACTGCGCACGTTGTCAGAGAAAATGGAGGAGCAAAGCTTTATCTTGCATGGGCTACTTGCACAGGGCATGAAAAAATTGCTGTCAGTAGGCAGGGTGTTTTAGATTGCTGTTTTCTTGACAATGCCTGTTGATGCAATTTCAATTTTCCGCTATAGAATTTGATAGTATTTAAGTGAACATTGTGAGAATTAAGTGTGATAGTAGGAATGACTGTTGGAGTCATGAGAAGTGATGATTCAACTGAAACATTTGTCCACAACTTTATTCCATACTGCTCTGTCAGACATTGTTCTTCCTTTCCATTTACAGCTTCTTGCTGACACACTGTCGGTATTCTCACCCAAGAGGTTTTTTGCAAGGCAATGTTATGCAGCGTGCAGCATACTATTATTGATTGTGAGGACTACTATTAAGGCTGCAAATTAGAATGCGTCCAGCAGTTTCTGTTTATGCATGACTGTTTCTTCCTCAACACCAGCTCTCTTAGACATGTTTCCCATTCTAACATACCTTATCATCTATGCTCACGTTCCTGATAGGGTTCATGTGGCATGTCCTCAAGGGATAGCCAGTGGTGTGAATGAAACAGACAAGGTTAAGGAATGGTGCAGAATAAAGGGAAAATTATAGTGCCAGGAAACCAAGCACAGGCATACATGATTCAATGGCTGTTATCACACACCAGCTGCACATTAAATGAGTCAAAACACTTCTTGCATTGGAATACGCTTAAAGCTTCAAAGGAATAATCAAAACAATGTAGGTACAAAAACGATGTACTGTTTGATTTGAGAAGCCAACTATTCTGGCACAACCCACAATAATTCTTCCTGATTTTGTCTCCATGAGAACATAAAGATATGCAAAATGGGAGAAGGAGCACAATATTTGACCTTTAGAGCCTGCTCTGTCATTCCATAAGATTACAACAGGTCTTCTTCCTCAGCTCAACACCCTTGGTAGCCAAAAATCTATTACTCTTTATCTAATATATATCCAACAATCAATCACCCAAAGTCTTCTGATAATTCCAAATTATCACAATTCTTTGAAGACCTCTCTCCTCATCTCAGTCCTAAGTGGTTGACCCCTTATTCTAAAACTAGAAATTCCACATTTAGGGTTGTGGTTGCATGGTAGTCATGTCACTGGACTCGTGACCAGAATCTCAGACTAACGTTCTGGCATCATGTTAAATCACACCATGACAGGTAGTTAAACTTGAATACAATTGCTAAAAACCTGGAATTATAAGCTATCCCAATGGCCACGCTGTAACCACTATGATTGTGGGGTGAATTTGTACTTGCAGAATTACATTTTAATTTGCTCAAAAACTGCATGAATCCGTGTAAGATTCTGTAACTCCGTTTTTTAGATTAGAATCAGTTTGAACGTTGTGACACAGACAGTCTCACACAGGGCACCTCACAACTTCAGTGCATTATCTGAGCCGACATGACACCAGTTGTTAAAGTTCACTTGAGAATGTAACTTTAAAAAAGTTCTGCGATTTCCATATGAAAGAACTGAAACCAACACGTTCATTCTAAAAGATAAGAGACTTAAAGAACAATCCAGGTATTTTTCAATGTATAATTTCAGTTACATCACACTGTAAACGTTTGCTATAAATTCTGTGTCGTATGATCTTATACTCCACAACCACCTGATGAAGGAGCGTTGCTCTGAAAGCTAATGCTTCCAAATAAACCTGTTGGACTATAACCTGGGGTGGTGTGATTTTTAACTACATGCAGAGAGAATATTTGCCTTAGTTGAGAAGTCTAGAACCAGAACTCTCAGACTCAGGAATATGGAGTAAGCCATTTGCGACTGAAATGAGGAAACATTTCTTCTCAGAGGGTGGTCAACCTGTGGAATTCATTGTCACAGAAAACTGTACAGGATAGTCACTGAGTATGTTCAAGAAAGAGATTGATATTTTTCATAATTGAAAGCATCAAGAGGCAGGAAACTCACATTGCGATAGAGGATCATTCATGATCATATTGAAGGGTCGAGCCAGCTCTAAATGACCTACCTCCACTCTAGTTTCTGTATTTCTAAAATTATCAGTCTAGGCAACATCCTGGTTAATCTTCTCTGCTCCCTCTCTACTGCCTACACAACCTTCCTATTGTACAGTCACCAGAACTGCATACTTACTGCAACTGCAATGATTTATATCGCTCCATCATATCTACTTTGCTCTTTTATTCAGTGCCTACCCATTTATAGATGAGGGTTATGAAGTTGTTGTAGTCTATCTGGGCTCCAGTAAGGCTTTTGGCAAGGTCTCAAAGGTCAAGAAAATAAGAACCAATGGGATCTAGAGCAATTTTTCAATTTGGATATAAAATTGACTTAGTGGCAGGAGGCAGAAGCTCATGGTTAAAAGTTATTTTTGTGACTGGAAGCTGTGTCTAGTGGCACACCATAGGATTGGATGCTGGGTCCCTTACTGTTTGTTATGTACATTAATAATCTAGACATGTATGTAAAAAGTAATTTTGCAAATGACATTACATTTGGTGGCATGGAAAATAGTAAAGAGAATGGGCGGCACTGTGGCTTAGTGGCTAGCACTGCAGCCTTACAGCGCTAGGGATCTGAGTTCAATTTCAGCCTTGGGTGGCTGTCTGTGTGGAGTTTTCACATTCTCCCCGTGTGTACATGGGTTTTCTCCAGGTGCTCCGGTTTCCTCCCACAGTCCAAAGATGTACAGGTCATGTGGGATTGACCATGCTAAATTACCCATAGTGTTAGGTGCATTAGTCAGAGGGAAGTGGGTTACTCTTCGAAGGGTCGGTGTGGACTTGTTGGGCTGAAGGGCTGTTTCCACTCTGTAGGGAATCTAAATCTAAAAATCTAAAAGTCTTAGCTGGGCTGGTCAGATGGGCTGAACAGTGACAAATGGAATTTATTCCTGAGAAGCATGAGGTGATGTGTTTTTGGACGACTAACAAGGCAAGGACTAACATGTCGAATAGTCGGGCTCTCAAAAATACAGAGGATCAGAAGGACCTTGGTATGCATATCACTATGCAGTATATAGGCAAAAGTGATTAAAGCAGTTAAGAAGGCATATGGGATACTTGCTTTTACTCGTCAAGACATGTGATACAACAGCAAAGAGATTATGATGGAGCTGTACAAAATGTTAGGCCACAAGTAGAGCATTATATGGAGCCACTTTACAGGAAGGACATGATTGCATTAGAGAGGATACAGATGAGATTCACCAGAATGTTTACTTGGCTCTAGCGTTTCAGCGATGAAAAGAGACTAGACAGGTTGGGCTTTTTTCCCTAGAGTAGAGAAGGCTGAGGGAGGATCAGATTAAGGTACACAACGTTATGCGAGGCATATATAGACTGGCTAGTGAGAAACATTGCTCCTTCGTACAGAGGTACATAACTAGGGCATATAATTTTAAGATAAGGAACAAGAAGTTTAGCGGGAATTTGAGGAAATTATTTTAATCCAGAGGATAGTGGGTATCTAGTGCTCAATGCTTAAAAGAGTAGTAAAGGTGGGAACTCTCAAGAAGTATATAGGTGAACACCTGAAATGCCAAAACATACAAGGCTATGGATCAAGTGCTGGAAAATAGAATTAGTATCTATAAAAGCTTGTTGACGAGCATGGACATGATGGGCTGAAGAATCTTTTCTGTGCTGTATATGACTCCATAAATGTACATACACTTATGTATACATACACTTCCAAGAACATTTCAGTGTTAGAATAGGGGGCAGACCCATTTAAAGATGAGGAGGAATCTCTTCACTCAGATCACAGTGAAATTTTAGAATTCCCAGCTTCAGAGTGCAGTGGAGGCTTATTTATTAAGTAAAGTTGGCTTCAAAGTTCATTGAATAGTGAAGCAAGCTCGAAGTGGTAGATGACCGACTCCTGTGCCTATTTCTTATGTTCCTGTGGACTTCAACCCAATAAATAGTATTATACATTCACCAAAACATAGCATGGGTATTTGCTTAGAATTCTGCAGATTATTCAGCGATGTAGAAGGCTAAAGCTCTCACTTGTGTGAAAGTGCATTGGCCTCATAGCTCATAGGACAGAACTGAGAAGAAAAAGTAAAGTCAAAGGGACAGAGTAGACAGGGAAGGAAAACATCTCTGGCCTTTGAGTAACTGTAAAGTGATGGTATTTGGAATACATGGGACTTTGTTTCAATATATGTTTTGAAATATTTCACACTTAGATAGCATGTTTTTTAAAATTTTTTATTTATTTTGTGTTTCATAGCTAAAATCTAATCTGCAGCATTTTGCATTCAGGTTTCAGTGAAAGACCACCATGTTAAACAAAATAAGCAAAGTATCATCAATCAAGCAAGATTTCAGTCTGGGATCTGGCTTATCCAGCAGTGGCATCAGCTGAGAACACAATAGGTGCCACACTCAGTGAAATACTGCCAGGATATCAAGGGCAGTCACTCGCCTCTGAAGTTCAGTTCTTTCATCCATGTTTACCCAGGCTGTAATGAGGTCAGGAGTTGATTAGCCCTGGCTGAACCCAAACTGAAGGCCAGAGAACAGGGTATTGCTTTGAAAGTGCCACTTGGTCGCACTGCTGAAGGCCCTTCCATCACTTTGCTGATAATACAGTGTAAGCTAATAGATCAGTAACTGCATGGATTGGAGTAGTTCTGCCTCTTGTGCAGAGGACCTACCTGGGCAATTTTCCACATTGTCAAGTACATGCTGGTGTTCTTGCTGAAAGAGACCAGTTTGGCTAGGGGCATGAGTTCTGGCATTATAGTCTTCAGTACTATTGCAGGAATGTTGTCAGGGCCCAAAACCTTTGTACTATCCAATGCCTTCAGACATTCATTGATATCACACGGACAAAATATAATTGCTTGAAGACTGGCATCTGTGATCCTGGGGACCTCAGGTGGAAGCCAATATGGATCATCCACTTAGCAATTGTGATTGAAGATGGATACAAATATTTCAGCTTTGTACTTGTACTGATGTGCTGAGATCCCCCACTGTAAATGATGGAAATATTTCTGCAGCCACCACTCTCTGCTAATTCATTAATTATATCCCGTTATTTACAACTGGAAGTGGCAGTATTGCAGATGTTAGCTCCAATCCAATTGTTGCAAGATTGCTTACCTGCTTCTGCTGTTTAAATTGCAGTAGTCCTGTGTTGAATTAACACCACATTTTTATGCAGGCATGGTGCTACATCTGCCATGCCTTCCTACACTTTTAATTAAACTTGATTTGATCTCCAGGCTTGTGGAATATGCTGGGCCATTAGGTTACAAATTGAGGTTGCATACAATTTTACTGTTGATGGCCCTCACTACCTCAGGTATGACCATTTTTGAGTTGCTAAAACTGTTCAAAGTTTGTCTCATTTAGCACAGTGATCATATCACACATATGATGGAGGGTACCTTGAATGTGAAAATGGGACTTTATGTCCACTAGAACTCTCTGGAAATCTCTCCTGTTAATACTGTTATAGGCAGATGCTTCTGTGACAGATAGATTCGTGAAGATGAAGTCAAGTAGATTTTTCCCTCTTGTTAGTTTACTCACAACCTTTCGCAGATTGACTCTAGCAGCTATGTCTTTTAGAATTCAATTAGCTAAGTCAGTAGTGATGCTCCAAGCCACTCTTGATAATGAACATTGAAGTCCCTCACCTAGATAATCTTGTGCCCTTCTTAATCTCAGTGCTTCTGGCAAATGCTGTTCAAATGGAGGAATGCTGAATTATTAGCCAAGAGGGGTGGCACCAGGCAATTAACAGGAGGTTTCATTATCCATGTTTCACCTGATGCCCTGAGATTTTTGGGGGACTGAAGTCAGTTTTGAGAATTTCCAGGGCAACTCCTTCCCAACTTCAATTGGCACCTTTGGTGGGTCTGTCCTATGGAACGTAGCCACATATGGTGATGGTGGTGCCTGGAACATTGTCTAAAAGGCTCAGTTCAGCTCTTTTGACCATGAGGCCAAGAAGTTAGACATCATGCAACCCAAACTGAGTGTCAGTAAGTAGATTATAGGTGAATTAGTGCAGCTGGATAGAACAGCTGAAACCATCTCCTGTCACTTTGCTGATGATACAGAGCAGATTGATAGGGGTGTAATTGGTTGGATTGAATGTGTCCTGCTTTTTGTGGCCAGGAGATATCTGGGCAATTTTGCACATTGTTGACTGAATGCCAGTGTTGTAATTCTACTGGAACAGATTGCTAGGACTTCAGTACTATTGCCAGAATGTTGTCAGGGCCCATTGGCTTTTGCATTAGCTTTCAGAAATTTCTTGATATTATGTGAAGTGAATCAACTTGTTTGAAGAATGGCATCTGTGATTCTGATGATCTCTGCAGAAGATACATCATCTCAGCTGCACCTCTGGGAGTTTTTTTCTCACAGAGGCCTGTGAGTCTTTGGATCTGTCTTCCCCAAAGTGTGATGGAGGCAGAGTCATTAAACACTTTTAAGGCAGAGGTAGATAGTTTCTTGACTAACAAGCGAGTCAATAGTTATTGGGGGTTGCGGGAATAAGGAGTTGAACCCAGAATCAGATCAGATTGATAGAGCATGATCAAGGAGCCAAATGGGCTACTTGTGCTCTAATTTGTAGATTTGTACTATTCAGAACTATTCATGTACCTTTGGGAAACCTAACTGGTCAAAAGATAACATTTTGAATCTGTGATTTAGTAATCAGAAGATTACAGGGAAAATTTTGATTGTGCTGTTTTATTATGCTAGTTATGGGCTCTTGGTAGCTCTGAGTGCCAATTTTGCTGAATTAGTGGAAGGTGTTTCCCTTCAGTTTCACAACATTATGGTTAGAACAATAATTAAAAAGAAATCCAGTACGCCAACTGTGCCCAGCTTAATTGCATACCATACAGTATGGCCTTGTACTTTTGCAATGACTGAATAGAGAATGCCATTTTTTTGTAAATGTGATGAATACTTGAATACTTATATTCTGACCAATGTTTCTCTCGACTTACCTCCTTTCTTAGTAATGTATATAAGTAGTCATTGAAATGATAAAACTGTTTTGCTTCTAATAAAATTCATGAAGTCTCCTCCATGCTTCTCAGCAAACTTGTGCCAGAGCAGGTGTTACAGACATCTGCTCCTGACATGATGAGAGTATCTAGGTCAGAGAAATGTCAGTTAATTAGCATGCAAGAGGCAAGCATCTGCTCCGCTCCTCCTTCAGAGGAGGCAGGATAAACAATGGCCAATCTGTTGTTTTGCACATTGGTAACACTGACCATTCCTGAGCAATTTCCCTTAAAACCTCGGGTTTCTGACCTTAAAAAGCCTCAGTCACACTCTCAACAGTTGAATGCTCATATGACTCCAATTAACAGGTTCTTAATAGACTCCATAGCTCTACTCCCACAAAGTAATCCTTATGGTGCAGGATTGATTTCTGTCCCAAACAGGCCTAATTACTCTAGTTGAAGTAGAATGTATAAAAAAGAGAATTTTCTTCAATGTTCTTACTGGATTTCCCCTCTGTTGGAATGGGAGGGGCTCTGTAATAATGACCCAGAGCTAGGAACACTAACATTATGCTACAGAATCCTTTTTTATCAAGTAGCATGAAGCTGATGTGATTTGAACACATAACATGCCAATTTGGAGTCAGACATGCTACTGTTGCACCACAAACCCACCCTAGCTTTTCTCCAATAGGTCCTCACATTTACTGTTTTCCAGTGCTTATCAAATTGCTTTTTTGAAAAATATTATTGAATCTTTATCTCCCTCACATTCAGATAGTCCTTTGAGCCACTCAATTCTTAAAAAGGCTTTTTTACTCATCTGTTTCCCTCCAATTTCTCTCCTGTTAAAGTTCCTTAAGAAGCTTGTTAACAGCTCAGGGAGGGCCAGAATTTCCAATATGTTAAACTGCCAAACCAAAACTTAGTGCAGAAGAGCCAGTTGTACTCTGAGGAATAACTGAGGGAATTTTTTGATAATAGTGAGACATTTTTCGCACCAGGAGATTTTGTATCAGATCAGGTAACAGGCAGAGTACAATGTGCAACTGGTATTCTTTTACATAACAATGTGCATAGTTTCTCTCTTTACAGCACCATGTAAATATTGACAACTGAAGCCAAATGCATGACTTTCCTTTTAATAGATGCACAAGTGAAAAAGGGTGAAGTTTTGAAGTGGAGCGAAGATCCCTGAACAATAATAGTGAAGCTTTTGAGCAGATGTGCATCCTTCAATGATGATAAACGTTGAGCCATTTCAAGCTGCATCTTCAATGGAAGTGTTCTCAAATACAGTTCCATACGACTGAGTTCCATTCCATTCTGTTTCTTCTGGGTCAGAGGAGTCAAGCTTCAACAAGCTCCAATGATCCCTAACCAACTGGAATCTTGATGAAACCCTCAGTTTCATACCAGTCCTGGTCACTGCTCAGTGAAGGTGGCATTCCAGCACATTCTGCATCTTCCTCCACCTCCTTTTCACACCCTGTTTCTCTTATTCTTCCAATGAGCTGGGTCCACTTAGCTTCAGCACTATGAATGGCTGTGGTATGGAGAACATAGTGGGCTACCATCATGTGCAACATATTTGTCAGTTATTACTGGAGCGCAGTATCAAGCCAATCCATCCAGCAGAACCCCATCTTTATAAGCTTATTAACATGCTCAACACATGTCTCAGTGAGCTGATAACTTTGGTATTAGTCGTACGTTCCTCTGTCTCAAGGTCTTCTTAATGGATGAATAGTAATCTCCTCTAAGGATATCCCTTCTCTTTGAACATCCATTCTCATAATTAGTGAAAGAAATGAAGAGCTCCTACACCTTGGACCCCTGGAGAATGAAGGAGGAGTAACAGCTGCCAGGAAAGTGACCACATACGTGCAGGAAGCATTTGCTGTGGTCACAAATCAATTAAATAAGAAGAATGGAAGCCTTTCCTGTTAAGGAATCTTACAGTCTGGATAGTACATGTCTTGATTGCCACATGGATACAGTCAATGATATCCTTCAGGGGAAATTCAGTAGTGTTGATAGAACACACTGCCATCTGTTCATGTGAGATGCTGACAGGAATTATATGTACTGCCTTTTTTTTTACAAAGAGGATATCAGTTATCTATGTGATGTGATGGTGTGTAGCCACATGCGAGATGCCACAAAGGTCTGAAGCTGATCCATGGAAGGAGACAGTGGTGATGAATTTCAAGGCCTGAGTGACTTTACAGACTATTGGCCGGGTTCAGTAAACAAGTCTGTGAGGTGTGAGCACTTCCAAGAAGATGTCTGTGACCATTTGCCCGGATAGGCATATTCGGCTCAAACACTGGTTTGCAGTCATCTCAGGTAGATTCTATGTTGAGGGTTCACATGTAGAGCCTATGCTGAAGGTATGGCCTCTGTTCCCTTCCTGCCCCTTGTCTCCTTCCCCTCCCCTTCTAATGCCCAAGTCTCTGCCCTTCCTGTGAATGTTTCATCCTCAACACCACTAGATGCAAATTCTGAGCATTGTGCTGCCTTTGCCAGCTATGATCTTCTTTGTGCTCACGTGGAATTCCAAAAGTGCCTGGATAGCTTGGCCTCTCCTCTTATGCTGATCCTTTTGACCAATGCCAGGAGACTGTGTGCATTGCCTTCAAGAGCTCGATAAGGAGCTTTATCACTTTATCAGGATTGAGCGTGTTCTTGGGGCCACCGTCCCCCACCTGCAGCTGGAAATGACAATGGTGAACCAGTATGCTGGCCAGCTCTGATATTGTCATCTCCTCCATTTCCCCTCCAGTTGGACATCAAAACTCAATACATGAAATATACTTTTCAGTTAGCACACTTCAGCTAGATATTTTGCAGTTACAAGCTTGGAGTCATGACATTGGGAACAACATGATTTTTTTTTGGAATGCAGAAATTAAGAAGAGGCACGGTGGCACAGTGGTTAGCACTGCTGCCTCACAGCGCCTGAGACCCGGGTTCAATTCCCGCCTCAGGCGACTGACTGTGTGGAGTTTGCACGT
>NC_057712.1:69718063-69719080 GCF_004010195.1 Chiloscyllium plagiosum
CCTTCATAATTTTATATGTTTATACAAGATCCGCCCCCCTCATTCTTCTGAATTCCAATGACTATAATCCCAGTCTACTCAGCCTCTCCTCATAAGCCAATCCCCTCAACTCCGGAATCAACCTAGTGAACCTCCTCTGCACCCCCTCCAGTGCCAGTACATCCTTTCTTAATTAAGGAAACTAAATCTGCACACAGTACTCCAGGTCTGTCCTATCACCCTCACCTTGACCTTTTTCCACCTATCACATTTCCGACGCCCCTCCCCCAAGTCCCTCCTCCCTATCTTTTATCTTAGCCTGCTGGACAAACTTTCCTCATTCCTGAAGAAGGGCTTATGCCCGAAACGTCGATTCTCCTGTTCCCTGGATGCTAGTGCTCAAACTATGCCCATTTTCTTCAGCAGTGGCATATTCTGCAGTTAAATGGGCCAAATGTTCCAAGGAGGGACAAATTCACATGGCTTGTCACTCTGCTCAATTTTCATGCAACAGAAGATTCTGCACTTCTGACATAAGATCCTGAAATGCAGGGTTATACTACCATTCTGAAAAGTTTCTCAGGGGAAACTTTCAGGTCCCCTGCAGCAGTCAACTGCTGTGTTCTGAGATTTAAAGATTTAGAATCACACCTCGCCAGTTTGACAGCCATTGTCAAATAGTATGTAGGTTATGAGGCTAGGATGCTGGGAGGGTAAGCTGGGTGGGTTGCCAAATAGATAGGCATAGTGACTAGCATGCCAAGGTGTAGGGCACCAGGTGGGTCATGTCAAGAGGATAGGGGATAGTGTGCTAAGTAAGTATGATGCCATGTGAGCAGATTGCATATGGTGCAAGGAGGCACATGATGGCAAGGCAGCAAGGTGAGTGTAATGTTTATGTTAGATCAGGGTGAGTGGAAAGTATAAACAGGGAGTAGGAGAGAGTTGTGTCTGGTCCCCATAGGGGTGGGACAGGGCCTAAAGTAGAAGTGATCGTGTCCAGCAGCAAGAGAAGGGATGGTCAACTCTGAAGTGGGA
>NC_057712.1:69719131-69770867 GCF_004010195.1 Chiloscyllium plagiosum
GGGGGGGTCGGGGGGGGCGGGGGGGAGGTGAAGTGAGGTCCTGGTTGGGGTGGTGGGGTCTGGCAACAGGGAAGGCAATGGAATAGATCCCAGGGAAGTGTCAGGTCCCATGCATAGAGAGGCTGGTGCCAGATCTGTTGTGGGGGAGACAAGGTGTCAGATCAGAGTCAAAAGAATTTTGTCTCCCCTTTCATAAATGATAGTTTTTGGAGAGTAATTTACTAAATAAATATAGAAAATATTGGAACTGTACAACAGATTGGACAGAGCTCAGTTAACAGGAAAGGAATCCATCCACAATATCCTGACATTGAGTGATCCATTGTGTACTTATGCAGACACAAAAATATCAATTAAGAGCATGAATAGGCCGTTTGGCTCTTCTAGCTGCTTTACTATTCAATGAGATGTGGCCTTAACTTTCCTTCTCACTCTCTTCTCAGTCAAGAAACTATCTCCCTCCACCTTGAAACATATTCAATTATCCAATTTCTCCTCTCTCAGAGGAGGAGAGACTGCCTGTGAGAAATCAAAACCCTCTTCATCTCTGTCCTAAATGGGAGACCCCTTACTTTTAATTGTGTTGCCTAGTTGCATTTCCTCTCGTCTAACATCAATGGTGGGGATAGGTTATTGGAGGGGATTCTGAGAGATAGGATCTATATGCACTTGGAAAGGCAAGGATTGATTAGGGACAGTCAGCATGACTTTGTGTGTGGGAAATTGTGCCTCATAAATTTGAAGAGGTGACCAAGAAGATAGATGAAGTCATAGATGTAGACATTATTCACATGGACTTTAACAAGGTTTGGCATGGTAGACTGGTTAGTAAGAATAGATCATATGGGATCCAGGGAGAGCTAACCAATTGGATACAAAATTGGTTTGATGGGAGGAGACGGAGGGTAGTGGTAGATGGTTATTGTTCAGACTAGAGCCCTGTGACTAGCAGTGTGCCACAAAGATGGATATTCACTGTTGTTTGTCACTTATATAAATGATTTGGATGAGAATATAGGAGGCATGGTTAGTAAGTTTGCAGATGACACCAAAATTTACAGTTTCGTGGACAGGAAGAAGATTATCTAAGAGTCCTATAGGACCTTGATCAATTGGGCTTATGGACTGAGGAATGCCAGATGGACATTAATTCAGATAAATGTGAGGTGTTGCATTTTGTAAAGAAAAACCAGGGCAGGACTTACACAGTTAATACTAGGGCCCTGGGGAGTGTCATTGAACAGGTGTAAGTACATAGTTCCTTGTAAGTGGCATCACAGGTAAACAGAGTGGTGAAGAAGGTGTTTGGCATCGGTCAGAGCACTGAGTACAGGAGTTGGGATGTTGTGTTACAGTCATACAAGGATTTGGTAAGGCCACTTTTGGAGTACTGTGCACAATCCTGGTCATCCTTCTATTAGAAGGATGTTATTAAACTTGATACATTGCAAAAATAGATTCAGAAAGATGTTACCGAGACTGGAAAGTTTGAGTTATATGGAGATGCTGGATAGGCTCGGACCTCTTTCCCTGGAGCATAGGAGGCTAAGAGGTCACCTTATAGAGGTTTATAAGGTCATGAGGAGCATAGATAAGATGAATAGCCAAGGCTTTTCCCAGAGTGGGGGAGTCCAAAACGAGAGGGCATAGTTTTAAGTAAAGAGAGGAAGGACTAAAAGGGACTTGAGGGGCAACTTTTCACAGAGGTTGGTGCATATATGGAATAAGTTGCTTAAAATACATTTAGACAGAGACATGGACAGGAAAGGTTTAGAAGGATATAGGTAAAATACAAGGAAATAGGACTTTCAGTTCAGGAAACCTGCTGGGCATAGTTGAGTTGGGAATGTAGATTTGCTCACTGAGCTGGAAGGTATATTTTCAAATGTTTTGTCACCATACAATATAACATCTTCTGTGAGCCTCCAGATGAAGCACTGCTGGTGATTCCAGCTCTCTATTTATATGTTTGGGTTTCCTTGAGTTGGTGATATCATTTCCTGTGGTGACATCATTTCCTATGATGATGTCATTTCCTTTTCTTTTTCTCAGGGGGTGGTAGATGGGATCCAAGCCAATGTGTTTGTTGATAGAATTCTGGTTGGAATGCCGTGCTTCTAGGAATTCTCATGCATGTCTCTGTTTCGCTTGTCCTAGGATGGGATGTGTTGTCCCAGTCAAACTAGTGTCCTTCCTTATCTGTATGTAAAGATACTAGTAAGAACAAACAGCTCTGCCAACCATCCGACCCAAACTTTGGGTCCGCTACATGGATGACATCTTTGCCACCACTAAACAAAACAAATTAGAGGAAACCTTCAAGACCATCAATAATACCCTTACTGGCATAAAATTCACTAAAGAGGAGGAAAACAACAATAAACTGCCATTCCTAGATGTCATAGTACAGCAAACAACCAACGGGGAACTACAAACCAGTGTCTACAGGAAAACAACACATACAGACTAAATATTGAACTACAGAAGCAATCATTCCAGCATCCACAAACAAAGCTGCGTCAGAACCTTATTTCCACAAGCCACCACACACTGAAGCACAGAGGAACTGGCAGAACAGAGGAAAATCACCTATACCGTGTATCCAAAAAGAATGGGTACCCAATGAACACAGTCCCCCGATTTCTCAGCAACAAACCCAAACAAGCAGACAAAACGCGTCCAGAAACCCTAGCCACTCTCCCCTACATCAAAGACATTTCGGAAATGACTGCCAGACTACTCATGTCCCATGTCATCATGGTAGCCCACAAATCTACCAACACACTAAATAAGCAGCTAATGAACTTGAAAGACCTTATACAGACAACAAGCAAAACTAATGTCATTTACAAAATATCATACAAGAACTGTAACAAACACTACATTGGACAAACAGGCAGAAAACTAGCCACCAGGATACATGAATATCAACTAGCTACAAAACAATATGACCCTCTCTCACTAGTATCCTTACATACAGATAAAGAAAGAAGTCACTTTGACTGGGACAACACATCCATCCTAGGACAAGAATGCATGTGAATTCCTAGAAGCACGACATTCCAACTGGAATTCTATCAACAAACACATTGACTTGGATCCCATTTACCACCCCCTGAGAAAAAGAACAGGAAATGACATCACCATAGGAAATGACATCATCAACGCAAGGAAACCCAAACATATAAATAGAAAGCAGGAAACACCATCAGTGCTTCGTCCGGAGGCTCACTGAAGATGTTACCTAATATGGTGCCGAAATGTCTGAAAATGAACCTCCCAGCTCAGCGAGCAAACTTACATCCAGAACCTCACCCTGAGCTACAAAGCTTCTTAAAACTCATTAATAGATGAGTTGGGCTGAAGGATTTGTTTCTATGCCTTGAAACTTCTGATGGGTACTTACTACACAACATCTTGAACACTCCAAAAATATCATCAAATCTAACGTATAGTCAGTGACTTCCGATGCTTCTTGACTTACCTGAATAGTTAGCAAGCAAAAGTTAGAGGAATTAAAATTTGCTCTAACCTTTCTGACTAACTGTGAAAATAATCCCCATGATTCAATATTGATCACCTTGACTTCTAGTGAATGCCACAGATACCTGACATTCCTTTGACTTTAATTCCTCTAACTTTTGCTTGCTAACTATTCAGGTAAGTCAAGAAGCATCTGAGGTCACTGACTATACGTTATATTTGATGATATTTTTGGAGTGTTCAAGATGCTGTGTAGTAAGTACCCATCAGAAGTTTCAACTTTTAGCTACCACAGAGTCCTGACACCTGACTCCTATCCACACTGCTGCAACAATTGTCATCCTATCAGAGGATATAGGGAAATATAAATGTGATGCTCAACAGGAACCTCTTTGAGAAATTTCAAGAAAGGGGAGTGCTTTTTTGCAACAATTTTATTGTTAATATTATTCATGTGGATAGAATTCATTTTAATATTGTAAAGAGAAATAACGTATCAAAAATTCAGAGTCTATATCAAATGTTGTTACCTCTTGAATTCATGGAGAATTTGCTGAAATATTTTTTTTTCTTAAGGAAAAGTTTAACAGTGAGTATAAAAATGTAGATGTGACTCTTTAAATTGTTTGCTTTAATTGAAGTTTAAATTCTAAGATGTTTAAGTCCGTAAAATCTGAAGTTTCAGGAAACTGTAGAATTCAAATACCTACCTTTCATATTTAGATGTTAATCTGCTTCTTATCTCTACATAACTCTGGAAAAAAATATTTCTGTGTTTGAAAATAAGACAATCTTTCAGAATCATGAAATTGTGGATTCTCTGAAATTGCATGTGAACTCTTCAACTGCAATTTAATTAGCACTTTTTCCATAGTTCCATTAGTTTCTGTTTGGATAGCTGCAGTGCAAATTCCATTTAACTTGGCATAATGTTTTGTCATTTTGAATGTATACAACTCACTTACCTTTCTTCAATTTGAGTAGTAGACATTGCTAGTTCTGATCTGGACAAAAATAAGCCAATGTCACGTATCTAATGCTAATAGCACACCAAGAAGATTTGTATAAGGAGCAGGGATAGGCCATTCATCAACTTGAGCCTGCTCTACCATTTAATAGGATCATTGCTGATATGATTATAACCTCAAATTCAAATTCATATGTGATGATACCATCACTTCAAGAAGTTATTTTGTAGTGGCCTTTTTTTGAAGAGAGGTTGTAAGGCAGAGGTCCGAGCTATCTCGAAGAAATTAAACAATTTGTGAGGCATTGGGGTTTTTTAAAATGTTGGAACAGTGGAAGCAGTCTGGGTGTGGCCAGCTCTCATAGACCAGACTTTCTAGTTTTTTTTTAGTTTTAGGTTTAGTTTTAAGCAGAAGACTTTGGGGTCTCAAAAAAGTTGAAAGCTTCAGTGACAGTCTCCTAGCTGCTACTGTCTATGAATTTTTTCTTGATGGTTATTTCCTTCTGGATTGGAAAACTGCATGTGAGAATCAATGTCTGAGTTTGACTTTTTGCCAAGGGGTGTGTTTAAGGGATGTTACCATATTGGAATAGTTAATTAGTAGTAGAATTCAGTTAAATTTTTCACTTAAGTTATTCTAAATTCCTTTCTTTTGTTTGTATCTTAACAATAGTGTTTAAATAAACTGCATTTTGCTTAACGCTGAATAGTTTAACCAATCGCATTGCATTTGGAACACGACACTTCACATCTACAGTTAAAATAAGAGAAAGTTAGGGTCTAGGCTACCTTCTTAAAGTATTTTGAGTGGTCTGGTCTGGTCTATAACAAATATGGTTAATTATTTATTTGGACAAAATAAAGATAATGTATTTGAAAACCATCATATATTGTACGATCTTTGTCATTTTCCATTTTCCTTTTGTCATGCAACGTTCATATAAATTTTTCAGCATGCATCATGAGCTGGTAATCAGTAGCAACAAGCAGAAACAACTTATCGCCCCATCGAAATCAGTCGTAACAATCTCAGTGCGAACATAGCTGAGACCAGCTTTAGGCTAAGAATCGAACTTCAGCCCTCTTGTTTATTTAAGTACAAAAGGAATTATTACACAACACTCCATCAAAAGAATTTTGTCTAGTCTGTTATGAATTATGATTTTTGGAGAGTAATTTCTTAAATAAAAACAAAATATTGGAACTCAACAGCAGACTGGACAGAGCTCAGTTCTGAGGAAACAAATCCATCCACAACATCCTGATGTTGAGTGATTTGCCACATATCTTTGGAGATACAAACATGTGAATTATGAGGAGGAGAAGGAAATGCAGCTCCTTCAGCCTGCTATGCCATTCAAAAAGATCATGGCTGATTTGATCGTGGCCTGGACTCCATTTTGTCTCCACCCCCATTAACATCTGACTCCCTTCTTGATGAAGCATCTATCTCCCTCCACATGAAAAATATTCAATGACATTATATCTACACTCTCTAAGAGGAGAGGTCAAAAGACTTACAACCATCTGGGAGAGAAATAAAAATCCTCTCAACTTATAAATCGGAAATTACTTTTTAAATCTTTTAAAGAACCATTCTCAAGTAGGTTAGTGGACCTGAGATGTTAACTCCGATTTCTGTCCACAGACGCTGCTCAACTTCTTCAGCAATTTCTGTTTTTTTTAAGATTTCCAGCATCCACAATTCTTTGTTGAATTTCTCAAGCTGTTGCCCTTGGTTGTTTGAACTCAGTTCAGGGAAAACACCTGACTGTATTTATGACTGTTCTGTTTGAACATTGTTTTTGCAGGGTTATAGATAGTTTTGGATTTGTAGTAGGAGAGAAGCATGCTAAAACAAAGAAGCTTCCAAGTTCAGTTTTCCTGTTTCTGGAAAAATCCTTGTTGTGACAACTGTGAGGAATCCGATTGTGTTCTCAAAGGGTACCTAGAGGAACAGATGTGTTTGTATTTCCTGAGCAGCTGTATTTGCAAAGGTCTCAGAAACATCTGTTCATGTTGGTGACAGCTGTGTACATATGCCAGAACATCTGACTGACAGCTATTAAACATTTTCCACCTTATGTTTTTATTCTCGTCAAGAATTAGGACTACTTTGCCGTAAGAGTTTTCTTCTCCAAATATAATGTCTACAGAGAGAAATTCATTTTTTTCTTCTTTTCCTGATGTGAATGGATGTGTGTATTTATGGAGTTATTTAGAAGGGTAAACATTTATGTTTTCATTTTGTGAAATAAATTTTGTTGTATTACCTAACAATGATTTTATGTTTATTTAATAAATCTGATTGATCTTTTTATTCTAAGTCTAATACAGTCACAGCATTCAAGTAAGTATATCAGGAACTGAATAACACAATATCATTTATGTTGTAAATTGTGGAGTAAAGGCACGAGAGAAAGACGATGCACTCCTTCAATCGTGGAATAAAACATTTAATGTTTCATTTCCCAATTTGTAGTATTTGCATTTTTTGCTTGCTATTGAAAAATAATTTCATGCAATAGTCACCGGGATGAGGGGCAATGAGAATCAAGGAAGAAAGTCTGCACTGGTTGGAGCACTACCTAATACAATGCAGGATGATTGTCATTGTCAGATGTCAGTTATCTCAGCTTGAGGAATGTCTAAGAATTCCTCACTGTAGTGTCCTCTGCCCAATAATTTTCAGTTAATTCATCAATGACATCCTGTCCATCATAAGTTCAGAATAGTGAATTTTCACTGAAGAGTGCACAATGTTCAGCATCTTTCACAACTCCTCAGATACTGAAGCAGTCCATGCCTAAATACAGCAAGACCTGGACAATGTCCAGATTGGACTGACAAATGGCAATTAATATTTGTGCTACACCAGGCAATAACCATGCCCAACAATGGTGAACGAAAGCAACTCCTTATTAAATTCAATGACACTGCCATCACTGAAACACCCACTATTAGCATCCAGAGGTTTACCTTTGATCAGAAACTGAATTGGACTGGCCATATAAATAAAATGGCTGGAAGAGAAAGTCAGAGGCTAGGTATACTGCAGCAAGTAATTCACCTCCTGACTCCCCAAAGCCCGCCCGTCATCAACAAGATACTGACTCAGGAGTGTTATGGAATACTCATCACTTGCCTGGGTGAGTGCAGTTCCAACAACATTCAAAAACTTGACACTGTCCAGAACGAGGCAGCCTAGTTGATTGGCATCACATCCACAAACATTTGTACCCTCAACTACCAGTGCACAGAATCAGCAGGGTGTACCATCTATAAAATGCAGAAATTCACAAGGCTCCTGAGACAGCGCTAGCAAACTCAAAATCATTCCATCTAGAGGGACAAGGGCAACAGATACATAGGAATGTCACCTACAAGTTCTTCAGTCACCTATCACCTGACTAGTTGCTGTAATGTTATTTCTTCAGGGTTGCTGGGTCAAAACTCTGGAAGTGTGGGCGGCACAGTGGCTCAGTGGTTAGCACTGCTGCCTCACAGCACCGGGTCCCAGGTTCAATTCCTGCCTTGGGCGACTGTCTGTGTGGAGTTTGCACATTCTCCCCTTCTTCGCGTCGCTTTCCTCCGGGTGCTCCGGTTTCCTCCCGCAGTCCAAACATGTGCAGGTCAGGGGAATGGGTCATGCTAAATAGCCCATACTGCATTAGTCAGAGGGAAATGGGTCTGGGTGGGTTGCTCTTTGGATGGTCGGTGTGGACTTGTTGGGCCGAAGGGCCTGTTTCCACACTGTAGGGAATCTAATCTAAAACTCCATCCCTAAAAGCATCATGGGGTATGTTGACACCAAATGGAGTGCAGAGGTTCAAGAAGGCAGCTGACCAGCTTCTCAAGAGCAAATATGAATGGGCAATAAATACTGGCCCAGCCAACAAAGCCACATCCCATGTATGAATTTTAAAAAATCAGTTTGCAAATGGCAAACTTACCATTAATCATTTTTTTTACAGAACTAATCCCACATTGTACTTCAAAAAATGATCATTTAAATGTGGAAGACCTTGGAAATGATTTTAGGAGGTTGCTTATTTTGGAATGGAGAATAAAATGGAGAAAGCTGTAACACAAAAGAATTTGAGGGTATTTGTGTCCAAAACACAGGAAGTTAGCACACAGATGCAGCAGGTAATCAGGAAGGCTAATGAATATTGGCCCTTATTTCAAAGGAATTGGAGTATAAGAGTAGGGAAATCTTACTGAAATTCTACAAGGTGATGATGAGAACAGCTCTGGAGAACTGTGAGCACTTTTGGACCCCTTATTTAAGGAAAGATATTATTTCATTGAAAGCAGTTCAAAGAAGGTTCATTGAGATGTTCATTGGTTTGGAGAGATTGTTTTATGAGCAAAAGCTAAACAGGTTGTGACTCTACTCACTGGAGTTTAGGAGAATGACAGGTGATCTAATTGAAACATATCGGATTCTGAAGGGGCTTAACAGGGCCAATGCTGAGAGGCTGTTTTCCCTCACGGGACAGTCTAGGACCAGATGGCAAAGTCTCAGAAAAAAGGGGCACCAATTTAAGACTGAGATGAGGAGGAATTTCTTCTCCCAGAGGTTTGTGTGTGTGTTTGAAACGTCTTGCCACATAAGGCTATGGAGACAGAGTCCTTGTGTATATTTAAAGCTGAGGTAGGTATAATCTTGCTCATTAAGGGAATCAAGGATTACAGAGAAAAAGCAGGAAAGTGTACATGAGGAATGTCAGTTCAGCCGTGATCCTATTGAATGTCAGAGCAGGCTCAAGGGCCAAATGGCTTACTCCGGTTCCTAAATCTTATGATCTTATGATGAAATATGAAACTGATCTGTTCTCTCAAGTAAAACATCCCATGGCAATATTTGAGGAAGAACAAGATATTTCAGTGTGGTGTCCTGGATAATATTTAACTCTTAACCACCTTCACAAACATAGTGATTAAATCTTCTGGTCTTTGGAGAGTACATATACAACTGAAGATTCACATTGAGATACTGTGGAAGTCCTGATGTCCTGATTTATGTAGGTATTATCCTAAATGTTTTAACTTCCAGAGTGCAATTTTCCTGCTCTTTGGGATTATCCATGAATATCTTCAGCTATGTTAAAATCAGAGATTTCGGACAGCTCTGACACACTTATCTGAGTAATTACGCAGGAAATGTTAGTGATAAGCTGCATTATTTCAAACTAATGCTAAAGAACACAGTGGTACTTACTTCTCTGTTGGCAGCATGTTTACTTCCTCGCCATCCTCTCAATCAGTGCTTTCCAAGGTGCCTGAAAACCAACAGGGTAGACCTCATTGCCAGCAACTGAGTAAAGGAGGGCCACACCTTGACCGAGAACAACCTACTATCAGCTCAGCTGCAGGACTTGGGGAACTCATGGATTGCAGAGTGAGAAAAGTTAATCAGAAGAACAATATAGATTGACACATGAGACATTTTATGCAGGACAGGTGATGGCATGCTGGTAATATCACTAAACTATTAATCCAGCGAATCAGGTTATATTCTGGAGAACCCAGGTTCAAATCCTGTCAGGGGAGCCAGTGCAATTTGAATTTGATATTTTTAAAAAACCCTGGAATTAATACGCTAATGATGACTATGAAATCTATTGTTGTTTGTCAGCAAAAACCCATCTGGTTCAGTAATGTCCTTTAGGGGAGGAAACAGCTGCTCTTACCTGGTCTGGTCGACATGTGACTCCAGACTCACAGCAACATGATTGACTCTTAAAGGTCCTCTGGGCCATAAAAGTTGACCTAGCCAATGATGCCCATAGCTTGTAAATGAACAAAGAAAAAAGTGTTTGAGTCCTCATTTTAATTTTCCTCTATTTGGGTTGCAGACTATTTGTAGTCAAGTTTATGAGTGTGTGTTTTCAGTAAGGCTTTGATGTGAAAACTGGCTGGATGTTTTTAGTGCAGTGGAGAGGTGAATGAGTTGATCAGAAATTGTTGGTTTTCATTTTACTGACTGGAGACTGATATATTCAGTGAAATTATTGTTCAGTAACAGCATCCCTTACATTTCAAACTAAAAGGTAAAATGATAACTGTTCTTCATCTGTTCTGCATCATATTCATCTGCCTGCTTCATCTTTGGGGTTTAGTAGATGCCTCCTGAATTGTTATTCCTCCCAGAATGGCAGCATGCTGTGAAACGCTGAATCATTCTTGAGACACATCCAGGAAATGTTGCAAGAAGCCCCAGACTTGTCAAAATGCCTGAAGCAATACTTGAAGAATTTAATGGCGAACTGATAAACATCCTTGTGATGGTAATGTTGTTGCTGGTTCTATCTGATCTCCTGCATCATGGCGGGCTGTAAAGTATACTCAGATTTTTTAGATAATCCTGTACTGACCTGACCATAGATGGAACGTTTTCTTTGTTAAAATGGCTTTGAGATCTGAATTCCATCAGAAGATCCAAATGTACATGGTTGTCATGTGGCGCACATCTGCCTACAATGGAAGCCTTGACCAACTACAATCCAGTCACGATAAGTTGTGGCCAGCAGAAATGGAGACCTGTAATCGATGAGCTGAGGAAGGGGATCTTAATCCCTCAACACAATTCCTGCTGACAGATTGTGTTGCAGGCTTGTGGTGCATAAAGTAATGAAAATCTTCAATGTACAAAGTTTTGGGGTTGATAGCTCCATTTATTGACCCTGAATTAGATAACAATGCTTTTATTTGTACCAAACCTATTTTGAGTAATATTGAAGCAGATGTCAGGATATTGTTTGAAGGTTCATCATTTTTCTGCAATCAAATCCATTCTATCCATTTTATTTTAGTTTCCTTTTCAGTAGGTAAAATTTTAGTTTTGGCCTTCATGATTCTGTATATGCAATTTAATTTTTTTCTTGAGTGACTGACACAGGCATTCCCTTTCAGATTGATAGCTACAAATAATATGTCTTCATTTGTATTTGCCATTTCCCTGTGTCCATTTTTATTTTAAATATGATCTGATTTCAAACTATATTTGATCTCCTTACTATTTTACTGATGCTGCATGATTGGTTTATGAAGTAGATTCTTTGTCACCCATGTGTGAAATATTGATTTCACCTGTGTCCCATGTCTCTCTTATTTTTGGCAATTGCTTTTGCTGCACTGTACTTATTGTGCAGTCTATTAAACAGCACATCTTCCTATCTGTGGTATGTGTTCCCATAAAATTAGTTTATAAATGAATTACTCATCATCCACATCGACAAACATAAAAATAATGTAGAAGCTGCCTGTGGTGAAGATAAGCCATAAGAGAAAACCACTAGCAAGTGCTACACGTTAGTTAAAAAATGTACATTGTGAAAATCAACTAGTATCTACAGATCGCATTTATTTTATATAATTGATAATTCCTTAAATTTAGACATTAATTTATCAAATGATTTGTGTATACCATGTGCACTTTTATTATTATAACTTCAGCAAAAATTTTGCATGATATGACTCAATAAAATTATGTTAGTCTGGAAATGTTATTAATGTTTGTCTTCTCTCATTTTTTTACTCAAATTGATTCATTTTATGAAACATCTTTCTTTAGCAAATGATTTTTCTTCATTGGCAAATGTCAGAGGAAAGGGAATAGATACAAGTATTTGAATATCAATCCCTTGCATATTGCTCAATTCTTTGGGATTATGGGGACAAACAGTTCTCCAATAGATGAAGTTCTAACTTTGCTTTTGAATTAAGCCGAAAAGCCAGTTCTCAGCTTTCCTTTTATCTTCCCTTCCATTGGGCTCACCTGAAGTTGCAAAATAGTGGGGCTTGCACCAATACTTACAGACATTCTGCAGATAGCCTGTAGGTGGAATAGGAGACCAGGATCATGTTGCTGAAGTACTCTCAATCTCTTCCCCTAAGCCTCTAGTCCCTCCAGCTCCTTCTTTCTGCGTCCTTCCAACATTTTCTGGTTTTAAAACTTGCTCAGATCCATTTAGCCAAATATTGTGGAAACTAACTAACCAAAAACTTTCTGACAGTTAAATTTTAGACCCACATATTTCCTGTTCTTGATATATTCTGTTCTAGCACTGGAGTCCAACTTCTCATCTACTTTGTTTTCTCCTTCAAATCTCCTGCATGGTTTTACACTGCACTTCCACTGCCTTTTCATTCATCTTCTTAAGGCCTTTATGTTTGATAATGTAATAAGCATACTTTCCTAATGATTTACATTTTCTGTTTAATCTTTTCCACTTCTGCTTGGCACTCACCAGTCCATTCTGGTTCAATATAAAACTCTGTGCAAATTCTTCTTGCACAGGCACAGCACATAGAAAATTAGTGTATGATTGCATAAAAGACATGAAGCCCATCTCCCTCAAAGAGGAAAGAGTTAAGTTGCCCATTATTACTTAACCTATTCAATATTTTCTTAAATGATGATGGATGGCAGTATAAGGACAAATAATTACATTGAATAAACAATACAGAAACAGGGCATTGAGCTTACTAGCCTTACTTTATTATTAATTCATGGGTTTTTGATATTGTAGGCAAGGTTAGCATTTGCCACCTTGAAAAGGTGATGAGCACTATCTCCATCCATGACAGTCCTCTGGTGAAAGTGCACCCACAGTATCATTTGCTAGTGAGCTCTAGAATTTCTGATCAATGTTAAGGGACAAATGGCAGTACAGTTTTAAGTTAAGATTTTGTATCTCTTAGAGGTGAACTTCCAGACAGTGGTGTTCCCATGTAGTTACTGCCCTTGTTCTGCTAGTTAGTGGATATCTCAGGCTTGTGACATATAATCAGAGATATGTTTGCAAGTTTCTATTATATGACTTGTAAATTGTACTCTCAGAATCCCAAAAGGACTGATGTTGCAGGGAGTTAATGTTTAAGTTGGAAGATGTGGTATCAGTTAAGCAGGCTGCTTTGTCCTGGATAGCACTGAGCTCCTCCCACAGTCCAAAGATGTACAGGTCAGTAGGGAATCTAATCTAATCTAATCTAATCTATTTTTTGAGTATTGCTAGAGATGCACTCTTCCAAACAAAAGGAAATATGCCATCACTTTGTTGATTTGTGCCTTATAGATGGTGGAAAGCTTTCAGGGAAGCAGAACATGGATTGCAGGTCAGAGATTGTAGCTGAGAAACTGCTAATGGCATGGCCATATAAATTTATCATATATCTTGTGATATGACATAGAATAGTGTTTTGCTTTGTTACTCTTATTTCTGTATCTTGAGTGATTAAAGTTGTTTGGCTGTCTTGATTCATCTAATATTTCAAAGGAAAAATTGTCATATAAATTTGGAGTCAGATGTACAACCCATTCACACAAAACATTTTGAAAAAATAGTACATAATCCTGCTGCTGGATTTAAACACAAGGGTCTGGATTTTCAAAAGTCCACAAGAGCAAAATTGGTTACAGGACTGCTTTGAATATGACAATCTCAATGCCATCACTGGATCTCAATGCCATCAAAATTAAATGAATTTTCAAAAGGAGGATGGTAGTGGGGAGCTAGCAACCAGCACGTCTCCAATTAACAGACCGTTGAGCACATTGTGGAACTCGTAAACAGTCACTGGAAGAGCAGTTTTAGATTTCCAATCTGGAGACACAGGGAAAACATAAAGTCTGGGACATGTTAGGGAACAGCTGTCATGAACACAGTAGGGAGCTATGAGTGCTAATAGTCAACAGATGTGAGACAGTAGATAAACTCAGCTGCTTAACCAGTGGCACAGAATTGCCAGTCCCTAGTGCTGAGAGGGATGTGTTTGTGAAAAGCAAGTGGTTGGATTCTAGAAGGCAGTGTAGACTCACACACTAATAAAAACACAAAGCTATTAGTATCACTTTGACTGCAGAAGTAGGTAGAGAAAGTCCTGGTAAACTAAAGAGCAGCTGTTGAAAGTATTGAGGAAAGAGCAGGTCGCTCTGGCATTGGATAGAGTAGCGAGGTAAAGCCGCTGCAGATGTATCCTCCTGGTCAGCAGGGGACCAAAGAAGCACAACACCATGCTGTATGGGAAGAATATATGACAGAAGATATTGAGTATACCATCCAAGAGTAAGATACCTGCAAACTATTAGGACACCAGTACTGTGCCTATTCCAGGATTTAGACCTGGAAATTTGCGCTGTGCTCCAATACGGCAACTTCCATATCCGCCACAGATTCACCTGCACCTCCACACATATCATCTATTGCATCCTCTGCACCCGATGTGGCCTCCTCTATATTGGGGAGACAGGCCGGCTACTTGCGGAGCGTTTCAGAGAACACCTCTGGGACACCCGGACCAACCAACCCAACCACCCTGTAGCTCAACATTTCAATTCCCCCTCCCACTCCACCAAGGATATGCAGGTCTTTGGACTCCTCCATCGTCAGACCACAACAAAACGACGGTTGGAGGAAGAACGCCCCATCTTCCGCCTAGGAACCCTCCAACCACAAGGGATGAACTCGGATTTCACCAGTTTCCTCATTTCCCCTCCCCCCACACTGTCATCAAATTCAGCACTGCCTTCCTAACCTGAGATCTTCTTCCCGACCTCTCCGCCCCCAGCCCAGTCTGACCTATCACCCTCACCTTGACCTCTTTCCACCTATCACATTTCCGACGCCCCTCTCCCAAGTCCCTCCTCCCTACCTTTTATCTTAGCCTGCTGGACAAACTTTCCCCATTCCTGAAGAAGGGCTTATGCCCGAAACGTCGATTCTCCTGTTCCCTGGATGCTGCCTGACCTGCTGCGCTTTTCCAGCAACACATTTCCAGCTCCAATACGGCAACCCCTACCAACAGTGGCCTGATTTTTTTTATGCCACCGAGTCATTCCAGGGTTCAGTTATGCACCTGGCTGTCATTTTGCAGGTTGGCAGTTCATGGTTGATCATGACACAGGTCATAGATTTCACACTTACCTTCAAACACCATGGCCTTTTTTCTGTCCAGGAACAGTGGGAAACAGAGCGGAGGTGACGTTGGAGACCAGGAGACTGCCGGTAAGGTAAGAACTAGGCATATGTTTGGGCTGTACTACATGTGTAGTATGTCCCTACCACACCTCCCCCCCCCCACTTCCTCTAACCAGAAGAAAAGTACTCTGTAAGGTAAGGTTTTTTACTTTCATATATCTAAGTGCATTGTTTGGTTTTAGTTAGTTGATATAAAGCTAAGGCTTACAATGGGAGGGGACTTCAGATCCGTGGCATGTGCCTCTTGCTTGATGTGGGAGCTCAGGGACGTGGCTTACATCCATGACTCTTACACTTGCAAGAACCATGTCCAGCTGCAGATCTTGTTAGACGCATGATGGCTCTGGAGCTGTGGATGGACTCACTGTGGAGCATCTACGATGCTGAGGAGGTTGTGGATAGCATTTTTAATGAATTGGTCATCCCACGGATTAGAATTGCTGAGGGAGACAGTGAATGGGTGACCAAAAGGCAGAGAAACAGTAGGAAGGCAGCGCAGGTGTTCCCTGCAGTCATCTCCCTCCAAAACAGATATACCATTTTGGATACTGTTGGGGGACATGGGTTACCAGGGAAGGACAGCAGTTGCTAGGATCATGGCACCGTGGTGGCCACTGCTGTTCAGAAGGGCAGGAAAAAGACTCATAGGGCCATAGTCATAGGGGATTCTAATGTAAGGGGAGTAGATAGGTGGTTCTGTTGCCGAAAATGAGACTCCGGATGGTATGTTGCCTCCAAGGGTCAAGGATGTCACCGATCGGCTGCAGAGAATTCTGAAAGGGGAGGGTGAACAGCCAGTTGTTGTGGAGCATATAGCCACCAATGATACAAGTAAAAAATGAAATGAGGTCCTGAAAGCAGAATTCAGGGAGCTAGGAGAGAAGTTAAAGAGCAGGACGTCAAAGGTCGTGATATTGGGATTGGCACCAGTGCCATGTGCTAGCCAGGGTAGAAATGAGGTTTTAAACTAATGTGGCAGGGGCCTGGAAACCAGAAGAGAAGATTAATAGACAGTGAGGAGGAAACTAGAGACTACAAGGATCAAGAAGTTAGCATTACCAAGGGGAAGGGTAGGCAGAGAGCAGATGAACGCAAAAGAACTGGCGGCCTGAAGTGCATATACTTTAATGCAAGGAGTATAGTAGGTAAGGCAGACGAACTTAGGGCTTGGATTGGTGCCTAGGAATATGACACTATTGTGATCACAGAGACTTGGTTGAAGGAAGGGCATGATTGGCAACTAAATGTTCCAGGATATAGATGCTTCAGACAGGACAGGGAGGGAAGTAAAAGAGGGGGAGGAGTTGCATTGCTGGTCAGGGATGATATCACGGTTGTACTAAAGAAGGACATTATAGAGGGTTTGAGCAGTGAGGCATTATGGGTAGAGCTGAGAAATAAGAAGGGTACAGTTACATTGTTGGGGCTGTATTACAGGCCTCCCAACAGTGAGTGTGAGGTAGAAGAACAAATAGGTAAACAGATTATGGAAAGTTGTAGAGGCAACAGAGTGGTGGTAATGGGAGATTTTAACTTTGCTAACATTGACTGGGATACTCTTAGTGTCAGAGGTCTGGATGGGGCAGAATTTGTAAGGAGCGTCCAGAAAAGGTTTCTAGAACAGTATGTCAATAGTCTGATAAGGGAAGGGACCATATTGGACCTGGTGTTGGGAAATGAGCCAGGCCAGGTGGTAGAAGTTGCAGTGGGGGATTTTTTTGGGAATAGTGACCACAATTCTGTAAGTTTTAGAATATTTGTTGGCAAAGATGAGAGTGGTCCTCAGGTAAGAGTACTAAACTCAGCCAAGGCCAATTATATCAAAATTTGGCAGGAGCTGGGAAATGTGGATTGGGAGCAGCTATTTGAAGGCAAGTCGTCATTGGATATGTGGGAAGCTTTCAAAGATAGGTTGAAGATAGTGCAGAATGGGCATGTCCCTTTGAAAACAAGGGTTAGGAAAGGCAAGATTCGTGAACTGTGGATGATAGAAGAAATCATACGACTAGCCAAGAGAAAAAGAGAAGCATACATAAAGTCCAGGCAGCTAAGAACAGATGTATCTTAAATGAATATACCGTGCCTCCCTCTACCACCTCTGCTGGCAACGCATTCCAAATGCCCACCACCCTCTGTGTGAAGTACTTGCCGCGTATATCCCCCTTAAACTTTCCACCTCTCACCTTGAAAGCGTGATCTCTCGTTACTGAATCCTTTATCCTGGGAAAAAACTTGTCTCTATCCACCCTGTCTATACTCTTTATGATTTTATAAACCTCAATCAGGTCCTCCCTTAATCTCCTTTTTTCTAATGAAAATAAACCTAACCTACTCAACCTCTCTTCATAGCTAGCACCTTCCATACCAGGCAACCTTGTCTGGACCCTCTCCAAAGTGTCCACATCCTTTTGGTAATGTGGCGATCAGAACTGTACACAGTATTCAAAATGCGGCCGAACCAATGTCTTGTAAAATGTTAACATGACTTGCCAGCTCTTATACTCAATACCTCGTCCAATGAAGGCAAGCATACTATATGCCTTCTTGACCACTCTGTCCACCTGTGTAGCAACCTTCAGGGTACAATGGACCTGCACTCCCAGAACTCTCTGCCCATCAACTTTTCCCAAGGCTCTTCCGTTTATTGTATAATTCACTCTAGAATTAATCTTGCCTAAATGCATCACCCCACATTTGTCTGGATTGAAAACCATCTGCCACTTTTCCGCCCAACTCTCCAGTCTATCTATATCCTCCTGTATTCTCTGACAGTCCCTTATGCTTTCTGCTACTCTACCAATCTTCCCATATTATATCCTATCATTACACAGAGCGCTGTCATTCACTGGGTGAGTCAGGTTGTACCCTCAGTATTTGTGTTGTGGTAAAGACCAAGTGTTGAACAATATGACAACTAAAAGAGATCTGGAACTGGCTGAAGAGAAAATCTAGAATGACTCCATAGCTCATTTTTATTGGAATGAAAAGTTATCCAGCACACACAAAAAATTGAATTATCCCTTCATCACCTATACTGATTGAGTCTGGGGTTTCCACTGCCAACAGTCTCTGCCACCATCGACCATAGTACCGCATCAAACCTTCTCCACCTTGCCTCATCTCTGATGTCCATTGCCTTTTGACATCAAACAATGATAATATATAACTTTGTTCATAATGAACAACATTTTAAAGGAGAATTCAATGAAAATGTAAGCCAATTAAGAAAAAGCATCCATGATGATGTGGTGCACTGCAAGACTTTCTAATTCAAGCTCCCATGGTGAAGTATATGTCAGAGGGAATCTGCTCCATCGTCTTTGTAATGAGTTAGATGCCCATGGTTTGCATCCTTATTGTGCCAGTGCCTATGGGATCTCAACACAGGCTGATGTGTGTATGTCATTCTAGGGTTAGGCTCTGCAACAGGGTCTTGCTGCATTGATGGTTCCTCAGTAAGAGCGATAGGGGAAATTATGGATAATGCTGTTAGCCTTTGAGGGGTGACTCTCTACCAGCCTCTTTGAATGCCTCAGACATTTCATCATGCACTTGTAAGTTCGGATGAGACACCAAATGAAACAAAGCTGGCATCAACTCCAAGCATCTCTGCACCACCAGCAAAAATGAGGAATTCAAGCTACAGAGACTATCACCCTTTCTGTACATTTTAGTGAGTTGTTTCTGCACCCAATTCAGTGTGATGCTGCACAAGGCTTTCCAAGAAGTTGACTTCAACTTAATGGAGGAATTCCACGCACTCAGGACCCTGAGTCATCACAGTCATTTTCTGCCCAAGACTATCCTGCCTGATGGATCTCTGGTATATAGGATCATATTTGTCTCTGACCCTTCAGCAATACTATCCTTGAGTGTGACAACCGAGGCTCAGCATCACTATGCACACTTTGAAGAGACAGATTAATAAGAAGACTGTCCACTCTCAAGATTTGTACACAAAATTCACATGAAATTTTGCATCCTTTGTGATATTCCATGTTCAATTATGCATCAATTGTGAGGGTTGCTGACACCTCGATGATTAACTGGCCATTTGCTTTAACAATATAAAGGAGAAGGCACCAAATCTGTTTAGCTTTTGTGTGTACTGATTTAG
Organism: Chiloscyllium plagiosum; assembly: GCF_004010195.1. Classification (NCBI taxonomy): domain Eukaryota; kingdom Metazoa; phylum Chordata; class Chondrichthyes; order Orectolobiformes; family Hemiscylliidae; genus Chiloscyllium; species Chiloscyllium plagiosum. Next base: position 69,738,684 of record NC_057712.1, read on the forward strand.
AAAGAAGGGGTCAGTTAGCTCAGTAGGCTGCACTGCAGCTGGTTTGTGACATAGCATGATACCAACAGCAGAGGTTCAACTCCTGCATAGGATGGTTACCATAAAGGACTCTCCTTCTCAACTTCTCCCCTCACCTGAAATGTGGTGACCTTCAAGTTAAATCACACCATTGTCTTTCTCTAATGAGGGAGCAGCTCTTTGGTTCTCTTGAACTATGGAGACTTTACCAATACACCTCTGATTTACCTTAAGATGTGAATGTCCCTGATGACCTTTCTAATCCTTGACTTGACTTTGAAGCACTTTCTGGAACACAGTTATTCCTTGTGCCTTACCTTACCTCGAAAGCTACATTCATCTATACTCTGTTCGCCTTTTGTGGAGGATTTCTTCTTCCAAACTGAGGAAAAAGCACAGCTTTTCTCTCAAAGACTGGGTCCATAAAAGTCACAAAGGAGGCCACTTAAAAATATCGTGCTGTCTGGTCAGTGCTGGCTCTCTGAACTCTCTGTTGCTCTATACCTTCAGGCAATAGGAAACCTGGTTATGGCTGCCGTTTGCTTTTTAAAATTACCCTCCATTACTAGGTTCCTTGTCCAGTGCCTCTAACCAAGAGCCAAACTTTCCTTAGAGCTATTTAGGGGTTCTGCATTTGAGAATCACATTAATCTGCATCGGTGATATAGCATCAGAACCTAGAAAAGATCCCACCCCTAGACTTAAGACCAAGTCCAAAGATCCTACTTCCTGTTCAATTTGCCTTCAGTGTTAGTAAGTATCTTCTTTGGCTTAACACTAAGTACAAACCACCTGTTACTCATCATAAACATAATGTGGGATTTATGTACAAAAGGCTATTAGCTTTACTTTGTGGCTCTACTTTAAGGGATAGGTCAATCTGAGTTCACCAGATTGAAGCCAAGTGCAAAACCTTGCAATCATTTGTAAGTTTATTTGAAAACAAAAATCTCTGTTTCTTCTGAAAATCTCAATTTCTTTTCCTCTCATATTTAGGTTCTGCATTTATTGTATCCATGCTACTATCAACAGGGATATTTCTGTGGTAACTTGCTAGCAAATTGCATTTCATGCTCATAACCTCTATGGATTTATATTGGCAGAATACAGCTGGTTTGAGTGAAAGTTAGCCATTTAGGTCTGAGAGAGGGGAGCAGTATAACATAGGCTTAGTCAATGGAACCAAATAATTATGAACTCATGTGTAAGCATATGATTTATATTAACACAGCTGAGGGACTGCATGTGTCATATTTTAGTTGGTTAACAGGATGATATTTTTCATAATTCCAGGCGTTTGGTTTCTGACACAATAATGTTTCAACAATAAAGATTCAAATTTAATAAAATTTTAGCAATTTTGGGATACTTAGCGGTGTACTGAGTAATTATAACATCATTGAATGCAGAGTCAGATCATTTTTAAAATTATCATGGCAGCTCAACTTATCACAAGATAATGATAATGGGACCTCATGTAGTGCAGCAGTCGGAAAATGTCAGTCCTTTTCCCGATGCTGTCACACAGTCATTACTGCATGTATCCTCTGGAACTGGCTTTATTGCATAACAGAAAATGATTGCCAAAGTTGCTGGTAAGTTGCCCATCACTTTCACATTAAGCAAGCTACACCAGCACAGAAAAAAATAGTGTCAAATGAATGGATAGTAACAAACTATTGCACACTCAACATTAGTCCCTGAAAAGTTCATTGAATTGGTCAGATTAGTACAAATCATGAGAATCCATGCAAATAGTTGGCAAAATATTGACCAAAGCAACTAGATCTTATTGTAATCCCACTCTTATTTACTTTAAACGTAAGATCAAAAATGTATTGATTCATGACTTTTAACATTGGTATAAATAAATTGAGTTAAGTTCAGGTTTGCAATGAGAAAATGACAAAAGAATTTGAAGAGTAAACAGGGAAAACATCATAGTTGGCTTGCAGCCATTTAACACTCTAAGGAGGCCAAGAAGGATCATTCATGCAGCCTTTCTGACTGAAGGTGGACGTAAATACTTCAGCATTGTCTTTTGCACTGATCTGCTGGACTTGTCCATCATTAAGGATGGAGATATTTGTGGAGTCTCTTCTTCGAGTCATGGAGTCAAACAGCATGGAAACAGGCTTGTCACCCTACCTCGTCCATGCTGATCAGGTTGACTAACCTGAGCTAGTTTCATTTGCCTGCATCGTACCATATTCTTCTGAACATTTCCTGTCAATGTACTTGTCCAAATGTCTTTAAATATTGTAATTGTACCTGCCTCTATCATTTCCTCTGGCAGCTAGTTCCATATGTAACCAACCTCTATGTGAAAGAGTTGCCTTGCAGGTCCCTTTTAAATATTTCCCCTCTCACCTTAGACCTGTGCTCTCGAGCCAGGGAAAAGACCTTTCTATCACCTTATCTATGTCCCTCATGATTTTATAAACTTCTATAAAGGTCACCCCTCAGCTCTTATGCTCTTGGGAAAAAAACATTCCAGCCTATCTTTATAACTTAAACCTTCCAGTCATGGTAACGTCCTTGTAATTTTTATTTTGCACCCTTTCCAGTTTAATAACATCTTTCTTATAGCTGGGCAACCAGAATTGTACACAGAACTCTAAATATGGCCTTACAAATGTCATAACATAATGTCCTGACTCTTGTGTTCACTCTTCCTGTTAGTTGTTTAATTGTCAATTGGATATTGCAATTGCAATTTGGTCAAGTATTTTGTATCTGTTGTCATTGCAGAACACATAAGAAACATCCCAAGAGTAGTCAAAACGTATTGAATAAAAGGCAGGGAGAGTTCAACAATCACAATCACTATACAGAGAGTATTCAGAAAGCTAATGGAATAAGGGATGATACTAGTCAATCAAAGGCCAATGAAGGAAAGGAATATTCTGGAAATAGGGAACAGTAGGGTCTATATTACTAATCTGTGCATGGAAGACCTGAACACAGTCCTCAATGATCCTTTATGATGATCTCCTCGATGATCATGTTTGATGCAGATATGGATATCAGGAGGATTCTCAAAAATTATTAGCAATTAACATAGATTGAGAAGAGGCATTTTCAGGTTTAGCAGCTTTGAAAGTTGATAAATCTGCAGCAAAGGGAGGGTGGTGGGAGTCTTGAACTCACTGCCTGAAAAGATGGTCAGACTAGTGGCAATTGTAAGTAGTCTGATTAGTCTGAGCATGGTAGGGGCATGTTTAGCTACAATCCGGGCAATAAGCAAGAGTTAGTCCTGTAGGGTCGTTATGGGAACCATGTATCACCACTGAAGGAGCTGCAAACACAGCTGTCAAAGGTCTGATCAGTCACATCTAGTAGCCGTTCACCTCCAAAAGAGAAATGAGAAAATTGATTTTCCAAGAGTAAGAAAACGTAAACAGATTAAGAATGAGTTAACACTGGTGGTAGAGGGAGAGCAGTTCACCATAGTACAATGAAGCTTACTGAGTTGGTTGGTCATTGAGATCTTCCCATCCCCACGAGTGGTTTTGCTGTTCTCCCACCAATTCTAATTTTTTAATTTCTTCAGCCTGTTTTTTTTTACCTGCAATGTAACAAACGGAAGGATTGAGTGTGATGGAAGTGGATGGAAGAGCAGTTAATGGTGATGAAGAAGCAGGGAGGTAGTAAGGTAATCCTAGTGAGGAGTACAAAGTGCAGAATGCAAGAAGTATTAGTAGTTTGAGAGGATGAGGTGGGAGAGAGCACTTAGAGTTTTAATCTATGAGCCTTTGGGAGATGTATGTGCAATGGCAAGATTGAAGTGAGTGGTAGTCTTGTGACTGCAATGAAGAGATTGTGAGACTTGCCTCTGTGAAGTGTGGAAGATCATTAACGTATTTGCTGTACTGCTGGTATTTCTTTTTAACCTGGGACAAAGACAGACCCAGACCATTATCTGTGTCCAGGTCAGCTTGATCTAGTAACATGGACTCCTTTGGCTGTCAGTTGGGTAAGGACAGCCTTGCTCTCCACCACCCGATCCATCAGTATTTACACATTCCTATCCATGATGGGGCACAAACTTTCTTTTCTAGACTGTGTGCCCAGTAATAAAGGTGGAATACCACAGTGTCGGAAGCTTGCAGCATCTGAAGTGGTGCGCAGCTTGAAAAAAGTAGTGTCAACATCATTGGTTCCCAGTGGGGTGACTACTTCAAAGAAGGGTGCCAAAAATACTTTATGAGGTGCAGAATGAGCAGAAGGCTACACGAGAAATATTGCTTTGAGACATGGCTGACTGGGTGCTGTGGATCCCATTTGAGAAAACACTTTAATTGAAAATGGGAAATGACTGTCTTAGTTTTTGTTTGGCCAACCTGCTTAGAACCTCCTGCATCATTATTTGTTTGCCCTTCAACTGTTAAGCCCTTAGATTCTGGTATTTTATATATATGCCCATCTTTCATTGGCTTACAGTTTACAATACATTCTTCAGTATCAATTCCACTCTTTTGAACTTCTTTCTTAAACCACTTCATCTCTTTATTTATCTCTTCCTTATTAAAAACAATCTTCAAATCCATCCTTTTAACCCAAATTCATCATGTATTTCTCTTAAATCTCGCAGGATGGCTCTTCCCTCTTATTTATCTAATTTCATTCATACCCCTTACTCCCAAACTTGCCATTGAGCATTATCTATATGGAAGAAGTTCTCCTCTTCCCTCCACAAGGATCTCAGTGAGTCTCTCACTCACTGCACCCCCCATGTCATCTCCTCTGCCCCAAAGCTCTTTAATCACACATCAACGTCGATTTCATCAGTTTCCTCATCTCCCCTCCCCATCCCATCCCAGATCCAGCCTTCCAACTTGGCACCACCCTCTTGAACTCCTATCTGTCCATCTTCTTTCCCACCTATCTGCTCCACCCTCCTCTCCGACCTACCACCATCACCCCCATTGCATCTATCTATCACCTTCCCAGCTACTTTTGCCCCAGCCCCACCCTCACCCTCCTATTTATCTCTCAGCACCCCTCCTCCCCTACATACACATTCCCGATGAAAGACTTATGCCCAAAACATCGATTCTCCTGCTCTCAGATGCTGCCCAACCTGCTGTGCTTTTCCAGCACCACACTTTTCAAAATTATCTATGCTACTGACACCATATAAATTTAAACACTAGTTGATGGTTAGATACAGACTGCAGGGCGAGAGAGATATAGAGAGAGAAAGGGTTGACATTATTTCCATCATAAAGTCTACAGTAAGTCAACAGTTGTCATTATTCATCATGATGGCATATGTTATGTCAAGTTAAAAAAGGCAAATATCTCACTGATGTCTTGCAGCTGATGGGCATGTAGTATAGGTTAACTGAACAGGTTTCAGACCTCCTTTAGTGTTACTAAATGTTAGGGTTTATTCTCTTTAAAGTACTGATCCACCTTCAGAGAAGAAGCTGGACTCCACTCAGTCCCTCCTGGAATGAAATTTAATTCAAAAACTAGAAGATTGGACGGTATTGTCTGTTAAACTGTTACTTTGATAAGCTTCAGCATGATTTCTGGCCATTATATGGTCAATGAGATATATGGAATACCAAGTAACTTGTTATTCCATGCATGAACTTTATGTTCAATGACAAACTTACCTTGATTACTGAACATAAATATCATAACACTTCTGATAATTTCTGATTTATCACAAAAAATATGAGAGTGAGAATGGAATGACAGCAAACAAAAACTTTGATATTAGTTGGCAGACCTGCCAAACTATCAACTATACAATCTCAATTACATTCAGACAAAACGGCTGTCTCTACCTTTAGAACACTTTAGTTCACTGCTAAGATTTTGAACAATTCCAAGGGGTTTTGTTAAATATTTGGATAAAACTGAGTGAATTTAATGATTATTGGTCAGTTCAGACTGTATAAGGATATGCTTTTATCTGAATATTAATATTATGCCACAAAACTATGTTATGGCAGTTAGAAGACTTGTTGGATTAAGAGAAAAGCATTACAACAATAACTTGCGTTTGTGTAGAAGCTTTAATGTAGAAAAATATCCCAAGGCATTATTAAGCAATAGTAAATCCAAAAACAATGAAAAGATATTAATATGGAACAGCTAAAGAGAGAAGATAAAAGCGGAAAGAGGGATTTAAAAATAAAAGTGATTATAGATCAAGGGGAAAGAACAGCTGAAGGGTTGGATGAAGGGAAAAGGGTTGCATAAGAAACTAAAGTTGAAGAAATGGTGAGCTTGGACTAGGCAATTGTAGAGATAGGAAGCAACAAAGTCATAAAATTGATTTAAATATGAGAGTGAGAATCTTAAACTTGAGATGCAAAGGAACTGGAAGCCAATCTAGATCATTGCAGGAAAAACAGTTGAATGAATTAGATGAGTTGTTGTTAGCAAAGAATGGATAATGGAATATGTAAACAGAAAATCTTTGAAATACTTGTCTGATTTGACAATATCTGTGAAGAAAGAAGTAAATTTAACAGTTCAAGTTGGTAATTTCTTTGCAGAATTCACTTCCTGAAACTCCTCTGACTTCAGTCTTCTTTGCCTTTTAGTGCCTACATTGTTGATCAAATATTTGAATACCTCTATTGTTAATATCTTGGAAGAGACCAAATACAAAAATCCAGGTACCTGTATTTGGAAAACAAATGACACCACAAATTCATGGAGTAAAACAAAAGATGTTACCACACAAAAATCAACATACAAGATCATTAAATAATAATAATACTGTCTTAAATTCAGTTATATTAAATACATCAAAAGTACAATGAACAGTTACATATGCTTTTAAACCATACTTCTTCAAATTTTTGTCTATACTCGTTTGCCTGAGACATCCACTGAGGATTAACTACTGGGTTTGTGAACAGTTTCAAAAATTGTTAGAAATATTGAGATTCCCTGTGCATTCTGGTTATTTTTTGTGAAGTTTTCCTCTATCCCATGGATGTAAATTTCCATTCAATGTTAGTATTGCTAGCATCTCAATAACAGCTACCTTGGATGAGACTCCTCTTGGTTCCAAAGTTCTCTAACTCTGTAGTCTTGAATTTAGGAGTTTATTTCTCCTCAGTTTGACTCTGGTTGACAATGAATAGAATCTTTCAGTTATCAAAGATTTTATATGTTTAACCAATACACAAAATTTTAGTTGGACTCTGCATTAAAGAAATGTTATCTATAGCTAGCTTAAGCTAAACCCAACTGCTTGAACACAGAGATGCAACTAAACTCCAATAATTAACTTCTGTCTCAGGCCTGCTGTGGTGTTCCAGTGAGGCTCAGTGCAAGCTGGAAGAACGACATCTTACTTTCTGCTTGGAGACCTGCAGCCTTCAGGATTCAATATTGAGTTCAATAACTTCAGAATCTGAACACCTTCCTCCATGTCCTTTTCTCAGCCCCACATATCAGGTCCTGAGATGACATGGGCTGCTTTCAGTGTATCAACCTATTTTTATCTACTTTTGGTCCCCATGATTTGCTTTCCTTTCTTCCGGTCATGCCAACACCTGTCCCTTTGTCTCCCTAATTGCTTTCGTTCTAAGGTCTGCCTATCCACTCATTCCATTCTCTTCTCCCACCCTCTGTCTTCAACATACATATTGTCTTTTCCTATTCACCACCAGTTCTGAAGAAGGGTCACCAGACTATAAATATTTACTCTCTTTTCTGTCCACAGATGATGCCAGACCTGTTAATTTTCTCCAGCAATTGTTTCAGATTTCCAGCATTCACAGTTTTTCATTTTATCCCAATAATTAACTATTGTGACCATTTTTTATAATTTTTGAAAATAGGTTCCTTAGTCACATGATCAGATATTGGAGGAAACTGTTTCCTTGTTGTAAGAAATCTTTCAGAGAAACCTGGCTCTTTAAGGAATTATTACTTCTAACATAAAACATAAAGCTCAATTTTACAAGACAACCACTAGTCACTGATTGTGCTTTTAAATTTGAAGTCAGAGAGCAGAGGTTTCTGGGAAAGGAGGGACTTCTTATTTTTATTTCTGTCCTGCTAGTTAAGTCTGTATCTTCTCAACCTGAGACCCCCCTTTGTAGGGCCTCCCACCCAACCAACTCTTCTAACCTTAAAGACATATCAGGTAAGCGTCCCTTTTTTACTTTGTGACTAGGGGACTAGCAGGGATGGCAGTGCAGGGAGAGCAATGTTCCTCCTGCATGATGCTTGAAGTCAGGGATGCCATTAGAGTCCCATCCAAGTACATCTGCAGGAAGTGCACCCAACTCTCGCTCCTCCAAAACCATGTTAGGGAACTGGAGCGGGAGCTGGATGAACTTCGGATCATTCGGGAGGCAGAGGCTGTGATAGATAGGAGTTACAGGGAAGTAGTTACTCCTAGGGAAGAAGAAAGCTGGGTGACTGTTCAAAAGGAGAAAAACAGTCAGTGGAGGAATCCCCTGTGGTCGTTCCCCTGAAAAACATGTATACCATTTTGGATACTGTTGAGGGGGATGACTTACTAGGGGCAAGCAGTGGGGCCCAGGTCTCTGGCACAGAGCCTGTCCCTGTTGCACAGAAGGGAAGGAGGGAAAGGAGGAGAATGTTAGACATTGGGGACTCAATAGTTAGAGGCTCAAATAGGAGGTTTGTTGGGAACAAACAAGACTCATGGTTGGTGTGTTGCCTCCCAGGTACCAGGGTCTGTGGTGTCTTGGGTCATATCTTTGGGGTCCTGAAGGGAGAGGGTGACCAGCTTCAAGTCGTTGTCCATGTAGGTACCAACGACATAGGTAGAAAGAGGGATAGGGATGTAAGGCAGGATTTCAGGGAGCTAGGGTGGAAGCTGAGACCTAGAACAAACAGAGTTGTTATCTCTGGTTTGTTACCTGTGCCACATGATAGCGAGGCAAGAAATAGGGAGAGATATCAGCTGAACACATGGCTGCAAGGATTGTGCAGGAGGGAGGGTTTCAGGTTTTTCAATAATTGGGGCTCATTCTTGTACAAACAGGACAGTCTTCACTTGAACCAGAGGGGTACTAATATCCTGGGTGGGAAATTTGCTGGTGCTATTCAGGTGGGTTTAAACTAGCTCAGCAGGGGGATGGGAACCGGAGGTTTAGATGCAGTGCACAGGAGGATGAGAATAGGAAGGACAGGGACAGGATTTCAGGGTCACAGGAGTGTGCTGGCAGACAGCAAACTGGTTTGAAGTGTGTCTACTTCAACGCCAGAAATATCCGAAATAAGGTAGGTGAGCTTGCAGCATGGATAGGTACCTAGGACTTCGATGTTGTGGCCATTTCGGAGACATGGATAGAGCAGGGTGAGGAATGGATGTTGCAGGTTCCAGGGTTTAGATCTTTCATTAAAAACAAGCAAGGCGGTAAAAGAGGGGGAAGCATGACCTTGTTAGTCAAAGATAGTATCACGGTGGCTGAGAGAATTTTTGATGAGGACTCGTCTACTGAGGTTGTGTGGGCTGAGGTTAGAAACAGGAGAGGAGAGGTCACACTGGATCTGTTGTTTGGTAATGAACCAGGCCAGGTGTTTGATTTAGTTATAGGTTAGCACTTTGGAGAGAGTGACCATAATTCAGTTACGTTTAGTTTAGCGATGGAAAGGGATAGGTACATGCCACAGGTCAAGAGTTATCGATGGGGCAATGGCAATTATAATGCGATTAGGCAAGAATTAAGATGCATAGAATGGGGTAGCAAAATGCAGGGGATGCAGATAATCGAAATGTGGAGCTGGTTTAAGGAACAGATATTGTGTGTCCTTGATAGGTATGTCCCTGTCAGGCAGGGAGGACGTGATAAGGTAAGGGAACCGTGGTTTACTACAGAAATTGCATCTCTTGTTAAGAAGAAGAAGGAGACTTATGTGTTGATGAGGCAAGATGGTTCAGATGAGGCGATGGAGAGTTACAGATCAGCTAGGAAGGAGTTATAAGAGTTAAGAAGAGCAAAGAGAGGACACAAGCAGTCTTTAGCAAATAGAATAAAGGAGAACCCTAAAGCTTTCTATAGGTATGTGAGGAAAAAAAGGATGATTAGGGTAGGAATAAGGCCAGTCAAAGACAAAAGTGGGAAGTTGAGTGTGGACCCTGTAGAAATCGGAGAGGTGCTAAATGAACATTTCTCATCAGTGTTCGCTCAGGAAAAGGAGAATATTGTAGAGGAGAAGAATGAGGTGTGAGATATTAGACTAGAAAGGATCGAGGTTAGTTACGCACAGGTGTTATCAATTCTAGAAGGAGTGAAAGTAGACAAGTTCCCTGGACCAGATGGGATTTATCCAAGGATTCTCTGGGAAGCTAGGGAGGAGATAGCAGAGTCTTTAGCTTTGATATTTGAGTCGTCATTGTCTACAGGTTTAGCACCTGAGGACTGTAGGACTGCAAATGTTGTGCCCTTGTTCAAGAAGGGCAGGAGAGATGACCCAGGTAATTATAGACCAAGTTAAAAATCACACAACACCAGGTTATAGTCCAACAGGTTTAATTGGAAGCTGTGATTGTGAAGAACACCTGATGACAATCACCTGATGAAGGAGCGGCGCTCCAAAAGCTAGTGTGCTTCCAATTAAACCTATTGGACTATAACCTGGTGTTGTGCGATTTTTAACTTTGTACACCCCAGTCCAACACCGGCATCTCCAAATCATAACTATAGACCAGTGAGCCTTACTTCTGTTGTAGGAAAGGTTTTGGAAAGGATTTTAAGAGATAAGATTTATAATCATTTAGCAAGCAACAATTTGATTTCAGATAGTCAACATGGTTTCGTCAAGGGCAAGTCATGTATAACAAACATCATTGAGTTTTTTGAGAAGGTGACCAAGCATGTAGATGAGGGTAGGGCAGTTGACGTGGTATACATGGACTTCAGTAAAGCCTTTGATAAGGTTTCACATGGTAGGCTGATGGAGAAAATGCAGAGGCATGGGATTGATGGTGATTTAGCAGTTTGGATTAGAAACTGGCTTTCTGAAAGAAGGCAGTGAGTGGTGGTTGATGGAAAATATTCAGTCTGGAGTCCACTTACTAGTGGTGTGCCACAGGGATCTGTTTTGAGACCACTGCTGTTTGTCATTTTTATAAATGACTTTGATGAAGGCACAGGTGGATGAATTAGTAAATTTGTAGACAACACTAAAGTCGCTGGAGTAGTGGACAGTTTGGAAGAATGTTACAGGTTGCAGGGGGACTTGGATAAACTGCAGAATTGGGCTGAGAGGTGGCAAATGGAGTTCAATGCAGCTAAATGTGAGGTGATGCACTTTGGGAAGAATTACAGGAAGGCAGAGTACTGGGTCAATGGAAAGTTTCTTGGTAGTGTGGATGTGCAGAGGGATCTTGGCGTTCATGTGTATAGATCCCTGAAAGTTGCCACCCAAATGGATAGTGCTGTTAAGAAGGCATACGGTGTGTTAGGTTTCATTGGTAGAGGGATTGACTTCTGGAACCACAATATCATGCTGCAGCTATACAAAACGCTGGTGTGGCCACACTTGGAATATTGTGTACAGTTCTGGTCACCCCATTACAGGAAGGATGTGGAAGCATTGGAAAGGGTGCAGAGGAGATTTACCAGGAAGTTGTCTGGTCTGGAGGGAAGGTCTTATGAGGGAAGGCTGAGAGACTTGGGTCTGTTCTCATCGGAAAGAAGAAGGCTAAGGGGGGATTTTTGATAGAGACATACAAGATGATCAGAAGATTAGATAGGGTAGACAGTGAAAAACTTTTTCCTGGATGATGATGTCAGCTCGTACGAGAGGGCATAACTACAAATTGAGGGGTGATAGATTTAAGACAGATGTCAGAGGCAGGTTCTTTATGGAGAGGGTGGTAAGAGCGTGGAATGCCCTACCTGCTAATGTAGTCAACTCAGCCACATTAGGGAGATTTAAACAATCTTTAGGTAAGCACATGGATCATTTTGGGATAGTGTAGGGGGAACGAGCTGAGAATAGTTCACAGGTTGATGCAACATCGAGGGCCAAAGGGCCTGTTCTGCGTTGTATTGTTCTATGTTCTAGTCTGAGTTTGAATTTGATTTATTGTTACCACATGTCCCGAGATACAGTGAAAAGTGTTGTTTTGTGTGCTATACAGGCAGATTGTACCATACAAAATGCATCAGGGTAGCAGATTCAATCTGCAAATTAGGACCTTGTGCCATTGGTCATTAAACCTAAAGCCAGTTCACCTATCCCTGCACTGCAACAGTGCCTTCTCACTGGACGTCCCATTCCAATGAGAGGACTGTCTTTGACAGTCTATCAATGTCCCCACCCCTGTTCTTTCCACCATGACCTACATCTTCTCACTCCTGCAGCCTGTTTGGTCCATTGCTCTTCTTGTCATACCTGGGCTGCCTGCAGTGTTCCCCACTCCTGTTTGGCACTGCTGTTGTGTCGAGCTGCCAGCCTCTGATTAGTCTGCAGCTCAATGAGGTTGTACATCTTCCTGAAGGTGAAGGGAAGTAACATCTCATACAGGTTAAAGGGTTGTCACGTGAAAAATTGAAGTGGTTGAGAGGAATTCAGCTCACCTCCAAAATTTGTGCTTATGGTTGTGAGCCTGCCCTCTGCACAAATCCAGTCCATGGATTCTTTCCACACCTCCCTTCTTAAAAGAAAAGGGCCATATTGAAGTAAAATATTATTGGGATTCAAGAGTCCTTATTCATTAATCACAAAAGGCTAGCATCCAAGTTAGTGGGTAATAGGGAATGCAAATGGAATGTTGGCCTTTATTTCCAAGGGAATGGAATATAAACATAGGGAGGGTTTTCTAAAATTATAGAAGGCTCTAGTCAGACCACAGCTGTAAACTGTGAAAAGGTTTGGGCCCCATATCTAAGGGAAGATATATCTACATTAAAGGCAGACCAGAGAAGATTCACTAGGCTGATAAAAGATATGGCTAGACTGTCTTTTGAGAAGTTGAATAGATTGAACCCATACTTGTTATAATATAGAAGAATGGGAAGTGACCTCATTGAAACATTTATCATTTATAGTCTCTTAGAGGACTTGACAGCACATAACCTCAGAAAGAGGGGTCCTCCTCTATTTAAGATAGGAGAAACTTCTTCTCTCAATGGGAAGTGAATCTGTGGAATTTTTCACCACACAGAGGGCAGCTGAGGCTGGATCACAAGGCTAAGAAGAACCGATTGTGTTTCTCAATTGTATTTTCTGCTTTACACATGTTATAAGCACACCTTTTCTTTCTAATGTAATTTTCAACCTCAGAACTCTGGATTTATTTGTCCTAGGAAATAAACGTTGATTGTATCCAAAGCAATTGCCCTTTGAAGGGGGCTTATTGTTCAGTGACTGTTTTTCCTGTTAATATCTTAGTACAGTCAATCCTGCTCAACTCTCTTCTTACCTCATTAGATCTCTACCAATTGAATTTTCTTACTCTGGGTTGTTGCATGTTATTTTCTAACACCATTCTGAATGTTATGATACATAATCCATATAACAACCCCTTACCCATGGTTGAAACAAAATTGAAAGAGCTGTAATTGTTGTGGACAGTCTTGAGTCAAAGTCGACATTCAGCTCCAAAAGCACACCAACCCCTTTTGTCTTTCAATCTAAAGTAAAAACTGCCCTTTTTAAAAAAAAAACTTCATTCATAGCATGTGAGTAACATGGGCAAGGCCAACTCAATTAGTCTGATGACAATAAAGAGTCAACTGCTTTGCTGTGAGCCTGGAGCCTTGTGTGGGACAAATCAGGTCAAGATGGTGGACGTCTTTCCCTCAGGACATTAATGAACCAGATTTTCTTTACAACAATTGACGAAAGCTTTATCTCAACATTACTAAGGCTAGATTTCAACATAACTTTGAAACTACATTTAGATTCCATACACTACCATGTTCAGTTTTAACCTGTATTTCAAGGGCATTGCTTGAGCCTTGAGATTGTTGAAACAATGACCTTACCACAAAGCCACCACCTTTTGAAAATTGCTTTTAATGTTATTGCATGCAGATTGAAATGATAACTACCATTGAATCATACAAGTTCAAAACAATGGTGAACTGATGTTTTACAATGGAGAATGGCAAAAATTAAATTTAAAGGTAAAATGTAAACTGATTACAGATAATAAAATATGATGTAGCAGTAAACATTCATCTAAGTAAAACAGACAGAGCTAAAACACTTACAAAAAGGGGCATTTTGTTATCGTATGTTTTATCACAAATGAAGAATGATTATCTGTAGGTATTTTATTGCTACAAGTTATCGGTCTTTTCATAAAAATGCAAGCTGCTCCTACTGTGTTATAGAATGAATCCTATTTGTGCCGTGCTAAAAATGAAACTGCAAATTATTTCCTCCCTATGATATTGGAGAAATTCACATAGAATTTCATGTTTGATTTTAAAATTATAGCTTAGGTTGTGTATATTCTCAGCATTGTGTATGAAATGATAGTCATTACTGCACTGCATTAGTAGCACAGAATGGCATGAGAGGCATGTAGTGCTCGACAGCTGACCAAAAGGTCATGTGTATACTATAGATGAAAAGAATAAACTGTAGATCCCGGGAGAATATTTAGTTAAGCTTAATCATCAGGAATCATTTTTGATGAATTTATAAAAATACAGCATTTGAAAATATTATTTTTGTTCAAATAAATTATTGCAAATTAGTCATTTATTTGGAGAAGTGTGTTCTCATTGAAAGTTCTATTTTACTTTCCCTAAACTTAGACATTTGGATAGTGGAGATTATTGACCAGACAGTCAGAGGATTGGGTTTCAAGACTGCTCTTTCTTCAGCCTGTGTCCCTCTGTAGTAATAAGCAGAATACAAGGCTGGCAAAATGTTGAATAGCCACAAGGTTATGTGCAAAATGTTGTGTTCCATTTGGGAGAGATGCAGTATTGAAGGTATATTTATTTAGCCCTTATCAAAAATAAAATTAGAAACATTGATGAAAAAAAATGCTGACGCTCTTATGACATTATCCTCTCATACCTTACTGTATCAGAAATCATTTGGCATTTATTGCAAGGAGAATAGAATGTAAAAGCAGGAATGTTTTGCTGCAGCTGTACAGGGAATTGGTGACATCACAACTGGTGTACCATGTACAATTTTGGTGTCCTTACTTAAGAAAGAAGCAGATCAGAGAAGGTTCACTTGACTAACTCCTTAGAGGAGGGGCTTATCTTCTGAATTTGTTTGGAAAGGTTGAAGTTTCGAAGACTGAGAGGTGATCTGATTGAAATATGCTCCTTATGGACTTGATAGGGTGGATGCTGAATGCTTTTTCTTGTGGAAGTGAGTAGAACTAAGGGACACATGTTAAAAAATAAGGGTTCTCCCTTTGAA
Organism: Chiloscyllium plagiosum; assembly: GCF_004010195.1. NCBI lineage: Eukaryota > Metazoa > Chordata > Chondrichthyes > Orectolobiformes > Hemiscylliidae > Chiloscyllium > Chiloscyllium plagiosum. The sequence goes on from NC_057712.1 coordinate 69,754,056, forward strand.
GATGGAGATAGGAAATGTTTGTTCCACTTGGAGAGGTGAGAGTCTTTAGCAGCCTGCCACAGTGAGTGGCAGATGTAGTCAGTGAATATTTTTAAGGTAGCAATCAATTGAGATCAACAAGGGAATCAAAGGTTATTTGAGGTCAGTTAGAATGTAGTGTTGAGGCTATTGCCTGTGAAATATTTAACAGACACTTTGACAAGTTTATTTCTCAAAAATGGATTTACCCAGGTACTTTTACTGTATAACACAACCAAAGAACTGCAGATAAAACTTAGTTTTATTAAAACAAGTGCAAGCTTAAGAAACAACTTTTATACAACAAATTCAGTTAATCTTTCACCAAACTAGGCTAGCTGTCTGAAAAACACAAATATTACTCGCTCTGATGAACGTGATTGGGCTGCTGGATTCAATTCAAGTCGATGTGTGCACTCAGGGTCTTTCTGGTAAGAAGTGGGTCTGGCACAGAGTCTTTGCCAGCCAGTGTTTTCTGCTGAGGGAATGGCCACCAGGTGCCCCTTCTTATCCGCCCTTTCTGAGCACTTCTTGAATGTTCTCTGACTTCAGCCAATGGGGCCCTGGGGCAGGGGTCAAGGAACCTAATAAAGTTAGGCCAGGTCATCCTAGGTGCACCCATCCTCTTTCCAAGATATGATTATCCCATGGTGTCAAGGGGTCTGGCCGAAACTGGGGAATACACAAACATAATATCTCTCTCAAAACAGAGGTAGAATTTCCCTTGACCTCATCTACCATCCCACCAGCATCCATATCCAAAGGATCATTAGCGACAATTTTGGCCATCTCCAATTGGATGCCACCACCAGATACCTATTCCCCTCCTCTCCCTCGGCCTTCTCCAGGGGCCATTACTTCTGGACACCCTGGTCCTTCTCCACTTCTAAAAACCCCAACAGCCCCATGCCACTTTCCCACACCATTGCAGAAAGTGTAACACCTGCCTGTTTACTTCCTCCCTCCTCACTATCCAAGGTCCCAGACATACCTTCCAGATGAAGCAGTGCTTTACCTGCAATTCACTCAATGTAGTCTACTGTATTTGCTCCTCACAATATGGTCTCCTGTATACTGAGGAGACAAAACACAGACTGGGTGACCACTTTGCAGAACACATACCTCTGCCCATAAGCATGATCCAGACCTTTCGGTTCCCTATCACTTGAATACACCACCATGTTTTCTGGTTAACATCTTTGTCTCGGGCTTACTCCAGTGAAGTTGAATGCAAACTGGAAGAACAACACCCTGTTTTCCTTGGGAACTCTGCAGCCTCTGGATTCAATATCAAGTTCAATAATTTTAGGGCCTGAGCATCTTCTCCCATCTCCTTACCCAAACTTCCACATGCAAGGCACTGTCATCACATGGGCTGCTCTCATATACCACCCATTGTCAGCCACTAATGCTCCCCAGTCGCAGCTATTCAGTCTCCCAGGCTGACCTTTACCCATTCCTTTGTCCGTGTAACTGTTTTTCTCTCAAATAAAAACCAAAAATTGTGGATGCTGTAAATCAGAAACAAAAACTGAAATTGCTGAAAAGGTTCAGCAGATCTGGCAGCATCTGTGGAGAGAAATCAGAGTTAATATTTTCGGTCAAGTGACCCTTCCTCAGATCTGAGGAAGTTCCAGGACATAGAATTGAATTTTACAAGAAATCAGCTAAGAACCATTTTTGTCAAGTTTTGTGAAGGGTTTCTCTCTATGGGGCCTAGCACATTTTCTTGAATGAATATCCAATCTCTCATTGATAGAACTGGAAGTGTCCAGCGGGGTGCTCAACCTTCAGCTTCTCATCAGCTGCAAAGGAGGATTTTGGCCATTATTAGTGAGGACATTGTCTTATGGAGGTGTAGAAATCTCCAGGTCCCAGAGGCTGAGTAAGAAGCATAGTGTTACTCTCCTATTACCCCCACTATCAACGTATTCTTAACTTGGCCACAATGCATTTTCCATTTTTATCTCCTGCAGGAAATAGCAGGAAGTCCATGATCAACACAGCAATGACACAAATCTCCTTATCCACCTTTGAGAAAGAGAACACAGATGCCTTAGAGGAAGCACTGCCATGGCTGTCTCTTGCACTCTCTCCTCCCCAGCCCTATACAGGCTCAACTACTGAGATTTCAATTGGAACTATGGTTAAAGTCGAGTCAGTAGCACTTCATGGTGAGTACCTCACTGCCACGTCTCCACAGCTGGCTGAGGAAGAAATACACTCGGAGGACTGCTGGAGACCAGTCACTTGGCAGGCCCAGGCAAGAGAGAAATCCTTGATGTTGGCAATTCATGATTTCATTGACATGTATAGGCAGGCATCAGAGCAGCAGGTAAATTTTTTGATGGCATTGATAAATTGACACAAACATTGCATAATTGCAGCAATGTAGTTGGGACCATGCTGCCTTGGGTTTGGCTGACTCCATCAACAGAATTTTGGCTGCCATGAAAAACCAGGTCCAGCAGTCTCAGTCAGTTAGATATTTGCACAGACATACACGCCATCACTCCAACCATTGGTGGTCAGTATCAATGACAATGTGATAGTGGGAGTTTGACATCACTCTAGGTGTCCCTTCCTCTCAAGGAAACAAGGCAGTGCCAGTAGGCACCCAGCCACATATAGTCCCCCGCATCTCCCACCCCCACCCCAGAAGTCTCTTTTCAGCATACTCCAGAGCTAGCCAGGTCCCCCAATTTTACCCCACCCTGCTAGTCTCAACCTTGTGGGAGTTCAAGCCAAGGAGGGTGCATCTGCCTCTGGGCAGGACACACTCAGCATGTCTGGACTCTCCAGTCACAAGTGCCCAGAGGTTACCCGACTAAACATTCAAGGCCACTAGTCTCTACTGTACAGCAGGCTCTTTCCACCCAGCTGTGGAAGTTGGAACTATAATGAGATGTAGTGAGAGGGAAAGAAAAAGACCTTCTGAGGACGCATTGATAGTGTGGGTTGACATGTCACTGTAAATACATTTGCATATTTGTCAAGATATGTTGACTTTTCTTCAGCAGCTTTGTGCATGTCTATCATGCTCCAAATACAATATTGAATATACAGTGTCTAGCTATCCTTATTGCTAGACGATGTTCAATGACCTAAGTTGTGCCATCAGCAGCTCCAATACCATGTGCAGGTTATGAGTACATGGAAAGCAATTGCTAAGTTGGCTACTGGGGTCAATATTTCCAGATAGCAAAACAATGCTATTGAATCGCAGCTATTAGAGAAAATCATTTGAAATGTTGCATGTTCTGGTCAATTGTGCTTGAGCAAGGATTTGTAGTGTACACATTTGGTTAATGCCTAAGTTTTAGTATACGGGTGTTTGTAGAATGGTGTTATCTTCTTTAGGGCCACACACTGCTCAAGATTTAAGCTCCCTATGTAACGTTGTGTCATTGATTAATTCCCTGTCCAGAACACAATCTGATTACAGGCTAGACTTCCAGTCAGGTGGGTATATATCTATTAAGGCTGAGCAATAGGTAAGGCACATACAACTGGTAAGGTTGTATTAGTGATGGTGAAGGTGTGGGCTACCCAATGTGGGGAAGCTGAGAAAATTCAATTGGAGGAGGATTTGGGGTCAATTAGATGTGGAGATTATTATGGGACTGAGGTTGAGGCCTTGTGATGAGATCATTAGTCTTGGGAGAGGGTGGTGGGGTCAGATCATGAAGGGTTGTTAAGCATATACTAATCTCCGGATACAAATACTCACCTTGATGATTATCATCTTTAATTTCCAACCCAACTCCTTGTATCAAGTTGATCATCTGCCACCCATGTTCCAGCCTCAACTAAAGCTGGAAATGGGAAGGTTGATCTTGGGTATGTTTCAGAAATCTGATTTTTCCCAGCTTATCTGAACTCACCGTTTTTAGGTAAATTTCAGGCCACATCTTCATTATCACTTGATCAAAATCCTGGAACATTCTACCAAGAACATTCTGGGTACAGCTTCACCATAAGTATTTTAGCAGCTCAAGGAAGCCTGTAGTATAATAAAGCCTCACATAAATTGGAGGAACAACACCTCATATTCCACTTCAGGAGTTTACAGCCCAATGGCCTTTACAGAGTTCACCAGCTTCAAATTCTCCCCACTCCGACCTTATACAATGTCCAGCCTTCCCTCTCCTCCCACCGGACCTAACCGATCTATCTTCCGCCTCACCTATCCGCTCCACCTTTCCCACTGACCAATCAGAAAACCCCCCCTAACTCATCCACCTATAACCATCTAACCTACCTTTCCCCTAGCCCCAACCCCTCCCTCTATTTATTTCTCAAATCCCTTTCCTCACCCCAGCCCTGATGAAGGATCCTGAAATGCTGAGTTTCCTGCTCCTCCAATGCTGCCTGACCTGCTGGGCCTTTCCAGCCTCACATTTAATCAACTCCCTACAATGGAATATATTGTAAGAGAGAAAAACAGTAAAAATGCTGTAATACTTGGAATTGGATATACAGTTAATACTAGTGCTCTAATGTATACAAAACAAGTCAGACTATGTGTGCCATTCACAGGTTTTACTGTTCTTTCCTTTTTCGGGTAACTGATGACGTTACATGAACATCAGCCAGGCAGATTGGAAGAAGACATCAGACTAAAAGTAGTATGTAAACTTAGACATCTTACATACTATACTAGAGAACTACGTTACATGTAATGTACAGATAATTTACAGTGTTACGTTAGAGCAGGAGTTGAAGAGTCTTATTCTAGGGTAAGGAGCCAATAGCTTTGAAGGAGGTATGTGTAGTCACTGACAGCCCAGAGATACTGAGGAGGAGTATCTTACTATGCAAGTAGCAATACCACTCTTTGGCATAGAATAAAGCAGGCCCACCACTGTTGGTCTATAAATGTCAGTTTTTCCAGCAACACACACATCCCAAGGATTAACAAATAAAAATTACTGTTGTATACCCTGTAATGGAGTGTTGTGTGGTTAAATGTGAGTTGGATGTGCATAGGATGCTAACCTCTAGTCCTTTTGATCTTTTTAGGTGGGTACACTTGATCCCACAGCACTTAGAACAAGTAGAAGAGAGCCCTGCAGTGCCCTGGTCAACAAATATCTCTCAATCAACATCTTAAACAGATTATCTAGTCATTTATTGCCCTTTTATTTTTGGAATTTTGTTGTGAACAAATTGGCTGCTGCATGTGCTTCCTTACAGTAGTGACTACACTTTAAAAATACTTTGTAGGCTAAAATGTAATTTAGAACATCTTACATTTTATGTAGTCTCTTTCTTAACTAAGTTTTTATTTCTTCTTATTGTGCAGAAATGATCTGGCTTATAGTAAGAAACACAGTATTGGGGCATCTTGTTATAATTGCTTATGATTGTTTTGGATTTCAATTCTCGTAAAAAGCACAATCAAGTTGTTAATTATTTGCATGAACAAAGACAAATGCAGACAAATCTTTCACACTAATATGCAAACAAATAATAACAGAGAAACCAGAAAAAAGGGAGTTTTTATTGTATAATTTTTAGCCTATTAGAAGACTAATCCCCTGTTCCTGTAAATCTTCTCTAGCAGCTGGAATTTAAATCATCAAGGAATATAAAAAATAAATTAGCTTGGTACCCATCATTCTTTGCCTCCTAACACCAGTTGTGTAAGGGAACCTCCCATGGCTAAAAAAGGCAATGCAGAATGGAGTAAGTATTAACAGTTCTAATAATAAAACTGAGTAATAATGGATAAGGTTACCTTGAAGCAAATATTTCATTATTTTGATTTACACATTGGACAGCAGTAGTTACAGAGGGCTAGTTGCAAGAGCTTGAACTGCGATAGACTAATTGTGCTTTTTAGTGTCCTTTCCTGCTTTGCTGTCCCTTGTTGCTGGATTCCTTCAGATATGAATGATTCTAAAACTGGGAACATGGAAACACATTGTGAGACACTTCTATTTTAGATTGAAGTTGATATCCTTAATGCCAGCAACAAGTCTCCAGTTGTGAAAGCTCTTGCTGGTGGGGGAAGGACTCTGCGAAAGGCACAGAAGATCTCAACTGTACCACAATTTGTTAGGTGTGAGAATCATCCCCTACTTTCTTATTATTGTTAGGGTTCTGAGAAACCAAATTCATCACACTTGAAGACGTTACTTGAATTTCTGGGAAAGTGGAAATAAGGATCTTGGCCAATATGACTGAAACCACAACTGAAGGTATTGTGAAGAGTTGCGGAAGTGTCTGTGTTATTTGTGTAGTGTCTGTGTAAAAACAAAATGTTTAATTTAAAAGCCCCAAGATATTAATTAATTATGTTTTGTCTTGGAAAAAATAGATTTTCCCAGTTACTGTGTGGCTTGTAAGTGGCTGCATCACTCAGCAGCAGAGTTAGATTACCATAGCTTTCCATAAATAACACAGATTGTGCAGACTGAGAAATTACATGGGGGAGTTCATTGCTGGTGCTGTTGGGGGGGATGGGCAAATTAACTTCAATTTCATGAATTTCAAATTCCTTTGGGGATTATGGTAAAGCAGCATTGTTGAAATTGTACATGGATGATGGCATTAATCAGATCACTGATATTCAATCCATGAAATTGTGTGTCTGTTTAATATACAAAAGTAGAAATAAAGTGATTGATATGAATTAAAGGAAAAGACAGCATAATCTTGGATGTTTTGACTAAAATCAATGTATCATGTTTTGCTTAATAGATATTTTATACTCTATTATTTGTAAAGGCCATTTGTATACTCCACATACATTGCGTTGCTTTTTCATCATTTAATAAAACTGGTGTCATTGTACAAGTGAATTAATAGTAGTGTAACCAGTGCAGTGAAGTGGTTTTGTCAGTTATTTTTGCAATGTTCAATTTGAATCTCACAATCTGTAGGCAAATATAAAAGTGATAAATTACTCAGTTTCACAGATTGAAGTTTACTAATCTCTGTCAAAACCAAAAATAATCTGATTGTTTGATCTTTTTATTTGTCTGTTAAAGTGCAATATCTCCCTGATTGAACTGATATAATCTACACTCATGAAAGGATAAGTATTGGCTAGAATTTTGGGGAGAGCACTCTTGCTCTTCTTTGAATAGTCTCATGGTATCTTTCGCATCTGCCTACATGTGCAGACTTAGCCTTGATTTAAATTTTCATTTGAAAGTTGCACTCCTGACAATGCTGAGCTCTCTCACTATTGCATTTGAGTGTCAACCTTACAAGATGTTCAAATGTCTGACATTGGATTCAAATGCAGTGCTTTTGTTCAAAGTTAAGAATACTGCCCTCTTGAGCTACAGCCTAGGTGTGATATTCCTTGAAATAAATTGAAATATTGGACTATAGTTTTCTTGGATTGACTTTTTTTTAATAGAAGCACCGCTTATTAGTTTTGTAGTGAGGACAATAATGGTGATTGGTATTCAACCACTCCAAAACAGGGAAATCAAGTTATTAGATTAGATTACTTACAGTGTGGAAACAGGCCCTTCAGCCCAACAAGTCCACACCGACCCGCTGAAGTGAAACCCACCCACACCCATTCCCCTACACCTAACACTAAATTGGCAATTTAGCATGTCCAATTCACCTAACCTGCACTTTTTTTTTGGACTGTGGGAGGAAACCGGAGCACCCGGAGGAAACCCACGCAGACACGGGGAGAATGTGCAAACTCCACACAGTCAATCACCTGAGGTGGGAATTGAACCCGGGTCTCTGGCGCTGTGAGGCAGCAGTGCTAATCACTGTGCCACCATGCCACCCATAGAAATAGCAGCGGTGGGATTTGTTGCAGCATTTAAAGTGTAGCAGATGATTAAAACACAAGGTTTGAAGTCACACTGTAGGAAGTGAGCATTGTTAGAGATACCAAGATTTTTGATGCAGTTATAATATTTAATTGCTGAAATAATGTCTAGAAAAGATGGCTTTCTCAGGATTGAGAAGAAGCCCCATAAGGTGTTTGCAGAAATTTTGTGAAAAGAAGTAATATTAAGTTAGCACAAACTCCACCATTGTCCAAGTGTATCACGAAGAAGTTAATGGGGTTGACCAAGGTATTTAAAGGTGCCATATAAATACATCTTATAACAGTGAGATCTCTGGGGAGTGAGGAACGGCAGAGTTATTTGACACCTAATATGTCCACCCTATGCTTAGCCTACTAAAACAAAGTTTTTGGCTAACTTTTACATTGTTGAGATAAGGCCCAAATATATTTGAGCATGCATGTTTCAATAAGACATAAAATGATGGGGGTGGCATTGTGGCTCAGTGGTTAGCACTGCTGCCTCACAACCCCAGGGACCCAGGTTCGATTCCCACCTCGAGTGGCTATCTATGTGGAGTTTGCACATTCTCCCTGTGTCTGCGTGGGTTTCCTTTGCGTGCTCCGGTTTCCTCCCACAATCCAAAGATGTGCAGGTTAGGTGAATTGGCTGTGCTAAATTGTGTGGCTGGGGAAAGAACAGAAGCTCTTAACTTTGAATTTCTCAACACTATGTAGGATAAATGTAAGGGAATGAGTCTGGGTGGGTTACTCTTCAGAGGGTCGGTGTGGACTTGTTGAGCCAAAGGGCCTGTTTCCATAATGTAGATAATCTAATTTAATCTAATCTTAATTAGATGATTTAAGGATTCCACCGAACATATCAGGACAGTCATTAACCTCATACTCTTTGAAGATCTCTTCTCTGATGCCTCCCACTCATAGTCCTCCAAACCTAAGTCTCCAGGTTTCACTTTCTTCTCAAAATCCACAAGCTGAACTTTCCTGATATACCAATTGTTTCACCCCATTTCTACCCCATTGAATTAATTTCTTCCTGATGTTACTCCATGTTTCTCCCCACCTGCATTTGTGACTCTTCTGCAACACAGATAATTTCAATGTTTTGCAGTTTCCTGGCCTGAGTTGCCTCACTTCTCCATACATGTCTGGTCTGTTTATAGTGAGGCGGTGATTTAGGTGTACTTTCCAATTTAGTATATTTGCTGCTCATATTGTAAACTATTCTACAATGGATAGACAAGGGTAATGATTCTGAGGAATACCTGCACTCAGTCTACAAACATGATAAAACCTTCTAGCTGTTTATCAATTTTTCTCCACCTACTCTCATGTTGATGTTGCTGTCTTCAGCCCTAAGTAATGTTTCAGTAAAGCTCAATGCAAACTCGAGTCCCAGCACCTCATTTTCTGATCAGTATTTTACAACCATCTGGACTGAATGTTGAGCTCAACAACTTCAGAAATAAACTGTGACCCTTATCTTATTCTGTTCCTTTTCACCACATGGCAGTTTGAATTTTGCTTCTCATATTTCTCCTTTAGCTTGTTCATCATTCTGGCACTTGTGTACACTCTGGACTAATGCTTTGTCACTTTCGTACAAACATTACTTCCTTTGCCTTTTGTTCCATGACATCTTAGTTATTTAATCTTTCTTTCCTTCTGCCGTATCTCCAACCTTCCCTTCTGTTCTTCAACCTCTCCTTTCAATGGCATTTAATCTATCACATTTTTAACATCTTAGTTCTAAAGGAATCATATTCAACTTGAAATATTGATTCTATTTCTCTCTAAATGCTGCATGTGTTATTTCCAAGACTTTCCATTTTTAATTTTCATTTCTAGCATCTGCAGCATTTGGTTTTATTTATATGGCCAAAATATTTTTTTTTGTCATGAATTTAAAAAAAAGATGGCTTGTTTGGTTGCAAGTTAATGGATTTCTTGCTCCTTCCTTTGCAGTGTCCTCTAAATATGGTGAAGGCACCTGTCTTTTCCAATGAGCATCACCTTCATTTTCAGGAAGCAGTAATGTTTTCTGCTTAGCAACATTACACTGCGCACAACACCCTTCATAATTCTGGGCTCTAGACTGGACTGTAATGTGTCAGATTTGATCAAGCTCCTAAACTGAGACTTTAAAATGGCACTTAATAACTTATCATACTTGAACTTTCCTGGACTTCATAGTGCACTATTTGGTCCTCTTCTATGTCTATAGATAGTCCCTGGTGTAATAAACCAGCTCTACAACAGGGATCTATAAAGATTTTAACTATCTTTTAAATGGTTTTGAACCAACAAACCTTGGACAAAAACATATAATAAAGTGTTTTGGGTAACAGACATTATTATGCAGCTAAGGTGATGTCATAACACACCAGCTTGATATAGTGTGGAGCCCTTTCCTTCTATTAAAACAAAGTGGCTGTTGTTATGAGACTCTCAAGCACAAAGGTTTTCTGGCAGTTGTGACCACTGTGTGAACTCTGCCTGTCTACAGAAAAAGATTGACTCATTTTGCAGAATCTACTGAATTACAGGAGCCACCTGAAGACAGTATCAATGACTTTCTTTTGCAATACTAAATGCTAACTGGAAAATAAGGTAGTTTGGAGCAATCCAGAGTTAAATTTCAAGGTATTGGTCACTTGCATTGCTGAAAATAATTTTAAACTTCTTTTTGAAGTGGGTTATAGCTCTTTAGTCAAGGGCTGACACAACTCTTTGATAGTTCTGGGGGGGGAAGGGTAGCCGATAGAAGAACTGATGGATCAGGAAATTTCGGCAAAACCGCTGGGTCTTCCTAACCTTCGGAATAGGTTGTCAGCTTGTTTGAAACAAACTCATCACTCAAAAATCATTACCTTAACGTCCTTTTAATAACAGAATATGGGGATTACCATTATGAATCAATGGAATCTGTTTCCCAATGTCAAAAGTTCTGATACTAATTGTTGGGAATTTTCTTATAAAGCTGTAATAGTTCCAGCCCATATGACTTCTTCAGTGTATCATCTGTGTCACTGATGCTGTCTTGTGCATCTACCACCAGTCATTGTTCATATGGTTGCATTAAAATGTTTTGAGGGGAAATTACAAGGAAAACATTCACATACACGTCTGCCTGAATTTTCCATTAGAGATGGAAGGCTCAAAGTAGATGGGCAGCATTTTGGGTAGCTGTTTAAGATTCACAGTTTGTTGCACTGAAATTTTGATCGGAGTCACATTGGCCCTGTGTAACTCCTCTTAATTCATTAATTCTCCTCAAAAATATACACTTCTTTAAAGAAATTTTAGACTCTCCTACTGTGTTTTTGTCTTACGACAAATTCAGCATCGTTGCAAAGTGGTTTCTACTTTTCAATTATAATAAAATTCTATTAATAATTGGAGTCCAAGCTCTTGCTGACAGAATTTTGTTATCAATTTATTATAAACTTACTTGGAATTCATTGAACTATTTAGAGATGGAAAGATTGAAACTGAAGTCATGCGTCAATCATGATTGCGAATTAGTTTAAAGCAAATGATAAGACACTGCTCTGAACAACCTTTGACCAGTTTTTGAATGTGCTTTATTGCTTATATACCAGTCTGAGAAAATGTTTGTCATCACTTACAGTTGCTTTTGTGATTTCCCCCCACTTCTAACCTCCAGTATAAAGATAGCATATGCTTGCATTTCACTGGAAAAACATGAAAATTACTGTAGTTTGATGATCCAGTGTTTTTTAACATTGCATTGTGCTATCATCAGGAAGTGAGTTTTAGTGACGTTGTGCAGGATTGCTAATTATATGTTAAATATGTAGAAAGCAAAGACAATTTTGACAAGATTTGTTGATTTGATTCAGCTATTGTTGACTGCTTCCTATTTATAATGAGGTAGAACAGGAGGACTGAGTCACAGATCAATTTCATATATTGTCATATTTAAAGCTCTGCACAAGATCACTAAATTTACCTTTATGAGATTTTATCTAAAGAATATTTTATAGTGGATTTATTACCTATTTTCAATAATTTTCTAAGGATATAAATCCAAAATTCTGTTTATGCAATGTGGATCATATGAATACATACAAAGTGTGCAAAAATTCAAACATATTTGTTTATACAATGGAAAATGTATAAGACATTCAAAACAATGAGAACATAAGAAATAGTAGGTGGAGCAGGCTATTCAACCCCTTGAGCTTGCTCCACCATTTTATAAGACCATGGCTGATCTGCTTCAGGCCTCAACTCCTCATTTGTGCAAGCCTCTCAAAGTCCTCAACTCCTCAATATTTCAAAAATCTAACATCTCTTTAAATATTTCCAACAATCTAGCCTTTGCAACTCTCAGGTGTAGAGAATTTTCGACATCAGTATTAAAAAAATTTTTTTTCCATCTGAGTTTTAAATGAATGTCCTATTGTTGTGTAAATATGTAGCCTAGTTCAAGATTATCCCACTTGTGGAAACATCTTCTCAATACCTACCCTGTCAAGCCTCTTCAGAATTTTGTATATTTCAAAGATCACCCCTTATTCTACAAAACTTTAATGATAGATTACCATCTTCATCCCAGAAAATAACCTAGTGATTTATTTTTTGAACTGCCTCCAATGGTAATATATTCTTTCTTAACAATGTCAGTATTGCATATTCTCGGTCTGGCCTCATGCTGTATAGTTGTAACAAGACTTCTCTGTTTTAAACTCCTGCCCTTGATAAATAAAAGTGAAAATTGAAAATAAGATGAAAAATCAATTTGCTTTCTTATCTGTTCAACCTGCATGCTAACATTTTGTGTTTCATGCACAAGATCCCTTTGTGTTTCACATTTTTGGAGTCTCTCTTCATTTCAATAATACTCTGTCTTTGATTCTTCCTAACAAAGTGCATGTTATTTCAATTTCCTACACTGAACTCCAACTACCAAGTTTTTTTGCCCACTCACTCAACCTATCCATACGTCCTTGCAGATTTATTATTTCCTAATCACAACATGTAAACACACATATTTTTGTATCAAACAATTTGGATGTATTATACTGTGCCCTCTCATCTAAGTAATTAATAGTGAGGCAAGTTGTACACAACCTTAATTAGACTCCTGAAGTACTGCATTCATTTTCAGATACCACAATTTTGGAAGGATATCCCAATCTAGGGAGGGGAAGATCTATCAGAAAATACAAAAGCTTATTGGGTTAAATAAGGAAGTCAGATTACATGAACTGGATGTATTACATTAGATTACTTACAGTGTGAAACAGGCCCTTCGGCCCAACAAGTCCACACCGACCCTCCGAAGAGCAACCCACCCAGACCCATTCTCCTACATTTCCCCCTTCACCTAACACTACGGGCAATTTAGCTTGGCCAATTCACCTAACCTGCACATTTTTGGGCTGTGGGAGGAAACCAGAGCACCCAGAGGAAACCCACGCAGATACGGGGAGAATGTGCAAACTCCACACAGCCAGTTGCCTGAGGTGGGAGTTGAAATGGTTTAGCAGTAATCTAGCCAATCTGTCAAAAATGATCAAATGATTTGATAGAACAGGAAAATTAAAGATGAAAACAGAAAATGGTAGTGAAATGGAGAAGGTCTGGCAGCATCTGAGAGGAGAGAAAGAGAGGTATTTGAGTCCAAAGACCCTTTTTTGAATAGAAGAAGTGCCTGAAGGAGAGCCTTTGGACTTGAAACATTCCCTTTAAGAATAATTCCTTTAAAAGTTATTTGCAACTTGTGTAAGAGGAAAGTCAGCCAAGGATTGAAGTGACTGTTCAAGAAAAGTAGTGCTTCTGTTTGAAGAACTGAAAAGTGTGTTGTGTGGAGTTTTTGTTTTGTGCATTGGAGAAATAGAATAGAATAAAATAGAATAGCCTTTACGGTCACATATACATGAACGTAGTGAAAAGTTTATACATCGCCAATTACCAGCACCAACTTAGATACAAAAGTACCCAGGCACAGCTTCTTTTGTTATAAGATTTGTTACAGAAATAAAATGTCCAGCATTACAGAAAAGAGTTCAGAACAGCAAATATGTGGCATGTGATTTTTTAAAAACTTTACCATTTAAATAACTTTAGCATTGGTATGTGATTTTTAAAGACCTTTAGCATTCATGATGTCCTTATCTCTGAAACCCTTTAAGGTATGGACACACCCTGTCCAAGGGGACAGGGACATGGATCTATCCTCAGAAGAGAAGCAGGCAAATGGGAATTATCACAACATTCACAACCCGCTATCTAGACTTGTTGATGTCACTTATAACCAGGCACACAAGCAGGCTCATGAGAAGGTTCCCCAACCGTCACCTACTGTAATCTCCAGCATTTTTTTGTTTTCAGTACAGATTCCTGCATCTGTAGTAATTTGTTCCTACACCCCTTCCACATCAGGTGTGAAATCTAACCTATGTTTCTGACCCCTCAGAAGGAGCCTTGCTTTTTGTAAACCCAAACACTGAATCACTCAGTTAAACAACTAAACAAATAACATCGCAGAAATTATACAGTACAGAAGGGGCCATTCAGCCCATTTTGTCCACGCTCACCCAAAGCTATCCAGATGCCCATTCTAATCCCATCTTCCTGCATATGGCATATATGCATATGGCCCATAGCTGGCAGCTTACAGTAGTTAAGGTGTAGATCCAAGTACTTTATAAAAAGAGAGTACCCTCTTTCTCTCTATCACCAACTCAGATAGTGAATTCCTGACACCCACCACCCTCTGTGTGAATACATTTTTCCTCACGCTCCTCCCAGTTTTTGAACTCTCTGCCAAGGAAAACAGGTTCCTCTTGTCCAGTCTATTTCTACTCCTCACAATTTTGTATACCACAACTATGTTGGTCGTCAGTCTTCACTGTTCTCAGGAGGACAACTCCAACCTCTTCAATCTCCCCTCATAGCTACAATCCTTCAGCACTGGCAACACACTGATTAGTCTTCTCTGCACTCTCCCAACAGCAATTACATCCTTGCTATAATGTGGTGACCAGAACTGCACACAATACTCCAGTTATGGCTTCACCAGTGTCTTATAAAGTTGTAATGTATACTTCTGCCAATGAAGGAGAGTATTCAATACAACCTTATCTACCTGTACTTCTACCATAAGGGACCTGTGCACTTGCATACCAAGATCTCTCACTTCAGATACCTCATCTGATACATTGATTTATTTGTGTATTCCCTTTTACCGTTTGACCTTCCTAAATGCATTATCTCACACGTTTAAGAGTTGAATAACATCTGCTGTTTTCTTGCCTAGTCCTCTGACCCATCTAAATAATTTTGGAGCTTACAACTATCTCTGTACTATCGACCACACAGTCAATTTTGTAGCAACCATAAATTTCCCAACTGTGCCTCCCATGTTCAAGTCCACATCATTAATGTATTGAAAAATAATACAGGTCTCAACAACAAGCCCTGCAGAATACCACTTGAATCAGGTTTGTTGCCTATTACTAAGCTAACTTTAACTAAAATTAGACACATTTCCCTATATCTCATGGGCTTTCACTTTTTTGTCCAGTCTGCTATGTGGGACCTTGTCAAAAGCCTTACTAAAATTCATGTAGACAACATCCATTGTACTTCCCTCATCAATCTTCCCTGTAACTTACTCAAAGAATTCAATCAAATGTGATAATTCTCTTCTTTAGCTAGATGTAATTGAAACTTGAATTTCTAAACCTTTTGTATCATAATCACTGATTATGATTTGACCTGTATGTCTTCTGCTAATAAATGCTGATGGGAACATCTGACATGGCATTTTGAGCTTATGACTCAGATTGGAAGGGCCATGAAGTTATTCCAGTCAGTTCATGCTCAGGTTATTTTAATTACTATTTCCCTTCTTTAAATATAACATAATCCCGTTTCCCAAATATATGTAATAGTATACTTAAAGAATAAATAAAAACAAATCAATGTCAGGGTAATTTCAATGTTTATCACCTTTCAAAATAAAATATAAAATTTGTTGGAAACTCTTAAGTTTGTAAAGTGAGCTTGCTTGGTATTGTACTATATATATCTGACACTGCAGCAGTCAGTGAAAATCAGCTAAGATAGCAATTAAACTCCACTGGGTGACTTACCTCAATACATTGCCTGGGTCCACTGTCGAAACAACTCATCTAAACTCAGAAGGTGCCCCTTTAAATGTGCAGATTGCAGTTCATATCTGAAAGAAAGCTTCAATTTCAAATATTGTCTGCACTCCCTAAAAGACCAGCAAGGCAGCCTTTGTGTGGAGCCGCAGAAAATGGAGGAGATACTAAACGAATATTTTGCATGAATATTTACTGTTGAAAAGGAAATGGAAGATATAGATTGTAGGGAAATAGATGGTGACACCTTGCAAAATGTCCAGATTACAGAGGAGGAAGTGCTGGATGTCTTGAAAAGCATAAAAGATGGATAAATCCCCAGGACCTGATCAGGTGTACCTTAGAATCTGTGGGAAGCGAGAGAGGTCATTGCTGAGCCTCTTGCTGAGATATTTGTATCATCAATAGTCATAGGTGAGGTGCCAGAGGCTAGAGTTTGGCTAACGTGTTGCCACTGTTTAAGAAGGGTGGTAAGGACAAGCCAGGGAACTATAGACCAGTGAGCCTGACATCGGTGGTGGGCAAGTTGTTGGAGGGAATCCTGAGGGACAGGATGTACATGTATTTGGAAAGGCAATGACTATTTGGGGATAGTCAACATGACTTTGTGCGTGGGAAATCTTGTCTCACAAATTTGATTGAGTTTTTGAAGAAGTAACAAAGAGGATTGATGAGGGCAGAGCGGTCTCACAAACTTGATTGAGTTTTTTGAAGAAGTAACAAAGAAGATTGATGAGGGCAAAGCAGTAGCTGTGATCTATATGGACTACGTAAGGTGTTTGACAAGGTTCCCCATGGGAGACTGATTAGCAAGGTTAGATCTCATGGAATACAGGGAGAACTAGCCATTTGGATACAGAACTGGCT